>NW_027513534.1:0-600000 GCF_048772815.1 Callospermophilus lateralis | reverse complement strand
CCAGATAGGAATTGAAACCACGATTGGTATACTTAGCTTGAATTATGTTCTGCACCGAGGTCTCAGATAAATTGATATACAATGGCATAGGACCGTGTACCTCGGATGTTTGAATGTAGAAGAGAACATGCAGTCAAAAAGGGATAGTCTGTAGGATTAGGAAGATAGTCAGTAGGTTTAGGAAGAATAGTGAGTATAGGAGTTGGACCAAAAGTTCTTTAGCAATAGGGTTTCAGATAGAGAGTGAATGTAAATGTCAGCACATTTGAAGTTACAGTCACAATGATGAACTGGGGACAATATGTAGAAAAGCAGATATCAATAGGGACATTAAGAAATCAGGCATAGTATAAAGTGAGTGATAGGATTAGATATTTTCAAAAGGCTTGAGGTTGAATATATAATCTTAGGAAAAAAACAAATATGTAGTAACAAAGAGGATTGACATTTGAGAGCATTACTCAACCTGGACAGATGTTTTTAATAATCCATGCTCACTTTCCATTTAGGCTTTGGTACAATCATAAGTGTGACCTTTGCATTTTGTGTCCAGAATACTACTGTGATAAATGTATATGTAGATCAGGTGACATGAGTCTTTCTGCCACCATTATGGGGAGCAATATCCTGAAAACTTATAAATTAGTACTGGGGATACGAAAAGGTGTACCCTGTGTTGATGATTATTCAGATGATGCATGAATAGACCATATTGTGAATAAAGTATATAACTGGTTCCAACTTTAAATAATGGATTGAATTTGCATCTGAAAAAAATATATGAAATCTTATATTGATATACATAAATTCATTCCAACCTGTTATATATCCAATGGTAATATTAGGGTTACAGTTTATCATGAAGAGTGAGTTTTGCTTGAACAATGATAATGGAATCGAAAATAATGTGTTTAGAATGAAGTCAAGTGAAAAGAACAGTAGAGAAATATGGAGGAATACATGTGTTCTGAAATAGTAAGTAATTGAAAGTGAACCAAATGCCTATAAATTTGTGAAGTTGTGAATGAAAAAAATATATCCTATGTTGTACATAAACTGAAGAAATTTTAATGTACCAGTGTTTAATAAAAATGAACTTCAAAATACACATCATGTCCCATAGAAATCTATTTGCATTGATGTTAAACTGGGTCAGTTACAGTAGAAATATTAGGATTTGTAAGCACCATTCACTGAACTTAGTTTTCAGTAGTAGGAAACCAATATGTATTTCAGGTGGTTGAGTATTTCTTAGAATAATCTTGTGTAAAGTTGATTATACACCCAAATACATGAATACGAATGAATTTAGGGAGTGTATAATAAGATACATATATTTCATATTTTGGAAATTCTGGAGAATATATATATATATATATATATATATATATATATATATATATATATATATATATATGTATATATATACACACACACAAATACACACACAAACACACACACACAAATTAATATGTAGAAATATATATGCCAATTGAAATTCATCATAAAATATAATTCATTCACATATCCAAAAATATTCATTTTACTTAACATGGATTTATGTATAATGTTTTTTACTAGGAAGCTCACCCATAGGTTGAATTTTCAGTTCAATCAGTATTTAGGGGGAGTCATCTCTTTTCACAATTTTTATATTCCAATGTCAGTGAGCTCACAAGAATGTACGTGGGATACCAGGTAGGATAGTATATGTGCATAAAAAATACATGTGCTGAATAGGATACAGAGAAAGGGAGACAGGAATTTACATATGTGATAACTTTAAAAACTCATGAAGAAATATTATAATAAAAAGTTGACTAGATTTAAAACACATACTCTTGATAAAGCAGAAGGCAAATACAAGTATACACCATGCTTCCTATGAAAGGACTGTATTTCTATTCAGTTAGGTTTCTTTTTCTCCATCATATTAGGATTAGTAGTCAGATTCTAGTAGGGTATGGGTTGGTGTCAGGGATTCAGTATTTCAAATGGAAAATAGAAAAATTAATCTAATGTGTATGCAAACATGTACTACAGGAACAATTTCCCACTCTCTTCCAGAACAATGGCTTGACATAACCATCACTCCAAGTAAGACACAATTAGAGGAGAGGAGTTAGAAAATTTGTGAATACATATGAGAAATGTAAAATGCTCAGAATTTCACAACACTGGAAGTAGAAGAACAGTTTCCAAAAGTAAGGGAGAGGGTAAACACTTCACAAACATGGAGCTCTGCTGGCCTAAAGACTTCTTGAGAAACTTCCTCTGTGGTTGGGCACATGAAATATTTGTAATTGTCAGGAAATTTAGTTTCGTTTGTAGTGACACCATGAAATCTGGGTCTGCATCTATGTGACCTGTAGGACATGGTTCCTTATTTTCTAATGAAAATGAGGCAGCAGTTCTGAATGCTCTCTTTGTAGGTAAACTGTGGCCACTGGGAGCTAAGTGTCTTCCCGTGTGGTCTGTGAAGCCATTTGGTCATGCTCCAATTTTCAGGGTGTTTCTTACTCCTGAACTGGGAGTTTCGTATTAGATTCATGAAATACAAGGAGTTCAACTGCGACACAATGATAGAGGGAGTTCTGTCACGTGTGGTTTGTCATGGTCGACAAGAGAATGTACGAACCAGGCTTTAATCCCACATAGCTTTCCCACTTGACTATAGCAACCTGATTCTGAACATTGCCCTGAAACCTCTCCATATAAAAAGATGCCTTTACATATAAGGGTCGGCTGCCTGCACCATGTCAGTTGCAAGTCTTTTGGAAGCCAATGGAAGATCCAGGTGATCCTACCAAAAATATTTATTTACACACCTACAGTCCACTGCTCTATGCCCACTACTCAGCAGGCTCCAACTTACTGGCATCTCTGTTCTACAACATTTTCACGAAACCCAGTCAATCAAGGCACAGTTTGGAACCATCATGATCAGCAACAGGACATTCAAAGTTTATCCAGTGCCACCTGGTCATGGAAATTTCAAAAATTTCATGGTATTTATCTAGCCATTTTTCAAGGATGAAGTTGGAGGCACTGTGGGTTTCAATTAATTCAGGAACCATTAAATGGTGAGGAAGCTCATTTCAATGAAAGCTCTGGAGATCACTCACGGGGAAGGCTTCCCAAAGAGTGGCCAAAAGGTCACATGAATCCAGGCCCATTGAGGTATACAAAGTGAGATCCATGTGTGTTTGTATTCTCAACTAAGGGTCCCAAGTCTTTAAGAATTAAATCATGTGATATCCTGGCTCAGAATCCCCGAGCACTGTGGAAAGCCATCCTGGGCCTAGATCTCAGATTACAAGGGTGATTCTCATGCGTGACCTCCTAAAATCCCAACACTATTTTTTGCAATACTTCTCTGAGGTCAGTTCCAGAACTCAGTCTCTAAGGGTAATCACACCAGAGTTCAAGCTCCGGTGGACACAGTCATCTCTTCCAACTACCACACAATTGACCACAATTTAAACCAAAACACTCCCATATGGACCTCATCTCCTTCCATATAGACACTCATCATAACCTCTGGCTGGAGGTTTCCATGAGGGGCGCAGACCAAGACAGTATCCACAATAATCTACCTTGCCCCTCATTTGCCTAAAGTCAGGGTGGCCTGGACACGCTTCCTGTTAACCAGGAGTGATCAAATAGGCCTGGTGTTAATACTGTTCTGCTTGTCCAATTTGAGGCCTACTGACTGTCAGATATTGATTCTTTATGTGAATTGGAGTCATGAGAAAACCCAAGCACCTATGGGCTAGCCTCTGCAGGTTTTGAAGAACTCGTTTGACCCAAAGGATTCCTATTCTCACTTGATGGAGGTCAGGAACCTTACAGAGGAAGGCGAGAGACTTCATGCCAATGACTGCTCTTTTGGCCATTTTGGTTTTGAATGCACGCATGGGAAATTTCTTTAGATCCCTCAGGTGCTGAGAATCTAAGCCACTGCCTCATACAGAGCCAAGGGGCTGATTCAGACACATCCCTTTTCAAAGCAGTTAAGGAAAGAGCCACATGTATGCCCAATAATTTCCATTTGAAAACTGTTTTCTTCAGGCTTCACAAAAGGGTGGCCTGAGTCAAAGACCTTCCTGAAATTCAGGAAAACAGAACAATAGGTAAGCAAATGGTCCAAAGCAGGGTTGCTCCACTGAGAATTTCCTGGTCACACTGATACTTGAGTTTTCTGAGATGCTTGCCATTTCTTTCAGCTATCCAGTACATGGCCAGTCACAGAGCTTGAAGGTGGTACATATCGTGAACAAAAAACCATGGTCCTATTCTGTAGAGTGGCCAGAATTCAGAAAGAAAACAGGAACTTAGGAATATAGCAGGTATTGCGCATCAATAGGGCAAGCTACAGTCCATTCATAAATGGGGCAATTTGAATGCTGAGAAGCTTTCTACTAGACAGGACACATCCATTGATGCATTCTCTTTTCTAATGCATACAACCACGGACACAGTGAAATACTGAGACATAGAAACACTCGCCATGTCAAAAGACTTACTAGAAACACTAAACTTCAATCCAAACAAACCGACTTTAATACCTATTCTAGGAAAATGAGACAAAACCACAAACCCACAACAACACCCACAAAGGCACCTCCTTCCCCCAAGTAGGTCTGTGACTATCCAGAGTGTCCTCTGACTTGTGGGCCAAAATATGTTCCCCCAAATTGGCCTGTCCTGTCTCAGATCTGGTCTCCTTGGCCAACTCTGTGAAGTTCTCAGTAGCCAGCGGTGAGCCACTACCTGCTTTCTCAGGAAAAGCCCCGCTTCAGAGATTTCCTCTCATTTGGCCTTCCTCACATCTGTAGGTACCAACAAAGACTGACTCTGTCCTTGCTGAATCCAAACAAGTGAGACCACTGGGACTGGAACAGGGACTGGCTCTGGGTGCCTGGCTTCCTGGATCCCAAATTCAGAGAGTTCCATCACCAAGGAAGTTAAGTGAGGTCCCTTCCTTCAGAAATTGAATGAGGTCACTGTCTTGGCAACCACTTTGTCCTAACTGTTGCTTTCAAGGGTCCCATGATACGGAGGCTGCCCCTACTTTCTGTGACACTTTCACAAGTTAGAATGGTATATCAACAATAGGCACCCAGGAATAGATCTCCACACAGGCCTAGTTTGGTCCAACTTCTCTACGTTAAGAAGAGAAGCTGATTCATACACAACCTTTTATCCTGACCAGGTTGTTTGCCATGGAAGATGACTTTTGGTCTCTCAGGTCCTTCATAGCTGCCTACCTCTTCTCCAGGGATCATTTCTGCATGTACCTTTGAGGTTCTCAGGAGGTGGAAGATTCCCTACATTTCAGTATTGTAAGATCAACTCTTTCCCTGCTCTTCTGTAAAGTTAGATTGAGGGAACAGTGTATGGTTATGGTTAATAACATGTTCGGTTTGGGTTAGAAATCATTCTGCTGGATGAATAATGGTATTGGGAACTTGCTATGTGTATAAGAATATATAGGTGAAATATATGTATGAAAACAGAAATCTAAGTATGATTTGAAGTCCAGAAGGGCATTGGGCTCTTGATTGGGATATGCAGCTTTGAATTACGTTCTGCAGAGGTGTCTCAATTAAATCGATATACAATGCCATAGGACCTTGTACCTTGGATGAATTAATGTAGAAGGAACATCTAGTCGAAAAGGGATAGTCCGAAGTGAAAGGTTAATAAAATAGGTACTTGTCACTTCCTGTTTTTCTGTATGCTTAACAAAACACTGTTGAAATCTTGAGAAATGTTTGCTAATCTTGTTTCCAGAATGTTCTGTTCCCAACTGCCAAACTGCAGAATGTACTCCCTCACTCAGTGTCATGCAAACCGCCCACATGCCCTCACCCATTAGTAAACTTCCCTCTCTTCCCTCTCCAAGGAAAGTATATAAGCTGTGCTTAAGGTGTTCTCAGGGCTCTCTGCTCTATTTAAGTGAGTTCTGAGCCACAGCATGCTGAACCCCAAATAAACCCATTGCTGTTGCATGAGACAGACTCTTGGTGGTCTCTTCCTTCGACACTCGCCCGACCTTTACATATTGAGGTTCCACAGAGTTCTGGCAGTGGCAGACGAGAGACCCCAATGGGCTCCTCTCGGAGCAAGTAAGGCACCTCTTTCTGGTTTCAGGTTTCATGTTAGGGCTTGGCAAAATCTCTGGCGATGAAGAGCCTGAGCTCCCTCCGAAGGTGGCTGAGAGACGTGTCACGGAGACACAGGGCACCTCCCTGGGGGACGCCGCAGAAAACTCGGGAAATTAAGGAACAATAGTCTCCTCAACTCAGTGATATTTTGTTTCAGATTCGGTATTGTCATCCCATCGGGTTTTGCCGGCTACTCATTCCTGGTTTCAGTGTTTGACGTCCATTGCCTGTGTTTATGGTCTTGTCTTATCTGTGTCATGTGTCCTTGCTTTTGCTGTTTGTGTACCTTTCATTATGGGACAGAGCAGTTCAATGCCTCTGTCCCTGACCCTTGATCACTGGAACAAAGTCCGCTTAAGAGCTCAGAATCTTTCTTGTTTTAGTAAAATGCTGGACCTGGCAGAATCTCTGTGCCTCAGAATGGCCCACCTTTGAATTCGGATGGCCCCTAGAAGGATCTTTCTACTTCGCACTAATTTAAAAATTCAGAGATATTATCTCAGCCGGGGACACATAGCCATCTGGATCAACAGCCATATATCTTAACTTGGCAGAACATCTGCAAATCTCCTCCTCCATGGGTGAAGCCTTTCCTTGCCCCTGCCTCTGCTCCTACTCCTTCCCCCATGATCTCTCAAACCCTCTCAACCTCCTCCTCCTCCACCCCCTGTTCTCCCCGAGTCACAGATTTGACTCTACTGGACTCTTCTTCCCTTACTAATCCCCTGTCCTTGTCCCCTAACCCACAACACCCTCAAATGGATTTCCCTGCTGCTGACTCAGCCTCTTTACCATTGGAGGAAGCTAAGCCGGTAATAGGGTCTGATAATGGACCGGTGTTCATGGCCCAGGTAAGTCAGGGGTTAGCCAGGAACCAGGGAATTAATTGGAAGTTATATTGTGCTTATAGATACCCGAGTTCAGGACAGGCAGATAGAATAAATTGAACCATTAAAGAGACCTTAAGAAAATTAAACTTAGAGAACAGCATAAAAGATTGGACTATGCTCCTGCCTTATGCAATGTTTCATGCAAGAAATACTCCCTCTGTTTCTTTGAGTAACCTTAGCCCCTGTGAAATTCTCTATTGTTGCCCTCCTGCAGTAAGGGACCTAAGCCCGACTCAAAGACCTAACCATTCCATCCACACCCCCTTGCTTGACAGACTTAAAGCTCTAAAAAGAACTCAGTGATACCTGTGTAAACAGCTTTCCACTGCCTACCAAACTGGGGACAAAGGGACTCCACATCGATATCAAGTAAGAGACTTCATCTACGTAAGACGACATCAGGTATCATGCTTGAAACCCCGCTAGAAAGGACCATAGCCGGTGCTACTTATAACACCTCCAGTGGTAAAGGTAGATGGAATCAATTTCTGGATCCATGCCTCTCATCTCAAGCCTGCGCCCTGTCCAGACTCTGGCTGGAAACTGGAAAAGACTGGTAAAACCTTCAAATTGCGTATTCGCCATGTGGATAAGTCTGTGGACTCTCTCCTTGGCCACAAGTAGTCCTAAGCCACATCAGCCCATTCAGCAGTGATGGCTGATCACAAATCCTACTGGAAAAGAAGTATAATCTGTCTCGCATACAGCCCCCTGAGGGACCTGGTGGCCATCATTCCTCCCAGACATTTGTCAGCTGGCTATAGGTCTTACCTATTGGGATATCCCTGATGAAGAGGATACCACTAAAATTCCATTAAATTACTTCTGTAGCATAGATAATGGAAACAAACATTATGGATGAAGGGACATGCAAGCCAGATGCAGGTTGGCTAGCCTAGATTACTATGTTTGCCGGGCAGACTCTCAAAGCCACAGTCACGGCTGTGTGGGGGGAAAGCCGACTTCTTCTGTAAGTCATGGGGATTTGAGCAAACAGGGGCTGCCTGATGGAACCCAAACTCCTCATCAAATTCAGTACACATCATTGGCCATATTACCAATTAGATAAGAAGAACCGATGGCCCCCAGAGGGGTCTCTAGATCCTCAAATTCTGCGTGACCTTTTCCCTCCTTCTCTCACATCCTGAACTATGCTTCTCCAATAGATCCTCACCCTCAGCCTTCTGCTCCAGACATTCTGCTGTCACTCCCACCTCAGCAACCTGATTTCTCCCCTCCAATTACTAGATCAAAAACCCAAACCTCTGCCGGTTCTCAGACCATTGCCTCCTTGCTGAGGCAGCAGTTACTGAAGTACCCCTCCACCCACTCACTCCTCTCTTGTCCTGTCAGTGATCGCACCGGGTCCCGCCAGGTCTTCTTACCAGCTAAACCAAAGCTCAAACCAGCTGAGGAGAGCCCTCAGTCCCCTATCTAAGATGTAATAAAAATGGCCTTTAAAGTTGGTTTGTCATCACTGAAAACAGTTTACTAATAATTAAACGTCCCTCATATGCGTTTTGAGATACTCACTCCCATCTTCCTCTCTGCTCTACCTGTTCTACTGCTCAAGTTTTTGTTGCTAGGAAAATCTCAAACCCGTTTCCCATTATTCTTTTACATCTCTCCTTCCTCATTCTCAGATCCACGGAGCTGATCACAGCCCACCTTCCCCGTCTTCCCCCTCTGCACTAGGCCCACAGAAAAGTCTTAACTGACCTTCTCCAGAAGTCTTCACCATGGCTGACTTTAGGACTTTCAGCAAAAGAGTCCCTATAAAAGAGTTCAATGTAGATAAACTTCCTCTTTTCGTGTTGCCCTGTTCTACTTGGCCAGTGGCTAAAAAAATCAGCACTTCTCAGGTAGACACCCTTTTTCTAGTTTTTCACAAAATATGTGAACAAGGCCTCTGTCCTTGAGCTGGGGATTCACAGAGATGGCTACATTTCTAAGATAAAGAAGTTACCAACTGGTCTCCATGGTAACAGCTGGCAGGGGTAAAATAAGAAAGGGAAGAAAAAGCTCTCCCCCTCCCAGGTGTCCTTTAAAAGTTAACTTGCCCAGAACAGGGGAAAAACAGAAACAAATACTGCGTTTTTGAACTTCTGCAGACTGTGAGCTTCTGAGCACCTTCCCTTACATGTTGGGTACAAAATTCTGAAACTACCTAAACTTGAGTTTCAGGGGATTAATTGATTACAACAGAAGCAATGCCCTCTGAATCCGGTTGCAACCAAATAGGACTGTTTCCCTGTCTTTAGTGCTATCTTAGGTGCCTTGCCTTGTCCTCCTTACAACAGAATAATTCTATATACTTAAACCTTGTTTATGTTTTCATGAAATGGTCAACAGATGTGATTAATCGTGTAATGGTGCAGATGTTTCCCAGAGTGCTCTATTATGAAGCAGGTTCATTTGAAGATCAAATAGGGGGACATACAACCAGGTTCCACTGGGAGCATATATCCCTCACTTTAGCCATCATATTAGGAATAGGATTTGCTGCACGGGTGGGCCCAGGAACCACTGCCCTTGTCCATGTGACACAATAAATTACCCAATTAGAAGCAGCAATAGACCAAAACTAAGATATTAGAAACCACCATCAGAGCTTTGCATGAAACTTTAACCTCTCTCTCTGAAGTTGTTTTACAGAACAGTTGAGGTTTGGACCTCCTCTTCATTAAAGAAGGGGGCCTTTGTGCTGCATTGAGGGAAGAATGTTGTTTTTATGCCGAACATACTGGAGTTGTAATAAAATCTATGAGTAAATTAAAAAGACACATTAAAGAGCATCAACAAGAGAGAGAGAGACCCAAAAAAGGGTTGTTTGAGTCTTGGTTCACACAGTGCCCCTGGTTAACTACGTTTTTATCAACCCTGGCCGGTCCAATAATAATCCTCATATTATTGCTAACTATAAAACCCTGTTTTCTCAACCATGTAATTTCTTTTCTCCAGGCTCAAATTGGACGAGTTAAGCTTATGGTAATACCCCACTAGGAGACATAGAATGTGAAACCCCCCAATGATAATTTTTATGATTAAAAGTAGCCAGAAAAAGAAGTGAGGAATGAAAGGTTAATAAAATAAGTACTTGTCACTTCCTGTATTTCCCTATGCTTAACAAAAAACTGTTGAAATCTTGAGAAATGCTTGCGAAACTTGTTCCCAATATGTGCTGTCCCCAACTGCCAAACTACAGAATGTACTCCCTCACCCAGTTGCATGCAAACTGCCCACTCGTCGTGACCCATCAATAAACTTCCCTCCCTGCCTTCTCCAGGGAAAGTATACAAACTCTACTTAAGCTATTCTCAGGGCTATCTGCTCTATTAAAGTGAGCTCTGAGCCCCAGCATGCTGGAAACCCAATAAACCTTTTGCTGTATCATGAGTATTCTGTTGGTCGTCTCCTTCTCCGAAGCTTCCCCGACAGTTACTTGGATGATTGAATGTAGAAGAGAACATCCAGTGAAAAAGGTATAGTTGGTAGGATTAGGAAGATAGTCAGTAGGTTTAGGAAGAAGAGTGAGTATAGAATTTAGAACAAAAGTTCTTTAGCAATACGGTTTCAGTTAGAGAGTGAATGTAAATGTGAGCACAGTTGAAGAGTCAGTCACAATGATGAACTGGGGAAAATATGTAGGAAAGCAGATATCAATAGAGACATTATGAAATCAGGGAAATTACAAAGTGAGTGACAGGACTAGATATTTTGAAAAGGATTGAGTTTGAATATATAATCTTAGGAAAAAACAAATATGTAGACACCAATAGGATTGATATTTGAGAGCATTAGGCAAATTTCAGGTGCATGAATATTTCTGAGAATAATCTTGTGAATAGTTGATTATAAATCCAGATACATGAACATGAATGAATTTAGGGAGTGTATATGAGACACATATATTTCATTTTTTGAAATATCTGGAGAGTGTGTATATATATATATATATATATATATATATATATATATATATATACACACACAAACACAAAACACACACAGACAAAAAAGTAGCAATATATATGTCAATCAAAATTCATCATATAATATATATTATCCACAGATCTAAAAATATTCATTTTACTGAACATGGATTTATGTATAATGTTGTTCAACTAGAAAGCTCACCCATATGTTGAATATTCAGTTTCAATGGGGTTTAGTAGGAGTGATCTTTTCTCTCAATTTGTATCTGCCAAGTCAGCCACCTCACAAGAATGTACGTGTGGTACCAGGTAGCCAACCTGATTCTGAACATTGCCCATAAACCTATCCATATAACAAGATGCCTTTACATATAAGGGTCTGCTTGCTGTACCCTGTCAGTCACAAGGCATTTGGAAGCCAATGGCAGATAAACATGGCCCCACCACACATGTTTTATCACACACCTTCACACCACTGCTCTAGGCCCACTAATGAGCAGGCTCCAACTTACTGGCATCACTGTTCTACACAATTTTCATGAAACAAAGTCAGTCAAGGCACTGTCTGGTACACTGATGGTCAGCAACAGGATATCCAAAAGTTCTCCAGTGCCACCTGGTCATGGGAATTTCAAAAATTTTATGGTATTTATCAAGCCATTTGTCGAGGATGAAGTTGGAGGCTCTTTAGGTTTCAATTTATTCAGGAACCATTAAATGTTGAGGAAGCTCATTTCAATGAAAGCTCTAGAGAACACTCACAGGCAAGACTTCCCAAAGTGTGGCTAAAAAGGTCACATGAAGCCAGGCCCATTGAGGTCTACAATGTGAGGTCCATGTGTGTTTTGACTCTCAACTGTGGCTGCAAAGTCTTTCAGAATAAAATCATGTGATATCCTGGCTGAGATTCCCAGTGCTCTGGGGAAAGCCACCCTGCACCTAGATCTCAGGTTCCAAGGGCGACTCTCATGCATGGCCTAGTAAAAACCAAACACAATTCATGAAAATACTTCTCTGAGGTCAGTTCCAGAATTCATTCTCTAAGAGGAATCACAACAGAGTTCAAGCCCAGGTGGACCCAGTCTTTTCTTCTAAGTGCCACACAAATTACCACAATTCCAAACAAAATGCTCCCACATAACCCTTTTCTTCTTCCATATAGACACTCATCCTAACCTCTGGATGGAGGTTTCCATGAGGGGCGCAGGACAGGACAGTGTCCAAAATAACCTCCCTTGCCCCTCATTTGCCTAAAGTCAGTGTGGCCTGGAAATCCTGACTGTGAAACAGGAGTGATCAAATCGGCCTGCCGTTAATACAGCTTGGCTTCTCCAATTTGAGGCCTACTGACTGTAGGGTTTAGATTCTTCATGTAAATTGGGGTCATGAGAAAACCCAAGCACCTATGGGATAGCCTCTGCAGGGCTTTGAAGAACTCTTTTGAAACAAAGGATCCCTATTCTCACTTGATGGATGTCAGGAACCTTAGAGAGGAAGGCGAGAGTCTTCATAAACAATGACTGCTCTTTTGGCCATTTTGGTTTTTAATGCACCCATGGGATCTTTCTTTAGATCCATCAGGTGCTGAGAATCTAAGCTACAGCCTAACACAGGGCCAAGAGGCTGATTCAGACACATCCCTTTCCAAAGCAATTAAGCAAAGAGCCACAGGTGTTGCCCATTCATTTCCATTTGAAAACTGTTTTCTTCAGGCTTCACAAAGGGGTGGCCTGAGGCAAAGAACTTCCTGACATTCAGGGCAACAGAACAATAGGTAAGCAAAAGGCCCAAAGCAGGGTTTCTCCACTGGGATTTAATGGTCACACTAATATCTGATTTTTCAGAGATGCTCGCCATTCCTTTGAGCTATCCAGTACAAGGTCATGGCACACAGCTTGGAAGTGGTACATACCTTAGACATAAAACCATGAGCCTATTCTGGAGAGGGGCAGAAGTCCAGAAGAAAACTGAAACATAGGAAGATTGCAGGTGTTACCCATCGAAAAGGCAATCTGAAATCCATTCATAAATTGGACAGGATGAATGCTGGGAAGCATTCTACTAGACAGGACACATCCATTGATGCATTTTCTTTTCTAATATCTGCAACCACGGACACAGTGTGATAGACAGACATAGAAACACTCGCCTTGTCAAATGACTTACTAGAAACAGTTCATTCCACACCAAAAAAAGCGCCTTGCCTACCTATTCTCTGAACATGAGACAAAACCAGAAACCCACCCCCACACCCACAAAGGCACCTCCTTCCCCCAAGAAGTTCTGTGACTATCCGGACTGTCCTCTGACTGGTGAGCCATACTATATTCCCACGGAATGGCCTGATCTGTCTCAGATCTGGTCTCCTTGGCCAACTCTGTGCAGGTGTCAGGACCCAGAGGTGAGAAACTACCTGCTTTCTCAGGAATGACCCCTCTTTAGAGCTTTCCTGGCATTTGGCCATCCTCACATTAGTAGGTACCAAGAAAGACTGACACTGTCCTTGGTAAATCCAAACAAGTGAGACCACTGGGACTGGGACTGGGACTGGCTCTGGGTGCCTGGCTTCATGAATCCCAAGTTCAGAGATTTCCATCACCAAGGAAGTGAGGTGAGGTCACTTCCTTTAGGAACTGAATGAGGTCACTGCCTTGGCAACCACTTTGTCCTACCAGTGGCTTCCAAGTGTCACATGAGAAGGAGGCTGCCCCTACTTCCTGTGACACTTTCACAATTTAGAATGGTATACAACCATAGGCACCCAGAAACAGCTACCCACACAGGCCTGGTTTGGTCCATCTTCTCTAAATTAAGATGTGAGAGGCTGATTCAGACAGAACCCTTCATCCTGAACAGGTTGTTTGCCATTGAACATGACTTTTGTTCTCTCAGGTTCTTCATAGCTGCCTACATCTTCTTCAGTCAACATTTCTGCATGGAACTTTGAGGTTCTCAGCAGGTGGAAGATCCCCTACTTTCCTGTATTGTAAGACCAACTCTGTCCCTCCTCTCTGTAAATTTAGAATGAGGGAACAGTGTATGGTTAGGGTCAATAACATATTTGACTTGTGTTAGGAATCATTCTGCTGGATGAATAATGGTATTGGGAACCTGCAAAATTTATAAGAATATATATTTGAAATATAAGTATGAAAACATAAATCTAGTTACGATTTGAAGCCAGAAAGGGCATTGGGCCCTTCTTTGGGATATTTAGCTTTGAATTACATTCTGCATTTTAGTCTCAGATAAATCTATACACAATGCAATAAAACCTTGCACCTCAGATGCCTGAATGTCGAAGAGAACATCCAGTCAAAAATGGATAGTCGGTAGGATTTGGAAGATAGTAGGTTTAGGAAGAAGAGTGAGTCTTCGAGTAGGACCAATAGTTTTTTAGCAATAGGGTTTCGTTTAGAGAGTGAATGTAAATGTCAGCACATGTGAAAGGTCAGTCACAATGATGAACTGGGGAAAATATGTAGGAAAGCAGGTCTCAATAGAGACATTAGGAAATCAGACAAATTATAAAATGCGTGATAGGATTAGACATTTTCAACAGGGTTGAGGTTGAATATATAATCATAGGAAGAAACAAATATATAGTCCCCAACAATATTGACACTTGGGAGAATTAGGCATCCTGGACAAGGATGTTTTTAGTAATATATACTCACTTTCAATTTAGGGTTTGGTACAATCATAAGTGTGACCTTTGCATTTTTGTCCAGAATATTACTGTGATAAAATGTATATGTAGATCAGGTGACATGAGTATTTCTTCCACCATTATGGGAAGCAATATTTTTAAAACCCATAAATTAGTATTGGGTATACAAATAGGTGTACCCTGTGTCAATGAATATAGAGATGATGCATGAATAGATCGTACTGTGAATAAATAATATAACTGGATCCAACTTTAGAAATTGGAGTTAGAATAAATTGATATCTGAAAATATACAGGAAATCTTATATTGATATTGGTATACATACATTCATTACAACCAATTATAAGTCTAATGGTAATATTAGGGTTACGGTTTATCATGAAGAGGGTGTGTGAGTTTTCCTTCAAAAGTGATTATGGAAATCGAAAATAATGTGTTTGTTAAGAAGTCTCATGAAACGACCAGTCGAAAAACCTGGAGGACTACATGTGTTCGGAAGCAGGAAGTGATTGAAAGTGAAACAAATGTCTTTAATTTTGAAATTTTGGGTGAAAAATTTATCCATGGATGTGCATAAACTGAAGAAATAGTACTGTACCAGTTTTAAATAAAAATGAACGTCAAAATACACATCATGTCCCATAGGAATCTACTTGCATTGATGTTAAACTTGGTAAGTTACGGTAGAAATATTAGGATTTGTATGCACCTTTCACTGAAGTTTGTTTTCAGTACTAGGAAACAAATAAGTATTTCAGGTGGATGAATATTTCTGAGAATAATCTTGTGCAAAGTTGATTACAAATCCACATACATGAATATGAATGTATTTAGGGAGTGAATAATAAGACACATATTTCATATTGTGAAAAATCTGGAGAGTATATATATACAAAACACACACAGACATTATAAAGTGGCAATATATATGCCAATCGAAATTCATGGTGAAATATATATCATTCATAGATCCCGAAATATTAATTTTAATGAACATGGATTTATGAATAATGTTGTTCAACTAGGAAGGTCACCCATAGGTTGAATTTTAAGATCCAACAGCATTTAGCAGGAGTGATCTCTTCTCATAATTTGTATCTGCCAAGTCAGCCACCTCACAAGAATGTATATGTGATACCAGGTAGGATTCTATATGTGCATATAAAAATACATGTGCTGAATAGGCTACAGAGAAAGGGATACAGGAATTCACATATTCATTAACTTTAAAAACACATGGAGAACTATTTCAATTAAAAATTAACTAGATTTATAACACCTAACCTACATAATGCAAACGGCAAGTCCAACTATACACCATGCCTCTTCTGAACTGCTTGTATTTCTATTCTGTTTGAGTTATTTTTCTCCATCATATTAGGAATAGTAGTCAGAGTCTAGTAGGGTATAGTTTCGTGTCAGGGATTCAGTATTTTGAATGGAAAATTGGAAAATGAATCCAATGTGTATGCAAATATGTGCTACACAAAAATCTTCCCACTTTCATCCACAACAATGCCTTGACATTACCTTTGCCACAAGTAAGACACAATTAGAGGAGAAGAGTTAGAAAATACGTGAATACATATCTGGAATGGAATACGCTCAGGATTTCCCAACCTTGGAGGTGATAGAGCAGTTTCCATAAGTAAGGGACATGGTAAACACTCCACAAACATGGAGCTCTGCTGGCCTAAATACTTCTTGAGAAACTGCCTCTGAGGTTGGGCACTTGAAATATATGTTGTTGTCAGGAGCTTTAGCTTCCTTTATAGTGAGCCCATCAAAGCTGGGTCTGCATCTATGTGACCTGGAGGACATGGTTTCTTATTATCCAATGAACCTGAGGCAGCAGTGCTGAATTCTCTCTTTGTAGGTAAACTGTGGCCACTGGGGGCTAAGTGTCACCCCGTGTGGACTGTGAAGCCATTTGGTCCTCTTCCACTTTCTGTTGTGGTTCTTGCTGCTACACTGGGACTTTGGTATTTGCTTCACGAAATACAACAATTTCAACTGGGACACAGTGCTGGAGAGAGTTCTGTCACTGTGGTGGGTCACGGTCTGCAGGAGAATGCACCAACCAGGCTTCTTTCCCACATAGCTTGCACCATTGACCATGTCAACCTGATTCTGAAAATTGCCCTGAAACCTCTCCATATATCAAAATGCCTTTACAAATAAGGGTCTGCTGGCTGCACCATGTCCTTCACAAGGCATTTGGTAGCCAATGGCCAAACCACATGGACCTACCACAGATGTTTTATCACACACCTGCACACCTGCCCACCGCTGCTCTAGGCCCACTACTCAGTAGGCTCCAACTTACTGGCATCTTTTTTCTACATTATTTTTATGAAACCCAGTCAATCAAGGCACCCTCTAGTATACTCATGATCAGCAACAGGACACCCAAAGATTCTCCAGTTCCACCTGGTCATGATATTTTCAAAAATTTCATGGTATTTATCTAGCCATTTTTCAAGGATGAAGTTGGAGGCACTGTGGGTTTCAAGAACCACTAAATGTTGAGGAAGCTCATTTCAATGAAACTCTGGAGAACTCTCATAGGCAAGGCTTCCCAAAGAGTGGCCAAAAGGTCAAATATAGCCAGGCCTATTGAGGTATACGTTGTGAGTTCCATGTGTTTTTGACTCTCAACTATGGCTACCAAGTCTTTAAGAATAAAATCATGGGATATCTTGGCTGATATTCCCAGTGCTCTGTGGAAAGCCACCCTGGGCCTTGATCTCAGTTTATAAGAGCGACTCTCATGCGTGGCCTCCTAAAATTTCAACACAATTCATGCAATACTTCTCTGAGGTCAGTTCCAGAACTCAGTCTCTAAGGGGATTCACACCAGACTTCAAGCCCAGGTGGACCCTGTCATCTCTTCCAACCGTCACACAAATGACCACAATTAATACCAAAACAATCCCACATTGCCCTCCTCTTCTTCCATAAAGGCACTCATCATAACATCTGGCTGGAGGTTTCCATGAGGGGCACAGCCCAAGACAGTGTCCAAAATAAGCTCCCTTGGCCCTCATTTGCCTAAAGTCAGGGTGGCTGGGACACCCTTCTTGTGCACCAGGAGTTTTCTGTAAGGGTAAAAGAAATTGAAATTAAAGTGTAAAAGTTAAAGTGTAAAAGACCGGGTGTTGTAAAGTTTTTAAGCAGCAAGGCTTGAGTTAAAATGTAAAGGACCAGGTATTGTTAAGTTCCTATGCTACACGCAAAACCTGAAATTCCTGTAGCTTGTAGGACAATTCCCGGACTACCCAGTAAATATTCCCCCTGACCGCCTGGTTTTTTAATAACCTAGGACCCTGTGAGGCCTGGCACATAGGCATTGCAGGGCCTAAACCAATCATTTTGAATGTGTACCCCGCTTTAGAACTGACCTATCACTCCCGCCTTACATGTTCCCACCAATAAATGAACTAATCATGTTTAGGAATTGTTGTTTGATTTTCCCGTGGTGTATGATGATTTCTTAAAGGAGACTGTAATATATGTAAAGTCCCGCCCTGCCCAAAAAGTGTACTTAAGCACTGCTCAACCCCTGCTCGGGGCTCTGGGATGCTCTCCCATCTTGAGTGAGCACGTAGCCCCAGCATGCTGGATTGGATCCTCAATAAACGGCTTTTACTGTTGCATGAGCCGCAGTTTCTTGATGGTCTCTTCCTCCAACATTCGCCGGAACCTTACATTTGGTGCATTGGCCGGGAATCACGCAGCGCAGGACAAGGAGACCTCAACGAACCTTTCTGGGGGTAAGTAAGGCGCCTCTTTCCTTCAAAAATGATTATGGAAATCGAAAATAATGTGTTTGGAAAGAATCTCATGAAAAGAACAGTCAAGAAACATGGAGGAATACATATGTTCTGAAGCAAGAAGTAATTGAAAGTGAACCAAATGCCTGCAGATTTGTGAACTTGTGGATGAAAAGTTATATCCTATGATATCCATCAACTGAAGAAATAGTAATGTACCACTGTTGAATAAAAATGAACTTCAAAATACACATCATGTCCCATAGGATTATACTTGCATTAATGTTAAACTGGGTCAGTTACCATGCAAATATTAGGATTTGTAAGCACAATTCACCGAAGTTTATTTTCAGTACTGGAAAATAAATATGTATTTTATGTGGATGAATTTTTCTGAGAATAATCTTGTGCAAATTTGATTACAAATCCACATACATGAATATGAATGTATTTAGGGAGTGAATAATAAGACACATATATTTAATATTGTGAAAAATCTGGAGAGTATATATATATATATATATATATATATATATATATATATATATTTATAAAGATAAAAACACAGACATTAAAATGTAGCAATATATATGCCAATCAAAATTCATCATGAAATATATATCATCCTCATATCCAAAAATATTCTTTTTACTGAGCATGGATTTATGTATAATGTTGTTCATCTAGGAAATTCACCAATTTGTTGAATTTTCAGTTTCATCAGTATTTAGGGGGAGTGATCTCTTTTCACAATTTGTATCATCCAAAAACAGTGAGCTCACAAGAATGTATGTGTGATACCAGGTAGGATTCTAAATATGCATAATAAAATACATGAGATGAATAGGCTACAGAGAAAAGGAGACAGAAATTTACATATGTGTTAACTTTAAAAACTCATGGAGAAGTACTACAATGAAAAGTTGACTAGATTTATAACACATACACTTGATAAAGCAGAAGGCAAGTCCTAGTATACACCATGCCACCTATGAATGGCCTGTATTTCTATTCTGTTAGGTTTCTTTTTCTCCATCATATTAGGATTAGTAGTCAGAGTCTAGTAGGGTATGGGTTAGTGTCAGGGATTCAGTATTTCAAATGGAAAATAGGGAAATGAATCTAATGTGTATGCGAATATTTGTTAGACAAAAATCTTCCTACTGTCATCCAAAAAAATGCCTTGATAGTTCCTTCACCACAAGTAATACACAATTAGTGGAGAAGAGTTTGAAAATCTGTGAATATATATCTGGAAAAGAAAATGCTCAGGAGTTCACAACCTTGGAGGTGGTAGAGGAATTTCCAAAAGTAAGGTAAAGGGTAAACACTTCACAAACATGGAGCTCTGGTGGCCTAATTAATTTCTGAGAAACTGCCTCTGAGTTTGGGCCCTTGAAATGTTTGTTGTTGTCAGGAGCTTTCGCTTCCTTTGTAGTGAGACCATCAAAGCTGTGTCAGCATCTATGTGACCTGGATGACATGGTTCCTTATTTGCAATAGAACATGAGGCAGCAGTTCTGAATTCTCTCTTTGTAGGTAAACTGAGGCCACTGGGGTCTAAGTGTCTAACCATGTGGTCTGTGAAGCCATTTGGTCATACTTCACTTTTCGTGGTGTTTCTTACTGCTGCACTGGGATTTTGGTATTGGCTTCACAAAATACAAAAAGTAAAACTGGGACACAGTGCTATACAGAGTACTCTCACGTGTAGTGGGTGAGGGTCTGCAGGAGAATGCACCAACCAGGCTTCTATCCCCAAAAGCTTGCACCCATGTCCATATCAACCTGATTCTGAATATTGCCCTGAAACCTCTCCATATAATAAGGTCCGTTAACTTGTATGGTTCTGCTGGCTGCACCATGTCAGTCACAAGGCATTTGGAAGCCAATGGCAGATCCACATGGCCCCACGACAGATGTTTTATCATACACCTGCCCACCACTGCTCTAGGCCAACTAGTCAGCAGGCCTCAACATTCTGGCATCTCTGTTCTCACCGTTTTCATGAAACCCAGTCAATCAATGCAATGTCTGGTACACTCGTGATCAGCAATAGACATCCAAAGGTTCTCCAGTGCCACCTGTTCATAAGAATTTAAAAAATTTCATGGTATTTATCTAGCCAATTTTCAAAGATAAATTTGGAGGCACTGTGGCATTCAATTCATTCAGGAACCATGAAATGGTGAGGAAGCTCATTTCAATTAAAGCTCGGGAGAACTCTCAGAGGCAAGGCTTCCCAAAGAGTGGCCAAAAGGTCACATTAAGCCAGGCCCATTGAGGTCTACAATTGAGGGCCATGTTTTTTTTGACTCTCAACTATGGCTTCCAAGTCTTTCTGAATAAAGTCATGTGATATCCTGGCTGAGATTCCCAGTGCTCTTTGAAAGCTATCCTGGGCCTAGATCTCAGTCTCCAAGGGCAACTCTCATGCGTGGCCTCCTAAAATCCCAACACAATTCATGCCAATACTTCTCTGAGATCTGTTCCAGAACTCAGTCTCTAAGGGGAATCACTCCAGAGTTCAAGCACAGGTGGACCCAGTCATCTCTTCCAACCACCACACAAATGACCACAATTAAACCAAAACACTCCCACATGGCCCTCATCTTCTTCAATTTAGAGACTCATCATAACCTCTGGCTGGAGGTTTCCATGAAGGGCGCAGCTTAAGACAGTGTCCAATATAAGCTCACATGCCTCTCATTTGCCTAAAGTCAGGGTGGCATGGAAACTCTTCTGTGAAGCAGGAGTGATCAAATAGGCCTGCCAATAATACTGCTCTACTTCTCCAATTTGAGGCCTATTCTCTGTGGGGTATAGATTCTTTATGTGAATTGGGGTCATGAGAAAACTCAAGCAACTATGGGCTACCCTCTGCAGGGCTTTGAAGAATCCATTTGAGTGAGTCGAGGAGTTGGACCAAATGTTCTTTAGATATAGAGTTTTGATTAGAGAGTGAGTGTAAATGTCAGCATATGTGAACAGTCAGTCACAGTGATAAACTGGGGAAAATGTGTAGGAAAGCAGATATCAATAGAGACATTAGGAAATAAGGCAAAGTACAAAGTGGGTGATAGGATAAGACATTTTTAACAGGGTTCAGTTTCAATATATAATCTTAGGAAGAAACAAATATGTAGTCACCAATAGGAATGATATTTGAGATCATTAGTTAATCAGGGCATGGATGTTGTTAGTAGTACATGCTCACTTTCAATATAGGCTTTGATACAATCATAAGTGTGACCCTTGCATTTTGTTTCAGGAATATTACCGTGATGAAATGTATATGTATATCAGGTGACTACAGTATTTCTTCCACCATTTCTGAAAGCAATATTTTAAAGACTTAAAAATTAGTATTGGGGATACAAACAGGTATACCATCGGTCTACGAATATAGAGAAGATGCCTTAATAGACCATACTGTGAATAAATAATATAACTGGTTCAAACGTTAAATAATGGATTGAATTGATATCTGAAAATATATAGGAAATCTTATATTGATATACATACATTCATTCCAACCAGTTATACATCTAATGGTAATATTAGCGTTATGGTTTATCATGAAGAGTGTGTGAGTTTGGCTTCAAAAGTGATTATGGAAATCAATAATACTGTGTTTGGAAAGAATCTCATGAAAAGAACAGTCAAGAAACATGGAGGAATACATGTGTTCTGAAGTAGGAAGTGATTGAAAGTGAACCAAATGCCTATAAATTTGTGAAATTGTGGATGAAAGGATATATCCTATAATGTCCATAAACTGCAGAAATAGTAATGTACCAGTGTCTGAATAAAAATGAACTTCAAAATACACATCATGGTCCCATAGGTGTCTACTTACATTGATGTGAAACTGGTTCAGTCACTGTAGAAATATTACGAATTGTATACACCATTCACTTAATTTACTTTTCAGTACTAGGAAAAAATATGTATTTAAGGTGGATGAATATTTCTAAGAATAATTTTGTGAAAAGTTGATTATAAATCTACATACACACACATGAGTTTACTTAGGGAGTGTATAATAAGACACATATATTTCATATTTTGAAAATCTTAAGAGTAGATATCTATATCTATATAGATAGATAGATAAATAGATAGATACACACATACACAGACATTAAAATGTAGCAATATATATGCCATTCGAAATTCATCATGAAATATATATCATCCACGTATCCAAAAATATTCATTTTACTGAACATTTATTTATACATAATATTGTTCATCTAGGAAATTCACCCATAGGTGGAAATTCCAGTTCCATCTGTATTTAGAGGGAGCGATCTCTTCTCACAATTTGTATCTTCCAAAATAAGCGATCTCACAAGAATGTACATGTGATACCAGGTAGAATTCTAAAAATGCATAAAAAAATACATTTGATGAATAGGCTACAGAGAAAGAGAGACAGAAATTTACATATGTGTTAACTTTAAAAACTCATGGAGAAGTATTACAATGAAAAGTTGACTAGATTTATAACACATACCATTGATAAAGCAGAAGGCAAGTCCAAGTATACACCATGCCTCCTATGAAAGGCCTGTATTTCTATTCTGTTAGGTTTCTTTTTCTCCATCATATTAGGTTTAGTAGTCAGAGTCTAGTAGGGTATGGGTTAGTGTCAGGGATTCAGTATTTCAAATGGAAAATAGGAAAATGAATCTAATATGTATGCAAATATGTGCTACACAAAAATCTTCCCACTCTCAGCCAGAACAATGCTTTGACATTACCTTCGCCCCAAATAAGACACAATTAGTGGAGAAGAGTTAGAAAATCTGTGAATACATATGTGGAAAGGAAAATGCTCAGAACTTCACAAACTTGTAGGAGGTAGAACAGTTTACAAAAAGGGAGAGGGTAAACACTTCACAAACATGGAGCTCTGCTGGCCTAATGACTTTTTGAGAAACTGCCTCTGAGGTTGGGCAGTTGAAATATGTTTTTGTCAGGAGCTTTTGCTTCCTTTGTAGTGAGACCATCAATGCTGGGTCTCCATCTATGTGACCTGGATGACATGGTTCCTTATTTTCTAGTGGACATGAGGCAGCAGTGCTGAATTCTCTATTTGTAGGGAAACTTTGGCCACTGGGGTCTAAGTATCTAACCGTGTTGTCTGTAAAGCCATTTGTTCATGCTCCACTTTCGTGGTGTTTCTTACTGCTGCACTGTGAGTTTTGTATTGGCTTCACGAAATACAAGGAGCTCCACTGGGACACAGTGCTGGAGGATGTACTCTCATATGTGGTGGGTGAGGGTCTGCAGTAAAATGCACCAATGAGGCTTAAATCCCACATAGCTTTTCAACTCGACAATAGCCCCCTTATTCTGATCATTGGCAGGAATCCTCTCCATATAACAAGATGCCTTTACATAGAAGGGTCTGCTGGATGTACCATGTCAGTGACAAGTCATTTCTAAGCCAATGCCAGATCCACGTGGACCCACAACTGATGTTTTTTCACACACCTACACTCCACTGCTTTATGCCCACTAGTCTGCAGGCTCCAACTTACTGGCATCTATGTTCTACAGCATTTTCATGAAACACAGTCAATTAAGGCACTGTCTGGTACAATCATGATTAGCAACAGGACATCCAAATGTTCTCCAGTGCCACCTGGTCATGGTAATTTCAAAAAATTCATGGTATATATCTAGATATTTTTCAATAATGAAGTTGGAGGCACTGTGGGATTCAATTTATACAGGAACCAATAAATGGTTAGGAATCTCATTTCAATGAAAGCTCTGGTGAACTCTCACAGGCAAGGCTTCCAAAAGAGTGGGCAAAAGGTCTCATGAAGCCAGGCCCATTGAGGTCTACAATGTGAGTTGCATGTGTGTTTTGACTCTCAACTATGGCTGGAATCTTTCAGAATAAAATCTTGTGATATCCTGGCTTAGATTCCCAGTGCTCTGTGTAAAGTCACCCTGGGCCAAGATCTCAGATTCCAATGGTGAATCTCATGTGTGGCCTCCTGAAATCCCAACACAATTCATGGCAATACTTCTCTGAGGTCAGTTACACAACTCAGTCTCTAAGGGGAATCACAACAGAGTTCAAGCCCAGGTGGACCCAGGCATCTCTTCCAATTGCTACACAAATGATGACAATTAAAACCAAAACACTCTCACACGGCCCTCTTCATCTTTTATATAGACACTAATCATAACCTCTAGCTGGAGGTTTCCATGAGGGGCACAGCCCAAGACAGTGTCAAAAATAAACTCCCTTGCCCCTCATTTGCCTAAAGTCAGGGTGGCCTGGACAACGTTAGTGTGAAACAGAAGTGATCAAATAGGCCTGCCGTTAATACTACTCCACTTCTCAAATTTGAGGCATACTGACTGTGGGGTATAGATTTTTAGTGTGAATTGGAGTTATAAGAAAACCCAAGCACCTATTGTCTCCCCTCTGCAGCCCTTTGAAGAACTTATTTGACACAAATGATCCCTATTCTCACTTGATGGAGGTCAGGAATCTTACAGAGGAAGGCGAGAGGCATCATCCACAATCACTGATCTTTTTTCCATTTAGGTTTTGGATGCCCACATGGGATCTTTCTTTAGATTCATCAGGTGCTGAAAATCTAAACCACAGGCTCACACAGGGCCAAGAGGCTGATTCAGACACATCCATTTCAAAAGCTATGAAGCAAAGAGCCACAGGTGATGCCCATTCATTTCCATTTTAAAACTGTTTTCTTCAGGCTTCACAAAGGGGTGGCCTGAGGCAAAGACCTTTCTGACATTCAGAGCAACAGAACAATAGGTAATCAAAAGGCCCCAAGCAGGGTTTCTCCACGGAGACTTTCCTGGTTACTCTGATATATGAGTTTTCTGAGATGCTCGCCATTCCCTTCAGCTATCCAGTACATGGCCATGTCACAGAGCTTGGAGGTGGTACATATCTTGTACAAAAATACATGATACTAATCTTGAGAGTGGCCAGAATTCATGAAAAAATGGAAAATTAGGTAGATAGCCGGTGTTGCCCATGGATAAGGCAAGCCTCAGTCCATTCATTATTTGGAAAGGATGCATGCTGGGAAGCTTTCTACTAGACAGGACACAACCAATGAGCTATTTTTTTTCTAATATCTACAAAGAAAAATACAGTGGGATACACAGACATAGAAACAGTCTCCTTGTCAAATGACTTACTGGAAACAGTCCACTCCAAACCAAACAAACCTCCTTTTTTACCTATTCTCAGAACATGAGAAAAAAACCACAAACACAAACCAACACCCACAAATGCAACTTTTTCCCACAAGTAGGTCTGTCACTATCTGGAGTGTCCTCTGACTGGTAGGCCATATGATGTTCCCCAGAAATGGCCTTTCTGTCTCACATCTGGTCTCCTTGGTCAACTCTGTGAAGTTGTCAGGAGGCAGTGGTGAGCCAATTTCTGTCCTCTCAGGAAAGACCCCTCTTCAGAGCTTTCTTGGTATTTGGCAACCCTTACATCAGTAGGTACCAAGAAAGACTGACTCTGTCCTTAGTGAATCCAAACAAGTGAGCCCACTGCAACTGGGACTGGGACTGGCTCTGGGTGCCTGGCTTCCTGGATCACAAAATTCAGAGAGTTCCATCACCAAGGAAATGAGGTGAGGTCACTACCTTCAGGAAATAAATGAGGTCCCTGTCTTGGCCACCACTTTGTCCTAACAGTTGCGTCCTAGTGTCTCCTGACATGGAGGCTGCCCTACTTCCTGTGATACATTCACATGTTAGAATGGTATAGAAACCATAGTCACCTGGGAACAGCTCTCCACACAGGCCTGCTTTGGTCCATCTTCCCTGCATTAAAAATAGAGAGGATGACTCAGACACATCCTTTCATCCTGACCATGTTGTTTGCCATGGAATATGACTTTTGTTCTCTCAGGTCTTTCATAGCTGCCAACATCTTCTCCAGGGATTATTTCTGCATGGATTTTGAGGTACTCAGCAGGTGGAAGATCTCCTAACTTCCTGTATTGTAATATCAACTTTATCCCTCCTCTTCTGTAAAGTGAGATTGAGGGAACATTGTATGGTTAGGGTCAATAGCATGTTCCATTTGGCTTAGGAATCATTCTGCTGGATGAATAATGGTATTGGGAACCAGCGATATTTAAAAGAATATAGAGGTAAAATATAAGTATGAAAACAGAAATCTAGGTAATATTTTAAGCCCAGAAGGATTTGGGCCCTTGATTGGGATCCTTAGCTTGAGTAATGTTTTGCACCGAGGTCTCAGTTAAATCGATATACAATGGCATAAGACCCTGTACCTCAGATGATTGAATGTAGAAGAGAACATCCAGTGAAAAAGGGATAGTGTGTAGGATTAGAAAGATAGTCCGTAGGTTTAGAAGGAAGAGTGAGTCTAGGATTTGGACCAAAAGTTCTTTAGCAATAGGTTTCGGTTAGAGAGTGAATATTAATGGCACCATATGTGAAAAGTCGGGCACAATGATGAACTGGGAAAAAATATGTAGGAAAGCAGACATCAATAGAGACATTAGGAAATCAGGCAAAGTATAACGTGAGTGATAGGATTAGACATTTTCAACAGGGTTGAGGTTGAATACATAATCTTAAAAAGAAACAAAAATGTAGTCACCAATTGGATTGACATTTGAGAGCATTAGGCAAACTGGGCATGGATGTTTTTAGTAATCCATGTTCACATTCCATTGAGGCTTTATTGCAATCATAACGGTGACCTTTGCATTTTGTGTCCAGAATATTACTGTGATAATATGTATATGTAGATCAGGTGACATGAGTATTTCTTCCACCTTTTCTGGGAGCAATATTTTGAAAACATATGAATTAGTACTGGGGATACTAATAGGTTTACCCTGTGTTGATGAATATAGAGATGATGCATTAATAGACCATACTGTGAAAAAATTATATGACTGGTTCCAAATTTAAATAATGGATTGTTTTAATATCTGAAAATATAGAGGAAATCATATATTGATATACGTACATTAATTCCAACCAGTTATATATCTAATGGTATTATTAGGGTTACCGTTTATCATGAATAGTGTGTGAGTTTTGCTTCAAAAATGATTATTCAATCGAAAATAACGTGTTTAGAAAGAAGTCCAGTGAAAAGACCCGTCAAGAAACATGAAGGAATATATGTGTTCCGAAGGAGGAAGTGATTGAAAGTGAACCAAATATTTATAAATTTGTGAACTTGTGAATGAAAGGATATATTTTATGATGTCCATAAACTGAATAAATAATAACGTACCAAGTTTGAATAAAAATGAACTTTAACAAACACATCATATCAAATAGGAATGTATCTGCATTGATGTTAAACTTGGTCAGTTACTCTAGAAATATTAGGATTTGTAAGAACCCTTCCCTGAAGTTAGTTTTCAGTACTAGGAAACAAATATGTATGTCAGTGGATGTATATTTCTGAGAATAAACTTGTTAAAAGTTAATTATAAATCCACATATATGAATATGAATGAATTCAGGCGGTGTATAACAAGACATATATTTCATATTTTGGAAAATCTGGAGACTATATATATATATATATATATATATATATATATATAGACACACAAACACACACACATTATAATGTCACAATATATATGTCAATCGAAATTCATCATGAAAAATAACTCATCCGCATATCCCAAAATATTCATTTTACTGAACATGGATGTATGTAGAATGTTGTTCATCTAGGAAGCTCACCCATGGGTTGAATTTTCTGTACCAACAGCATTTAGGAGGAGTGATCTCTTCTCACAAATAGTATCTGCCAAGTCAGCCACCTCACAAGAATGTACGTGTGAAACCAGGTAGGATTCTATTTGTGCATATAAAAATACATGTGCTTAATAGGCTACAGAGAAAGGGAGACAGGAATTCATATATTTCTTAACTTTAAAAACACATGGAATAGTGTGTAGTGTCCCTCTTTATCCCTTTTGATTAACTTTGGCTTAAAAAAAAAGAATTTTGTTGAGAATTTTTGTATATATGTTTGTCAGGAATATTGCTCTGAAGTTTTCTTTCCTTGATGTGTCTTTGTCTGATTTTGGTATGTGAGTGATACTATCCTCATGAAATGAGTTTGGAGGAGTTCCATGCTTTTCTATTTTATGGAATAATTTGAGGAGTATTGTGATGAATGCTTCTTTGAAGGTCTTGTAGAACTTGACTGACAATCTGTCTGTTCCTGGGCGTTGCTTGATTGGTAGGCTGTTGACAGCAACTTCTATTTCATTGCTTGAAATTGATTTGTTTAAATTGTTCATGTCCTACTAATTCAGTTTGGGTATATCTCTAAAATTTTATTGATGTCATCATGGTATTTTAATTTATTAGAGTATAAATTTTCAAATTAGTTTTTAATTATTCTCTGTATTTTAGTTGTGTACTCTGTAAAAGTTCTTTTACGATCCTTAATTTTAGTAATTTGAGGTTTTTTTTCTTCATTAGCTTGGTTAAGGATGTGTCAATTTTATTTAGTTTTCGAAGATTAAATTTTGTTTTGTGTCAAAAAAAATAACATATGGAAAAGTATTTCAGCAAATTGAATAGATTTATAACTCCTACCTTATATCATGCAAAAGGCAAGTCCAACTATACACCATGTCCCTTCTGAAATGCTTGTATTTCTATTCTGTTTGGGATATTTTTCTCCATTATATTAGTATTAGTAGTCAGAGTCTAGTAGGGTATATGAATGTTTCTGAGAATAATCTTGAGAAAAGATGATTATAAATACACATTCATGAATATGAAAAATTTAGAAAGTGCAAAATAAGACAAAAATATTCCATATTTTCAAAAATTTGGAGAGTATATCTATATCTATCTATATCTATATCTATATCTATACACACACACACACACACAACACTCACAGACATTAAAAAGTACCAATATAAATGCCAATAGAAATTCATCAGTAAATATATATCATCCACAGATGCAAAAATATTTATTTTACTGAACATGAGTTTATGTATAATGTTGTTCTACTAGGACGCTCTCCTATAGGTTGAATTTTCATTTAAAACAGTTTTAGGAGGAGTGAACTCTTCTCACAATTTGTATCTGCCAAGACAGCCACCTCACAAAAATGTACGTGTGATACCTGGTAGGATTCTATATGTGCATATAAATATACATATGTGAATAGGCTACAGAAAAGGGAAACAAGAATTCACATATTTGTTAAATTTAAAAACACATGGAGAATATTTCCATTAAAATTTGACTAGATTTATAACACCTACCTTATATAATGCAAATGTCAAGTCCAACTATACAACATGTCTCCTCTGAAGTGCTTGTATTTCTATTGTGTTGGGTTAATTTTTCCCATTATAATAGGATGAATAGTCTGAGTCTACTAGGTATGGGTTAGTTTCAGGGATTCAGTATTTGAATGGAAAATTGGAAAATGAATCCAATGTGTATGTAAATATATGCTGCACAAATATCCTCCCGCTCTCATCCAGAACAATGCCTTGATATTACCTTCACCCCAAGTAAGACGCAATTAGAGGAGAAGAGTTACAAAATCAGTGAATACATATCTGGAATGGAAAATGCTCAGGAGTTCACAACCTTTGAGGTGGTAGAGGAGTTTCCAAAATTAAGGGACAGGGTAAACACTCCACAAACATGGAGCTCTGCTGGCCTAAAAACTTTTTGAGAAACTGCCTCTGAGCTTCCGCACTTGAAATATATGTTGTTTTCATGAGATTTGGCTTCCTTTGTAGTGAGACCATCAAAGCTGGGTCTGCATCTATGTGACCTGGAGGACATGGTTTCTTATTTTCCAATGAACAAAATGAAGCAGTGCTGAATCCTCTCTTTGTAGGTAATCTGAGGCCACTGGGGACTAAGTGTCTCCCCGTGTGGACTGTGAAGCCATTAGGTCCTCCACCACTTTTTGTGGTGTTTTTCCTGCTGCATTGTGAGTTTGGTATTTGTTTCACGAAATACTAGGAGCTAAACTGAGACACAGTGCTGGAGGGAGTTGTGTCACGAGTGGTGGGTCAGGGTCTGCAAGAGAATTCACAAACTAGGCTTCTATCTCTCACAGCTTGCCCCATTGCCCCCTTGTCCATATCAACCTGATTCTTCATTTTCCTCTGAAAACTCTCCATATAACAAGATGCCTTTACATATAAGGGTCTGCTGGCTGCACCATGTCAGTTACAAGCCCTTTGGAATCCAATGGTAGATCCACATGGCCCTACCACGGATGTTGTATCAAACACCTCCCCACCACTGCTCTAGACCCACTACTCAACAGGCTCCAACTTACTGGCATCTCTGTTCTACATCATTTTCATGAAACTCAGTAAATCAAGGCACAGTCTGGTATACTCATGAACAGTAACAGGACATCCAATATTTCTCCAGTGCCACCTGGTCATAGGAATTTTTAAAATTTCATGGTATTTATCTATCCATTTCTCGAGCATGAAGTTGGAGGCACTGTGGATTTCAATTCATGCAGCAAACATTAAATGGTGAGGAAGCTCATTTCAATGAATTCTCTGGAGAACTCTCACAGGCAAGGCTTCCCAAAGAGTGGACAAAAGGTCACATTAGGCCAGGCCCATTGAGGTCTACAATGTGAGGTCCATGTGTGTTTTGACTCTCAACTATGGCTGCCATTTCTTTAACAATAAAATCATGTGATATCCTTGCTGAGATTCCCAGGCCTCTGTGGAAATCCACCTGGGGCCTAGGTCTCAGTTTCCAAGAGCGACTTTCATGCTTGGCCTATTAAAATCCCAACAAAATTCATGACAATGTTTCTCTGAGTTCAGTTCCAAAACCCAGTCTCTAAGGGGTATCACACCAGAGTTCAAGCCTACGTGTACCCAGTCATTTTTTCCAATGCCACACAAATGACCAAAATTAAAACCAAAACACTCCCACATGGCCCTCATCTTATTCCATATAGGGAATCATCTTAACCTCTGGCTGGAGGTTTCCATGAGGGGCGCAGCCCAAGACAGTGTCCAAAATCAGCTCGTTTGCCCCTCATTTGCCTAACGTCAGGGTAGCCTGGACACAGTCTCTGTGAACCTGGAGTGAACAAATAAGCCTGCCGTTAATACTTCTGTGTTCCTCCAATTTGACGCCTACTGATTTTAGATATCGATTCTTTAGGTGATTTAGAGTCATGCAAAAACACAAGCACCTCTGCAGGGCTTTGAAAAACTCATTTGACCCAAAGAATCCCTATTCTCATTTGATGGAGTGCAGGAACCTAACAGAGGAAGGCAAGAGACTTCATCCACAATGAATGAAATTTTTTGCCATTTTGGATTTGGAAGCTCACATGGGATCATTCTTAAGATCCATCAGGTGCTGAGAATCTAAGTCACAGCCACACACAGGTCCAAGAGGCTGATAAAGACACATCCCTTTCGAAAGCAATTAAGCAAGAGCCACAGGAGAGGCCCATTCATTTCCATTTGAAAACTGTTTTCTTCAGGCTTCACAAAGGGGTGGCCTGAGCAAAGACCTTCCTGACATTCAGTGCAACACAACAATAAGTAAGCAAAAGGCCCAAAGCAGGGTTTCTGCACTGAGACTATCCTGGTCACACTGATATCTGAGTTTTCTGAGATGCTCGCCATTCTCTTCAGCTATCCAGTACATGGTCATGTCACAGAGCTTGGAGGTGGTACATATTTAGGACACAAATCCATGAGCCTATTCTGGAGAGTGGCCAGAATTCAGGAAGAAAACAACAACTTAGAAAGATAGCAGGTGTTGCACATCGATAAGACAAGCTGCAGTCCATTAATATATTGGGCAGGATGAATTATGGGAAGATTTATACTAGACAGGACACATCCATTAATGCATTCTCTTTTCTAATGTGTACAACAACGGACACAGTGGGATACACAGAAACAGAAACACTCGCCGTGTCAAATGACTTACTAGAAACTGTCCAGTCCAATCCAAACAAACCGTCTTTCCTATCTATTCTCAGAACATGAGACAAAACAACAAACCCACACCCACTCCCACAAAGGCACCTCCTTCCCCCAAGTAGGTCTGTGACTATCCGGAGTGTCCTCTGACCAGTGGGCCATACAATGTTCCCCCGAAATGGCCTGTCTTCTCTCAGATTGTGTTTCCTTGACCAACTCTGTGAAGATGTCAGGAAAAAGTGGTTATCCACTACCTGTTTTCTCAGAAATGGTCCACCTTCAGAGCTCTCCTGACATTTGGCCATTCTCACATCATTAGGTACCAAGAAAATTGACTCTGTCCTTGGGAAATCCAAACAAGTGAGCCCACTTGTACTGGGACTGGGACTGCATCTGGGTGCCTGGCTTTTTGGATACCAAGTTCAGAGAGTTCCATCACCATGGAAATGAGGTATGTCACATTCTTTGGAACTGAATGAGGTCACTGCCTTGGCAACCACTTTGTCCTAACAGTTGCTTCCAAGGGTAACATAAGATGGAGGTTGCCCCTACTTCCTGTGACACTTTCATAAGGTAGAATGTATATCAACCATTGGCACCCGGGAACATCTCTCCACTAAGGCCTGGTTTGGTCCCTCTTCTCTACAATAAGAAGAGAGATGCAGATTCAGAAACATCCCTTCATTCTGACGAGGTTGTTTGCCATGGAAGATGACTTTTGCTCTCTCAGTTGCTTCATACCTGTGTACAACTTCTCCAGGTATCATTTTTGCATGGACATTTGAGGTTCTCATTAGGTGGAAGGTCCCCAACTTTCCTGTATTGTAAGAACCACTCTGTCCCTGCTCTTCTGTAAAATGATTGAGGGAACAGTGTATACTTGGGGTTAAAAACAGGTTTGATTTGGGTTACGAACGATTCTGTGCGATGAATAATGGTATTGGTAACCTGCAATATTTACAAGAATATAGAGGTGATATATAAGTATGAAAAGAGAAATCTAAGTATGATTTGAAGCCCAGAAGGGTTTTGCCCTTGATTGGGATACATAGCTTTGAATTATGTTCTGCAAAGATGTCTCAGATAATTCGATATACAATGGCATAGGACTTTGTACATTGGATGATTTAATTTAGAAGAGAACATCCAGTCAAAAAGGGATAATCAGTACGAATAGGAAGATAGTCGGTAGGTTTAGGAAGAAGAGTGAGTATAGGATTTGGACCAAAAGTTCTTTAGCAATACACTTTTGGTTATAGAGTGAATGTAAATGTCAGCTCATATGAAGAGTCAGTCACTATGTTGAACTGGGGAAAATATGTAGAAAAGCAGATATCAATAGAAACATTACGAAATGAGGCAAAGTATAAAGTGAGTGATAGAATTGGACATTTTCAACAGGGTTGGGTTTGAATATATAAATTAGGAAAAAACAAAAATGTAGTCACCAATAGGATTGACAATTGACAGCATTAGGCAACCTGGACATGGATGTTTTTAGAAATCCATGTTCACCTTCCATTTAGGATTTGGTACAATCATAAGTGTGACCTTTCCATTTTTGTCCAGAATATTACTGTGATAATGAGGTGACATGAGTATTTCTTTAACCATTTCTGGGAGCAATATATTGAAGATGTAAAATAAGAATCGGGGTACAAAGAGGTGTACCCTGTTTCTATGAACATAGAGAAAAAGCATGAATAGACCATACTGTGAATAAATAATATAACTTTTTTGAACTTGAAATAATGAATTGAACTGATATCTGAAAAATTAAAGGAAATCGTATATTGATATACAATCATTCATTCCAACCAGTGATATATCTAATGGAAATATTAGTGTTTTGGTTTATCATGAAGAGTGTGTGAGGTTTGCTTAAAAATGATTATGGAAATTCAAAATAATGTGTATGGAAAGAAGTCTCATGAAAAGACCAGTCAAGAAACCCTGAGAATACATGTGTTCAGAAGCAAGAAGTGATTAAAGTTGAAACAAATGCCTATTAATTTGTGAACTTGTTAATGAAATGTATATCCTATGATGTGCAAAAACTGAAGAAAAAATAATGTACCAGTGTCGAATACAAATGAATGACAAATTACATATCATGTCCCATAGGAGTCTACTTGCATTGATGTTAGACTGGGTCAGTTACTGTAGAATAATTAGGATTTGTATGCACCATTCACTGAAGTTAGTTTTCAGTACTAGGAAACAAATATGTATTTCAGGTGGATGAATATTTCTGATTATAATCTTGTGAAAAGTGGATTATAAATCCACATACATGAACATGAATGAATTTAGAGAGTGTATATTAGACATATATATTTCATATTTTGAAAAATTTGGAGAGTATATCTATATCTATATCTACACACACACACACACACACACACACACACAAACACACACAACACTCACAGACATTAAAAAGTGCCAATATACATGCGAATCGAAATTCATCAGTAAATATATATCATCCACAGATGCAAACATATTTATTTTACTGAACATGAGTTTATGTATAATGTTGTTCTACTCGGACGCTGTCCTATAGGTTTAATTTTCATTTCCAACAGCATTTAGGAGGAGTGACCTCTTCTCACAATTTCTATCTGCCAAGACAGCCACCTCACAAAAATGTACGTGTGATACCTGGTAGGATTCTATATATGCATATAAATATACTTGTGTGAATAGGCTACAGAAAAGGGAAACAAGCATTCACATATTTGTTAAGTTTAAAAACACATGGAGAATATTTCCATTAAAATTTGACTAGATTTATATCTCCTAACTAATATAATGCAAATGTCACGTCCAACTATACAACATGTCTCCTCTGAAGTGCTTGTATTTCTATTGTGTTGGGTTAATTTTCCCCATTATATTAGGATGAATAGTCTGAGTCTACTTTGTATGGGTTAGTGTCAGGGATTCAGTACTTCGAATGGAAAATTGGAAAATGAATCCAATGTGTATGTAAATATATGCTGCACAAATATCCTCCCGCTCTCATCCAGAAGAATGCCTTGACATTACCTTCACCCCAAGTAAGACACAATTAGAGAAGAAGAGTTACAAAATCAGTGAATACATATCTGGAATGGAAAATGCTCAGGAGCTCACAACCTTGGAGGTGGTAGAGGAGTTTCCAAAACTAAGGGACAGGGTAAACACTCCACAAACATGGAGCTCTGCTGGCCTAAAAACTTTTTGATAAACTGCCTCTGAGCTTCCGCACTTGAATTATATATTGTTTTCAAGAGATTTGGCTTCCTATGTAGTGAGACCATCAAAGCTGGGTCTACATCTATGTGACCTGGAGGACATGGTTTCTTATTTTCCAATGAACAAGATGAAGCAGTGCTGAATCCTCTCTTTGTAGGTAAACTGAGGCCACTGAAGACAAATTGTGTCCCCGTGTGGACACCGAAGCCATTTGGTCCTCCTCCACATTTTGTGGTTATTTTTCTGCTGCACTGTGAGTTTGGTATTTGTTTCCCGAAATACTAGGAGCTAAACTGGGACACAGTGCTGGAGGGAGTTCTGTCACGTGTGGTGGGTCAGGGTCTACAAGAGAATGCACCAACTAGGCTTCTATCTCTCACTGCTTGCCCCATTGCCCCCATGTCCATATCAACCTGATTCTTCATTTTCCTCTGAAAACTCTCCATATAACAAGATGCCTTTACATATAAGGGTCTGCTGGCTGCACCATGTCAGTTACAAGCCCTTTGGAATCCAATGGTAGATCCACATGGCCCTACCACGGATGTTTTATCAAACACCTCCCCCCACTGCTCTAGACCCACTACTCAGCAGGCTCCAACTTACTGGCATCTCTGTTCTACACCATTTTCATGAAACTCAGTAAGTCAAGGCACTGTCTGGTATACTCATAATCAGCAACAGGACATCCAATGTTTCTCCAGTGCCACCTGGTCATAGGAATTTCAAAAATTTCATGGTATTTATCTAGCCATTTTTCAAGCATGAAGTTGGAGGCAATGGGGGTTTCCATTCATTCAGAAAACATTAAATGGTGAGGAAGCTCATTTCAATGAATTCTCTGGAGAACTCTCACAGGCAAGGCTTCCCAAAGAGTGGAAAAAGGTCACATTAGGCCAGGCCCATTGAGGTCTACAATGTGAGGTCCATGTGTGTTTTGACTCTCAACTATGGCTGCCATTTCTTTAAGAATAAAATCATGTGATATCCTTGCTGAAATTCCCAGGCCTCTGTGGAAATCCACCCGGGGCCTAGGTCTCAGTTTCCAAGAGTGACTTTCATGCGTGGCCTCTTAAAATCCCAACAAAATTCATGGCAATGCTTCTCTGAGTTCAGTTCCAAAACCCAGTCTCTAAGGGGAATGACACCAGATTTCAAGCCCACGTACACCCAGTCATTTTTTCCAATGCCACACAAATGAACAAAATTAAAACCAAAACAAAAACCAAAACACTCCCACATGGCCCTCATCTTATTCCATATAGTCAATCATCTTAACCTCTGGCTGGAGGTTTCCATGAGGGGCGCAGCCCAAGACAGTGTCCAAAATCAGCTCGTTTGCCCCTCATTTGCCTAAAGTCAGGGTAGCCTGGAAACCGTTTCTGTGAATGAGGAGTGAACAAATAAGCCTGCCGTTAATACTTCTGTGTTTCTCCAATTTGAGGCCAACTGAATTTAGGTATCGATTCTTTAGGTGATTTCGAGTCATGCGAAAACACAAGCACCTCTTCAGGGCTTTGAAGAACTCATTTGACCCAAAGAATCCCTATTCTCATTTGATGGAGTGCAGGAACCTAACAGAGGAAAGCAAGAGACTTCATTCACAATGAATGATATTTTTTGCCATTTTGGGTTTGGAAGCTCACATGGGATCATTCTTAAGATTCATCAGGTGCTGAGAATCTAAGTCACAGCCACACACAGGTCCAAGAGTCTGATAAAGACACATCCCTTTCCAAAGCAATTAAGCAAAGAGCCACAGGGGAGGCCCATTCATTTCCATTTGAAAACTGTTTTCTTCAGGCTTCACAAAGGGGTGGCCTGAGGCAAAGACCTTCCTGACATTCAGTGCAACACAACAATAAGTCAGCAAAAGGCCCAAAGCAGGGTTTCTGCACTGAGACTTTCCTGGTCACACTGATATCTGAGTTTTCTGAGATGCTCGCCATTCTCTTCAGCTATCCAGTACGTGGCCATGTCACAGAGCTTGGAGGTGGTACCATTTTGGACACAAATCCATGAGCCTATTCTGGAGAGTGGCCAGAATTCGGGAAGAAAACAACAACTTAGAAAGATAGCAGATGTTGCACATCGATAAGACAAGCTGCAGTCCATTTATATATTGGCAGGATGAATTATGGGAAGATTTATACTAGACAGGACACATCAATTAATGCATTCTCTTTTTAATGTCTACAACAACGGACACATTGGGATACACCGAAACAGAAACACTCGCCTTGTCAAACAACATACTAGAAACTGTCCACTACAAACCAAACAAACCGCCTTTCCTACCTATTCTCAGAACATGAGACAAAACAACAAACCCACACCCACTCCCACAAAGGCACCTCCTTACCCCAAGTAGGTCTGTGACTATCCGGAGTTTCCTCTGACTGCGGGCCATACTATGTTCCCCCGAAATGGCCTGTCTTCTCTCAGATCTTGTTTCCTTGTTCAACTCTGTGTAGTTGTCAGGAAAAAGTGGTTAGCCACTACCTGCTTTCTCAGAAATGGTCCACCTTCAGAGCTCTCCTGACATTAGGCCATCCTCACATCAGTAGGTACCAAGAAAACTGACTCTGTCCTTGGGAAATCCAAACAAGTGAGCCCACTGGGACTGGGACTGGGACTGCCTCTGGGTGCCTGGCTTTTTGGATACCAAGTTCAGAGAGTTCCACCACCAAGGAAATGAGGTATGTCACATTCTTTGGAACTGAATGAGGTCACTGCCTTGGCAACCACTTTGTCCTAACAGTTGCTTCCAAGGGTTACATAAGATGGAGGTTTCCCCTACTTCCTGTGACACTTTCATAAGGTAGAATGTATATCAACCATTGGCACCCGGGAACAGCTCTCCACTCAGGCCTGGATTGTTCCACCTTGTCTACAATAAGAAGAGAGAGGCAGATTCAGACACATCCCGTGGTTGTTTGCCATGGAAGATGACTTTTGCTCTCTCAGGTGCTTCATACCTGCCTACAACTTCTCCAGGTATCATTTGTGCATGGACATTTGAGGTTCTCATCTGGTGGAAGATCCCCAACTTTCCTGTATTGTAAGAACCCCTCTGTCCCTGCTCTTCTGTAAAATGATTGAGGGAACAGTGTATACTTGGGGTTAAAAGCAGGTTTGATTCGGTGACGAATGATTCTGTGCGATGAATAATGGGATTGGGAACCTGCAATATTTACAAGAATATAGAGGTGAAATATAAGTATGAAAAAAGAAATCTAGGTATGCTTTGAAGCCCAGAAGGGTTTTGCCCTTGATTGGGATACTTAGCTTTGAATTATGTTCTGCAAAGATGTCTCAGATAATTTGATATACAATGGCATAGGACCTTGTACATTGGATGATTGAATTTAGAAGAGAACATCCAGTCAAAAAGGGATATTCAGTAGGTTTAGGAAGATAGTCGGTAGGTTTAGGAAGACGAGTGAGTATAGGATTTGGACCAAAAGTTCTTTAGCAATAGACTTTTGGTTATAGAGTGAATGTAAATGTCAGCACATATGAAGAGTCAGACACTATGTTGAACTGGGGAAAATATGTAGAAAAGCAGATATCAATGGAAACATTACGAAAGCAGGCAAAGTATAAAGTGAGGGATAGAATTAGACATTTTCAACAGGGTTGAGTTTCAATATATATTAGGAAAAAACAAATATGTAGTCAAAAATAGGAGTGACAATTGACAGCATTAGGCAACCTGGACATGGATGTTTTTAGAAATCCATGTTCACTTTCCATTTAGGCTTTGGTACAATCATAAGTGTGACCTTTCCATTTTTTGTCCAGAATATTACTGTGATAATGAGGTGACATGAGTATTTCTTTCACCATTTCTGGGAGCAATATATTGAAGATTTAAAATTAGAATTGGGGGTACAAATAGGTGTACCCTGTTTCTATGAACATAGAGAAAAACCACAAATAGACCATACTGTGAATAAATAATATAACTTTTTTGAACTTTAAATAATGAATTGAACTGATATCTGAAAAATAAAAGGAAATTGTATATTGATATACAATCATTCATTCCAACCAGTTATATATCTAATGGAAATATTAGTGTTTTGGTTTATCATGAAGAGTGTGTGAGTTTTGCTTCAAAATGATTATGGAAATTCAAAATAATGTGTTTGGAAAGAAGTCTCATGAAAAGACCAGTCAAGAAACCCTGACAATACATGTGTTCTGAAGCAAGAAGTGATTAATGTTGAAACAAATGCCTATTAATTTGTGAACTTGTGGATGAAATGTATATCCTATGATGTGCAAAAACTGAAGAAACAATAATGTACCAGTGTCGAATACAAATGAATGACAAATTACATATCATGTCCCATAGGAGTCTACTTGCATTGATGTTAGACTGGGTCAGATACTGTAGAATAATTAGGATTTGTATGCACCCTTCACTGAAGTTAGTAGTCAGTACTAGGAAACAAATATGTATTTCAGGTGGATGAATATTTCTGATTATAATCTTGTGAAAAGTTGATTATAAATCCACATACATGAACATGAATGAATTTAGAGAGTGTATACTAGACACATATATTTCATATTTGGAAAATTTTGGAGAGTATATCTATATCTATATCTATACACACACACACACACACACACACACACACACACACACACAACACTCACAGACATTAAAAAGTACCAATATAAATGCCAATCGAAATTCATCAGTAAATATATATCATCCACAGATGCAAAAATATTTATGTTTCTGAACATGAGTTTATGTATAATGTTGTTCTTCTAGGACGCTCTCTTATAGGTTGAATTTTCATTTCCAAAAGCATTTAGGAGGAGTGAACACTTCTCACAATTTGTATCTGCCAAGACATCCACCTTACAAAAATGTACGTGTGATACCTGGTAGGATTCTATATATGCATATAAATATACATGTGTGAATAGGCTACAGAAATTGGAAACAAGTATTCACATATTTGTTAAGTTTAAAAACACATGGAGAATATTTCAGTTAAAATTTGACTAGATGTATAACTCCTACCTTATATAATGCAAATGTCAAGTCCAACTATAGAACATGTCTCCTCTGAAGTGCTTGTATTTCTATTGTGTTGGGTTAATTTTCCCCATTATATTAGGATGAATAGTCTGAGTCTACTAGGTATGGGTTAGTGTCAGGGATTCAGTACTTCGAATGAAAAATTGGAAAATGAATCCAATGTGTATGTAAATATATGCTGCACAAATATCCTCCCGCTCTCATCCAGAACAATGCCTTGACATTACCTTCACCCCAAGTAAGACACAATTAGAGGAGAAGAGTTACACAATCAGTGAATACATATATGGAATGGAAAATGCTCAGGAGTTCACAACCTTGGAGGTGGTTTAGGAGTTTCCAAAAGTAAGGGACATGGTAAACACTCCACAAACATGTAACTCTGCTGCCCTAAAAACTTTGAGAAACTGCCTCTGAGCTTCCGCACTTTAAATATATGTTGTTTTCATGAGATTTGGCTTCCTTTGTAGTGAGACCATCAAAGCTGGGTCTGCATCTATGTGACCTGGAGGACATGGTTTCTTATTTTCCAATGAACAAGATGAAGCAGTGCTGAATCCTCTCTTTATAGGTAAACTGAGGCCACTGGGGACTAAGTGTCTCCCCGTCTCCCCGTGTGGACTGTGAAGCCATTTGGTCCTCCTCCACTTTTTGTGGTTTTTAGGCTGCTGCACTGTGAGTTTGGTATTTGTTTCACGAAATACTAGCAGCTAAACTGGGACACAGTGCTGGAGGGAGTTCTGTCACGTGTGGTGGGTCAGGGTCTGCAAGAGAATGCACCAACTAGGCTTCTATCTCTCACAGCTTGCCCCATTGCCCCCTTGTCCATATCAACCTGATTCTTAATTTTCCTCTTAAAACTCTCCATATAACAAGATGCCTTTACATATAAGGGTCTGCTGGCAGCACCATGTCAGTTACAAGCCATTTGGAATCCAATGCTTGGATACAAATTTCAGAGAGTTCCATCACCAAGGAAATGAGGTATGTCACATTCTTTGGAACTGAATGAGGTCGCTGCCTTGGCAACCACTTTGTCCTAACTGTTGCTTCCAAGGGTCCCATGAGATGGAGGCTTCCCCTACTTCCTGTGACACTTTCACAAGGTAGAATGGTATATCAACCATAGGCACCCAGGAACAGCTCTCCACACAGGCCTGGTTTGGTCCATCTTCTCTACAATAAAAAGAGAGAGGCTGATTCAGACACATCCCTTCATCCTGACCAGGTTATTTGCCATGGAAGATGACTTTTGCTCACTCAGGTCCTTCATACCTGCCTACAAATTCTGCAGGTATCATTTCTGCATGGACCTTTGAGGTTCTCAGCAGGTGGAAGATCCCATAATTTCCTGTATTGTAAGAACCACTCTGTCCCTGCTTTTCTGTAAAATGAGATTGAGGGAACAGTGTGCGCTTAGGGTTAATAACAGGTTTGATTTGGGTTATGAATCATTCTGTGTGATGAATAATGGTATTGGGAACCTGTGATATTTAAAAGAATATAGATGTGAAATAAAAGTATGAAAACAAAAATCTAGGTATGATTTGAAGCCCAGAAGGGTTTTCCCCTTGATTGGGATACTTAGCTTTGAATTATGTTCTGCAAAGATGTCTCAGATAATTCGATATACAAGGGAGCAGGACCTTGTACCTATGATGATTGAATTTAGAAGAGAACATCCAGGCAAAAAGTGATAATCGTTAGGATTAGGAAGATAGTCGATAGCTTTAGGAAGAAGAGTGAGTATAGGATTTGGACCAAATGTTCTTTACCAGTAGGGTTTCGGTTATGGAGTGAATGTAGATGTCAGTACATATGAAGAGTCAGTCACTATGGTGAACTGGGGAAAATATGTAGAAAAGCAGATATCAATAGAATCATTACAAAATCAGGCAAAGTATAAAGTGAGTGATAGAATTAGTCATTTTCAACAGGGTTGAGTTTGAATATATAAATTAGATGGAAACAAATATGTAGTCACCAACAGGATTGACAATTGATAGCATTAGGCAACCTGGACATGGATGTTTTTAGTAATCTATGTTCACTTTCCATTTAGGCTTTGGTACAATCATAAGAGTGACCTTTCCATTTTTTGTCCAGAATATTACTGTGATAATGAGGTGACATGCGTATTTCTTTCACCATTTCTGGGAGCAATATATTGAATATTTAAAATTAGAATTGGGGGTACAAAGAGGTGTACCCTGTGTCTATGAACATAGAGATAAAGCATGAATAGAACATACTGTGACTTAATAATACAACTTTTTTGAACTTTAAATAATGAATTGAATTGATATCTGAAAAATTAAAGGAAATCATATATTGATACACAATCATTCATTCCAACCAGTTATATATCTCATGGAAATATTAGTGTTTTGGTTTATCATGAAGAGTGTGTGAGTTTTGCTTCAAAAGTGATTATGGAAATCTAAAATAATGTGTTTGGAAAGAAGTCTCATGAAAAGACCTGTCAAGAAACCCTGACAATACTTGTGTTCTGAAGCAAGAAGTGATTAAAGTTGAAACAAATGCCTATAAATTTGTGAACTTGTGGATGAAGTGTATAACTTAAAATGTGCAAAAACTGAAGAAATAATAATGTACCATTGTTGAATACATATGAACGTCAAATTACATATCATGTCCCATAGGAGTCTACTTGCATTGATGTTAGACTGGGTGCGTTTCTGTAGAATAATGAGGATTTGTATGCCCCATTCACTGAAGTTAGTTTTCAGTACTAGGAAACAATTATGTATTTCAGGTAGATGAATATTTCTGATTATAATCTTGTGAAAAGTTGATTATAAATCCACATACATGAACATGAATGAATTTAGAGGGTTTACATTAGACACATATATTTTATATTTTGAAATATCTGCAGAGTGTACAGATATATTATACACACACACACAAAAAAAAAACACTCACATACATTTAATAGTAGCAATATATATGCGAATCGAAATTCATCAGTAAATATATATCATCCACAGATGCAAAAATATTTATTTTACTGAACATGAATTTATGCATAATGTTCTTCTACTAGGAAGCTCCCCTATAGGTTGAATTTTCAGTTCCAACAGCGTTTAGGAGGAGTGAACTCTTCTCACAGTTTGTATATGCCAATCAGCCACCTCAAAAATGTACGTGTGATACCTGGTAGGATTCTATATGTGCATATAAATATACAAGTGTGAATAGGCTAAAGAGAAAGGGAAACAAGAATTCTCGTATTTTTTAAGTTTAAAAACTCAGGGAGAACTTCTTCGATTAAAAATTGACTAGATTTATAACTTTTACCTTATATAATGCAAAACTCAAGTCCAACTATACAACATGCCTCCAATGAACTGCTTGTATTTCTATAGGTTTGGCTTATTTTTCTCTATCATATTAGGATGAGTTGTCTGAGTCTAGTAGGTATGGGTTAGTGTCAGGGATTCAATATTTCAAAATGAAAATTGGAAAATGAATCCAATTTGTATGCATATATATGCTGCACAAATATCCTCCCACTCTCATCCAGAACAATGCCTTGACATTACCTTCACCCCAAGTAAGACAAAATTAGAGGAGAAGAGTTAGAAAATCAGTGAACACATATCTGGAATGGAAAATGCTCAGGAGTTCACAACCTTGGAGGTTGTAGAGGAGTTTCCAAAAGCAAGGGATAGGGTAAACACTCCACAAACATGGAGCTCTGCTGGCCTAAAAGCTTTTTGAGAAACTGCCTCTGAGATAGGGCACTTGAAATATATGTTGTTTTCAGGAGATTTGGCTTTCTTTGTAGTGAGACCATCAAAGCTGGGTCTGCATCTATGAGACCTGGAAGACATTGTTTCTGATATTTCAATGAACATGAGGCAGCAGTGCTGATATTTTTCTTTTTAAGTAAACTGTGGCCTCTGGGGTCTAAGTGTCTCCCCGTTGAACTGTGAAGCCATTTGGCCCTCCTACACTTTTTGTGGGGTTTTTCCTGCTGCACTGGTAGTTTGGTATTTGCTTCATAAAATAGAAGGAGTTCAACTGGGACACAGTGCAGGAGGGAGTTCTATCACGTGTGGTGGGTCAGGGACAGCAGAAAAATGCACCAACCAATCTTCTATCCCTCAAAGCTTGCCCCATTGCATCCTTGTCCATAGCAACCTGATTCTGAACATTGCCCTGAATCCTCTCCATATAACAAGATGCCTTTACTTATAAGGGTCTGCTGGCTGCACCATGTAAGCCACAAGCCATTTGTAAGCCAATGGAAGATCCAAATTGCTCCAACACAGAAGTTTTATCACACTCCTGCCCACCACAACTCTAGGCCCACTTCTCAGGAGGCTGCAACTTACTGGGACCTCTGTTCTACACCATTTTCATAAAACCCAGTCAAGCAAGGCACTGTCAGGTACATCCATGATCAGCAGCAGGACATCCAAAGGTTCTCTAGTGCAACCTAGTCGTGGGAATTTCAAAAAATTCACGGTATTTATCTAGAAATTTTTCAAGGATGAAGTTGGAGGCACTGTGGGTTTCAATTTATTCAGGAACCATTAAATGGAGAGAAAGATTATTTCAATGAAAGCTCTGGAGAACCCTCACAGGCAAGGCTTCTCAAAGAGTGGACAAAAGGTCACATTTAGCCAGGCCCATTGAGGTCTACAATGTGAGGTCCATGTGTGTTTTGACTCTCAAATATGGCTGCCAAGTCTTTCGAATGAAATCATGTGATACCTTGGCTGAGATTCCCAGTTCTCTGTGCAAAGCCACTCTGGAGCTAGTTCTCAGTTTCCAAGGGTGACTCTCATACATGGCCTCTTTAATCCCAACACAATACATGGCAATACTTTTCTGAGGTCAGATTCTGAACTCAGTCTCTAAGGGGAATCACACCAAAGATCAAGCCCAGGTAGACCCAGTTATGTCTTCCAACTGCCACACAAATATCCACAATTAAATCCAAAACACTCCCACATGTCACTCATCTTTTCTAAATACACACTCATCATAACCTCTGGCTGGAGGTTTCCATGAGGGGTGCGGCCCAAGACAGTGTCCAAAATAACCACCCTTGCCCCTCATTTGCCTAAAATCAGGGTGGCCTGGACATCCTTCCAGTGAACCAGGAGTGATCAAATTGGCCGGCCATTAAGATGGCACTGCTTCTCCAATTTGAAGCCTACTGACTGTGGGGCTTAGAGTCTTTATGTGATTTGGAGTCATGAGAAAAATCAAGCACTTATGGGCTATCCTCTGCAGGGTTTTGAGGAACACATTTGAACCAAATGATCGCTATTCCTACTTGATGAAGGTCAGGAACCTTACAGAGGAATGTGAGAGACTTCATCCAAAATGAATGCTCTTTTGTCCATTTTGGTTTTGGATGCACACATGGGATCTTTCTTTAGATCCATCAGGTGATAAAAATCTAAGCCGCAGCCTCACACAAGGCCAAAAAGCTGATTCAGACACATCCTTTTCCAAAGCAATTAAGCAAAGAGCCAGAGGTGATGCCCTTTCATTTCTGTTTGAAAACTATTTCTTTTGGCTCTACAAAGGTGTGGCCTGAGGCAAAGATGTTCCGGACATTCAGGGCAACAGAACAATTGGTAAGCAAAAGGCCCAAAGCAGGGTTTCTCCATTAGAATTTTCTGGTCACACTCATATCTGAGTTTTCTGAGATGCTCCCATTCCCTTCAGCTATCCAGTACATGGCCAAGTCTCAGAGCTTGGAGGTGGTACATATTTTGGACACAAAAAAATGAGCCTATTCTGGGAAATTGGCCAGGATTCAGGAAGAAAACAGGAACTTAGCAAGATTGTAGGAGTTGCCCACGCATAAGTCAAGCCACAGTCCATTCATAAATTGGGCAAGATGAATCTTGGGAAGCTTTCTACTAGTCAGGACACATACAATGATTCATTCTCTTTTCTAATGTCTAAAACCCCGGACACAGTGGGATACACAGACATAGAGACACTGGCCTTGTCAAACGACTTACCAGAAACAGTTCACTCCAAAACAAATAAACTGCCTTTCCTACCTATTCTCAGAACATGAGACAAAACCTCAAACCTACACCCACACACACAAAGGCAGCTCCTTCCCCCAAGTAGGTCTGTGACTATCAGGAGTGTCCTCTGACTGGTGGGCCATACTATGTTCTGATGAAATCGCCTGTCCTGTGTCAGATATGGTCTCATTGGCCCAATCTGTGAAGTTGTCACTAGCCAGCTGTGAGCCACTACCTGCTTTCTCAGGAAAGGCCTCTCTTCAGAGCTTTCCTGACATTTGTCCATCCTCACATCAGTAGGTACTCAGAAAGACTGACTCTGTCCTTGTTAAATCCAAACAAGTGAGACCACTGGGACTGGGAATGGGACTGGCTCTGCGTGCCTGGCTTCCCGGATCCCAAGTTCAGAGAGTTTCATCACCAAGGAAGTGAGGTGAGATTAATCTCTTCAGGAATTTAATGAGGTCACTGCCTTGGCAACCACTTTGTCCTAACAGTTGCTTCCAATAGTACTATGAGATGGAGGCAGCCCTTACTTCCTGTGACACTTTCAAAAGTTAGAATGGTATATCAACCATAGGCACCCAGGAACAGCTCTCCACACATGCCTGGTATGGTCCATCTTCTCTACATTAAGAAGAGAGAGGCTTATTCAGACAAAACCCTTCATCTTGGAAAGGTTGTTTGAGATGGAAGATAACTTTTTCTCTCTCAGGTCCTTCATAGCTGCCTAATCTTCTGCAGGGATCAAACCTGCATGGACCTTTGAGGTTCTCAGCAGGAGGCAGATCCCCTACATTCCTGTATTGTAAGACGAACTCTGTCCCTGCTCTTCTGTAAAGTTAGGTTGAGGGAAGAGTGTATGGTTAGGGTTATTAACATGTTTGATTTGGATTACGAATCCTTCTGCAGGATGATTAATAGTATTGGGAACCTGTGATATTTATAAGATTATAGAGGTGAAATATAAGTATGAAAACAGAAATGTTGGTAAGATTTGAAGCCCAGAAGGGCATTAGGCCCTTGATTGGGATACTTAGCTTTTAATTACGTTCTACACAGATGTCTCAGATAAATTGATAATCAATGGCATAGGACCTTATACCTTGGATGTTTGATTTTAGAAGAGAACATCCACTCAAATTGAGATAGTCGGTGGGATCAGGAAGATAGTCGGTAGGTTTATAAAAAATGAGTGAGTATAAAAATTGGACAAAAAGTTCTGTAGCATTAGGGTTTCGGTTATAGAGTGAATATAAATGTCAGCACATGTGAAGAGTCAGTCACAATGATTAACTGGGGAAAATATGTAGGAAGGAAAATATCAATAGAGACATTACGAAATGAGGCAATTATATAGTGAGTGATAGGATTAGACATTTTCAACAGGGTTGAGATTGAATACATAATCTTAGGAAGAAACAAATATGTAGTCACCAATAGGAATGACATTTGAAAGCATTAGGCAACCTGGACATGGATGTTTTTAGTAAGCCATGTTCACTTTCAATTTAGGATTTGGTACAATCATAAGTGTGACCTTTGCATTTTGTGCCCAGAAAATTATTGTGATCAAATATATATGTAGATCATATGATGTGTGTATTTCTTCCACCATTTCTGGGAGCAATATTTGAGGACACATAAATTAGTATTGTGGGTACCAAGTGGTGTACCCTGTGTCAATGAATATAGAGATAATGCATGAATAGACCATAGTGTGAATAAATAATATAACTTTTTTCTCTTTAAATAATGGATTGAATTGATATCTTAAAATATATAGGAAATCATATATTGACATACAATCATTCACTCCAACCAGTTACATATATAATGGTAATCTTAGGGTTATTGTTTATCATGAAGTGTGTGTGAGTTTTGTTTCAAAAGTGTTTATGGAAATCGAAAATAATGTGTTTGGAAAGAAGTCTCATGAAAAGACCAGTCAAGAAATATGGAGGAATCCATGTGTTCTGAAGCTGGAATTGATTGAAAGTGAAACAAATGCCTATAACTTTCCTAAATTGTGGATGAAATATATATCCTGTGATGTGCATAAACTGATGAAATAGTAATGTACCAGTGTTGAATAAAAATGAAGGTCAAAGTACACATCATGTCCCATAGGAATCTACTTGCATTGATGTTAAACTGGGTCAGTTACTGTAGAAATATTAGGATTGCATGCATTATTCACCGTAGTTAGTTTTATTTCATTTTTATTTATGGTTGTTCAAAACATTACATAGTTGTTGTTATAACATATTTCACACTTTGATTCAAGTGCGCTATAAACTCCCATTTTTACCCCGTGTACAGATTACAGAATCACATCAGTTACACATCTATTGATTCACATATAGCCATACTAGTGTCTATTGAATTCTGCTGCCTTTCCTATCCTCTACTATCCCCCCTCCCCTCCCCGCCCCTCCCCTCTTCTCTCTCTACCCCCTCTACTGTAATAAATTTGTCCCCCTTGTATTATTTTTCTCTTTCCCCTCACTTTCTCTTGTATGTAATTTTGTATAACCCTGAGGGTCTCCTTCCAATTCCATGCAATTTTCCTTCTCTCTCCCTTTCCTTTCCACCTCTCATCCCGCTTTAATGTTAATCATCTTGTCATGCTCTTCGTCTCTCCTCTGTTCTTAGTTACTCTCCTTATATCAAAGATGACATTTGGCATTTGTTTTTTAAGGATTGGTTAGCTTCACTTAGCATAATCTGCTCTAATGCCATCCATTTCCCTCCAAATTCTATGATTTTTTTTATTTTTCAATGCAGAGTAATACTCCATTGTGTATAAATGCCACAGTATTTTATCCATTCTTTCATTGAAGGTTATCTAAGTTGGTTTCACAGTCTTGCTGTTGTGAATTGTTCTGCAATGAACATCAATGTAGCAGTGTCCCTGTAGCATGCTGTTTTTAGGTCTTTAGTGAATAGACTGAGTAGGGGAATAGCTGGGTCAAATGGTGGTTCCATTCCCAGCTTTCCAAGAAATTTTCATACTGCTTTCCAAATTGGCTGCACCAATTTGCAGTCCCACCAGCAATGTAGAAGTGTACCTGTTTCCCCACATTATTGCCAGAACTTGTTGTTTGACTTCATAATGGCTGCCAATCTTACTGGAGTGAGATGGTATCTTAGGGTGGTTTCGATTTGCATTTCTCTGACTGCTGGAGATGGTGAGCATTTTTTCATGTACTTGTTGATTGATTGTAAGTCCTCATCTGATAAGTGTCTGTTGAGGTCCTCAGCCCATTTGTTGATTGTGTTCTTTGTTATCTTATTGTCTAATTTTTTGAGTTTTTTGTATACTCTGGATATTAGGGCTCTATCTGAAGTGTGAGGAGTAAAGATTTCTTCCCAGGATGTAGGCTCCCTATTTACCTCTCTTATTGTTTCTTTTGCTGAGAAAAAACTTTTTAGTTTGAGTAAGTCCCATTTGTTGATTCTAGTTATTAACTCTTGTGCTATGGGTGTCCTATTGTGGAATTTGGAGCCCGACCCCACAGTATGTACATCGTAAGCAAATTTTTCTTCTATCAGACACTGTGTCTCTGATTTGATATCAAGCTCCTTGATCCATTTTGAGTTAACTTTTGTGCATGGCAAGAGAAAGGGATTCAGTTTCAATTTGTTACATATGGATTTCCAGTTTTCCCAACACCATTTGTTGAAGATGCTATCCTTCCTCCATTGCATGCTTTTAGCCCCTTTATCAAATATAAGATAGTTGTAGTTTTGTGGATTGGTTTCTGTGTCCTCTATTCAGTACCATTGGTCCACAAGCCTGTTTTGGTACCAGTACCATGCTATTGTTGTTACTATTGCTCTGTAGTATAGTGTGAAGTCTGGTATCGCTCTACCGCCTGATTCACACTTCCTGCCTAGCATTGTTTTTGCTATTCTGGAACTTTTATTTTTCCATATGTATTTCATGATTGCTTTCTTTATTTCTACAAGAAATGCCTTTGGGATTTGATTGGCATTGCATTGAACCTATAGAGAAATTTTGGTAATATCACCATTTTGATGATGTTAGTTCTGCCTTTCCATGAACAGGGTATATTTTTACATCTTCTAAGATCTTCTTATATTTCTCTCTTTAGGGTTGTGTAGTTTTCATTGTATGAGACTTTCCCCTCTTTTGTTAGGTTGATTCCCATCTTTTTTTTTTTTTAGGATATTGTGAATGGAGTGGTTGTTCTCATTTCCATTTCAGAGGATTTGTCCCTGATATAGAGGAATGCCTTTGATTTATGCGTGTTGATTTTATATCCTGCCACTTTGCTGCATTCATTTATTAGCTCTATTAGTTTCTTTGTAGACCCTTTTGGGTCTGCTAGGTATAGAATCATGTCATCTGCAATAGTAATAATTTAAGTTGTTCTTTTCCTATTTTTATGCCTTTAATTTCTTCCGTCTGTCTAATTGCTCTGGCCAGTGTTTCGAGAACTGTATTGAACAGAAGTAGTGAGAGAGGGCATCCCATTCTTGTTCCAGATTTTAGAGGGAATGCCTTCAATTTTTCTAGATTCAGAATGATGCTAGCTTGAGGATTAGCATAGATTGCTTTTACAATATTGAGGTATGATCCTGTTATTCCTAGTTTTTCTAGAGTTTTGAAGATAAAGGGATGCTGTACTTTGTCGAATGCTTTTTGTGCATCTATCGAGATGATCATATGGTTCTTATTTTTAAGTCTATTGATGTGGTGAATAACATTTATTGATTTTCGTATATTGAACAAGCCTTGCATTCCATGGATGAATCCTACTTGATCATGGTGCACAATTTTTTTAATATGTTTTTGTATCTGATTCACCAGAATTTAATTAGGGATTTTTGCATTTAGATTCCTTAGGGATATTGGTCTGTAGTTTTCTTTGTTTGAAGTGTTTATGTCTGGTGTAGAAATCAGGGTGATATTGGCCTGGTAGAATGAATTTGGAAGATCTCCCTCTTTTTCAATTTCCTGAAATAGCTTGAAAAGTATTGGTATTAGTTCATATTTAAAGGGTTTGTAAAACTCTGCTGTATACCCATACTGTCCTGGTCTTTCCTTAGTTGGTAATCTTTGGATGGTTTCTTCTATTTCCTCAATTGATACTGGTCTGTTTAGGTTGTCTATATCCTCCTGACTCAATCTGGACAGATCATATGACTTAAGAAATTTTTCGATGCTTTCACTATCTTCTATTATATTGGAGTATAACGAATCAAATTAATTTCTGATTATCTTCTGTATTTCAGAAATATCTGCTGTGATTGCCAGGGGGTGACAAATAACTTGTGTAGATTGATACAGCAGGAATGGAAGCCGTTTATTGTAGCATCTGAGCGATATTTATACATTTTATATAGCTTATCTAATTAGCATAAAATAGATCCAGCAGTGAACCAATAAGGAATCTCCACACTTAATGGCTTGCTTTTGTTACTTCACAAACCACTCTCTATGGCATTTTTCCAGGCGCCATCCAGACATGTTTACAGACCCTAACATTTCTCTGGCAAAATACCAGGTGCCATCCTGACTTGTTTATATACCTTAACATGTGATGTTGCCCTTTTCATCCCGTATGCTAGTAATTTGAGTTTTCTCTCTTCTTCTCTTCATTAGCATGGCTAAGGGTCTGTCGATTTTATTTATTTTTTCAAAGAACCAACTTTTAGTTTTCTCAATTTTTTCAATTGTTTCTTTTGTTTCGATTTCATTAATTTCAGCTTTGATTTTAATTAAATCTTACCTTCTACTTATTTTGCTGTTGTTTTCCTCTTCTTTTTCTAGGATTCTGAGATGAAGTATGACATCATTTATTTGTTTTGTTTTTTTTTTCTTTTTTTAAGGAATGAAATCCAAGCAATGAATTTTCCTCTTAGAACGGATTTCAGTGTGTCCCATAGATTCTGATATGTTGTGCCTGTGTTTTCATTTATCTCTAAGAATTTTTTAATTTCCTCCTTGATGTCTTCTATAACCCATTGATCATTCAGTAACCTATTGTTCATTCTCCAAGTGATGCATGATTTGTCCTTCCTTCGTTTATCATTGATTTTTAGTTTATATTAGATTATGATCAGATAAGATGCATGGTATTATCTCTACTTCTTTATATTGTCTAAGAATTGCCCTGTGACATAATATATGATCTATTTTTGAGAAGGATCCATGTGCTGCTGAGGAAAAATGTAACTGCTTGATGTTGAGGAGTATATTCGATATATGTCAATTAAGTCTAGGTTATTAATTGTGTTATTGAGTTCTATAGTTTTCTATTTCAACTTTTGTTTGGAAGACCTGTCCAGTGGTGAGAGAGGTGTGTTGAAGTCTCCCATGATTATTGTATGGTGGTCTATTAGAATCTTGATCTTGAGAAAAGTTTGTTTGATGGACATAGCTGCACCATTGTTTGGGGCATATATATATTTATAATGGTTATGTCTTGTTGGTGTATGGTTCTCTTGAGCAGTATGTAGTGTCCCTCTTTATCCCTTTTGATTAACTTTGGCTTGAAATCTATTTTATTTGATATGAGTATGGACACTCCTGCTTGTTTCCGAAGTCCATATAAGTGATATGATTTTTCCCAACCTTTCACCTTCAGTCTATGTATGTTTTTTCCTATCAAATGCGTCTCCTGTAGGCAGCATATTATTGGGTCTTGTGTTGTGATCCATTCTACTAGCCTGTGTCTCTTAATTGGTGAGTTTAAGCCATTAACATTTACGGTTATTATTGAGATAATGGTTGTTCTTCCAGCCCTATTTGTTTATTTATGTTATTAAACATGGATTGTTTTCTACATTGATTATTTCCCCCTTTTACTGTACTACCTCCCACTGTTGGTTTTTATTGTTATTTTCCATTTCCTCTTCCTGTAATATTTTGCCAATGATGTTTTGAAGAGATGGTTTTCTAGCTACAATTTATTTTAACTTTTTTTTTAACATAGAAGGTTATGATTTTATCTTCCATCCTGATGCTTAATTTCACTGGATACACAATTCTTGGTTGGAATCCATTTTCTTTCAGTGTTTGAAAAATGTTAATCCAGGATCTTCTAGCTTTCAGAGTCTGTGTTGAAAGATCAGCTGTTATCCTGATTGGTTTACCCCTAAATGTAATCTGCTTTTTTTTTCTCTTGTAGCATTTAAAATTCTCTCCTTATTGTGTACGTTGGGCATCTTCATTATAATGTGTCTAGGTGTGGATCTCTTATGATTTTGCACATTCGGCGTCCTGTAGGCTTCTAGGACTTGGGAGTCAGTCTGATTCTTCAAGTCTGGGAAGTTTTCTCGTATTATTTCATTGAATACATTGCTCATTGCTTTGGTTTGGACCTCTATACCTTCCTGTATTCCAATGACTCTTAAGTTTGGTCTCTTTATGTGATCCCGTATTTCTTGGATATTCTGTTGATGGTTTCTTAACAGTCTTGCTGAGCTGTCTATGTTCTTTTCAAGTTGGAATACTTTGTCTTCATTGTCTGATGTTCTATCTTCTAAGTGTTCTACTCTGCTGGTAGTATTCTCAATTGAGTTTTTAAGTTGGTTTATTGCTTTCTGCATTTCTAGAATTTCTGTTTGTTATTTTTTACAACCTCTATCTCCCTGTATAGCTGATCTTTTGCTTCTTGGATTTGTTTATGTAATTCATTGTCGAAGTGATTTTTCATTGTCTGATTTTGCTGTCTAATGTCTTCCTTGAGACTCCAGATCATCTGAAGCATGTATATCCTGAGTTCTTTATCTGACATTCCATTTACTGCAGCTATTACCTCTTCTAAAGTTGTGCTGACCTGCATTGCTTGTGGTCCTTTTTTCCTTGTCTTATCATACTGCTCGCTTTTCTTTCTGCTTGGTGAAACTGTTGTGATTTTGAAATTTTCCTCCTATATATTTATATTGCTCTTGTATAGTTGCAAAGTCTCCCTTGCATGGGCGCAGGGGGGCTGTGCTGCTCCTCCAATTAGGGTGATCTAACTACCTTGCTGACGGGCCGCTGGGCTTGTTTTCCTGATCGGTTGCAGGTCTGCCTACCATGCAGGCGCGGGAGGCGGCTCTGCTCTGCCCCTCCTCCAATTGGTGTCACGTGTCTACCAGGCCCGTGGACCCCTGGGGTGTTCTGCCGATCAGTCGCAGGTCTGCCTACCTTGTAGGTGCTGGCGGCGGCTCTGCTCTGCCCCTACTCCAATTGGGGTGACGTGACTACCATGCAGGTGTGTTGCTGGGCCTGTTCCGCCAGTTTGTCGCAGGTCTGCCTACCTTGCGGGCACGGGCAACGGATCTGCTCTGCTCCTATTCCAAATGGGGTGAAGTGTCTGCCGCTCCGGCAGGGCGATGGGCCTCTTCTGCCAGTCAGGTGCAGGTGTGCCTACCTTGCGGGTGCGGGTGATGGCTCTGCTCTGCCACTACTCCATTTGGGGGGTCGTGACTACCATGCCGGCAGGTTGTTGGGCCTGTTCTGGGTGCGGGCGAAGGCTCTGCTCTGCCCCTACTAATATTGGGGTGACCTGACTACCATGCCAGTGGGCCACTGGGATTGTACTAGGTGAGGGAGAAGGCTCTGCTCTGCAACTATTCCAATTCGGGTGATTTGACTACCATGCCTGCGGGTCACTGGGCCTGTTCTGGGCAAGGGCGGCGGCTCTGCTCTGCCTCTATTCCAATTGGGGTGACGTGACTACCATGCAGGTGTGTCGCTGGGCCTGTTCTGGGCGTGGGCGGCGGCTCTGCTCTGCCCCTCTGGCTTGATGACAAAGTGAGAGAGACCCGGGTGTTTGTGACTCACTTTCTTTACCAGGAGACCAACTGTTTCTGTCACCGATGGTATCAATGAAGTTATCTCCTCTGCTGCTTTCTGATGACATCAGATCTCTGCCATGTTGGTATCCCATGCAAAAGGCAGCATTTTGTTCCCTTTGCTGGGTGACTAAAGCAATGGGTGAGTTCTGACCGGCACTCACAAGCCCCGTCTCAATCCTGTTGCACTCCCTATGAAGGCTCGGTTGATATTTACCTCCACAGTATTCAGCAAGACCCGGACCGAGAAGCAGTTTCCGCAGGTTCTTTAGCCCAGGGCCAGATCAGTTCTGGGAGGCGGAATTCGGCCGCTCTGGGCTCGGTGTATGTTCTAATAGAAGCAGGCTCCAAGACGCAGTTTCTGCGGGTTCTCTAGCACTGAGCCTGAGTAATTTGTCTGCAAGACAAAGGTGAATGGCATCCTGAAATTACCGGTTCTATAGCTGAATAAGCTGCGATCAGTCGAAAACAGGGATGGTGACGTCACCTCTCCAAGATGGTGGCCGCTGGGTTCCTCTGTGGTCTGACTGGTGCGGAGAAACGAGTTGGACTGCATGCTTCCCCGTCTCAAACCCAGAATTCAGCACTGAGCACAGTGATTGCATACCTGGCAGGAGCCCACAGTATCTGCACCACTGTATATTTGCGTTGCTATCTCGTCGTTTCCCAGCACGCACCACAGACTCTAGCCACGGAGCGGTTTCCTGAATAAGCCACATGACCTTCTGTGAGGACAAATCACTCGCGTTTGAGTTCCCGTAGCTGATCCTCGTGAGATGGAAATTAGTACACTAGGTTTTGGAGAACCACAATTTTGCTGGAAATTCCTAACAAGATGGGTTTTGGCCATTCTAACTCGTCATTCTCCCGCACAGTGATGCGGTATATGGGGATGATGCACTCCCTTCGCAGCCATCATATGATCCCCTGAAGTTAGTTTTCAGTACTAGGAAACAAATAAGTATTTCAGGTGGATGAATATTTCTGAGAAAAATCTTTTGAAAAGTTGATTATAAATCCACATACATGAATATGAATGAATTTAGGGAGTGTATAATAAGAAAAATATACTTCATATTTTGAAAAATCTGCAGAGTGAAAAAAAAAATATATATATATGTATATATATACATACACACAGAGACATTAAAAAAGTAGCATTATGTATGCCAATTGAAATTCACCATGAAATATATATCATCCACAGATCCAAAAATATTCATTTTAATGAACATGGATTTATGTCGTTCAACTAAGAAGCTCACCCGTATCTTGAATTTTCGGTTCCAGCAGCATTTAGTAGGAGTGATCTCTTCTCACAATTTGTATCTGCCAAGCCAGCCACCTCACAAAATGTACGAGTTATACCAGGTAGAATTCAATATGTGCATATAAAAATACATGTGATGAATAGGCTACAGAGAAAGGGAGACAGTTATTCACATATTTGTTAACTTTTAAAACACATGGAGGACTATTTCAATTAAAATTCGCTAGATTTATAACACCTACCATTTATCATACGAAAGGCAAGTCCAACTATACACCATGCCTCCTGTGAACCTCTTGTATTTCTATTCTGTTTGGGTTATTTTTCTCCATAATATTAGGATTAGAAGTCAAAGTCTATTAGGGTATGTGTTAGTGTCAGGGATTCAGTATTTCGATAGGAAAATTTGAAAATGTATCCAATGTATATGCAAATATGTGCTACACAAAAAACTTCCCACTCTCATTCATAACAATGCCTTGACATTACCTTCGCCCCACATAAGACACAATTAGAGGAGAGGAGTTAGAAAATCTGTGAATACATATGTGGAATGGAAAATGCTCAGGAGTTCACAATTTGGAGGTGGTAGAGGAGTTTCCAAAAGTAAGGGACAGGGTAAACACTCCACAAACATGACGTTCTGCCAGTCTGACATCTGGAGAAACTGCCTCTAAGGTTGGGCAATGAAATATATGCTGTTGTCAGGAGCATTAGCTTCATTTGGAGTGAGACCATCAAAGCTGGGTCTTCATCTATGTGACATGAATGACATTGTTTCTTATTTTCCAATGAACATGAGGCATCAGTGCTGAATTTTCTATTTGTATGTAACTTGTGGCCACTGGAGTCTAAGTGTCTCCCCGTGTGGACTGTAAATCCATTTGGTCATCCTCCACTATTCGTGGTGTTTCTTGCTGCTGCACTGGGAGTTTGGAATTTGCTTCATGAAATACAAGGAGTTCAACAGGGACACAGTGCTGAAGTGAGTTCTGTCAATTGTGGTGGGTCGGGTTCTGCAGGAGAATGCACCAACCAGGCTTCTATCCCACATTGCTTGCCCCATTGACCATAGCAACCTGATTCTGAACATTGCCCTGAAACCTCTCCATATAACAATATGCTTTTACATATAAGAGTCTACTGGCTTCAAAATGTCAGTCACAATCCATTTGCAAGACAATGGCAGATCCACATGGCCCAACACAGATGTTTTATCACACACCTGCCAACCACTGCTCTAGGACAACTACTCAACAGGATCCAACTCACTGGCATCTCTGTTCTACACCATTTTCATAAAACCAAGTCAATCAAGGCACTGTCTTACATACTCATGATCAGCAACAGGACATCCAAATGTTCTCCAGTGCCACCCAGTCATGGGAATTTCAAAAATTTTTATGGTATTTATCTAGCCAATTTTCAAGGAAGAAGTTGGAGGCACTGTGGGTTTCAATTTATTCAGGAACCATTAAATGGTGAGTAAGTTCATTTTAATGAAAACTCTGGAGAATTCTCACAGGCAAGGCTTCTCAAAGAGTGGCCAAAATGTCAGATTAAGCCAGGCCCATTGAGGTCTACAATGTGAGGTCCATGTGTGTTTTGACTCTCAAAAATGGCTGCCAAGTCTTTAAGAATAAAATCATGTGATATCCTGGCTGAGATTCCCTGTGATCTGTGGAAAGTCAACTTGGGCCTAGATGTCTTTCCAAGGGCAACTCTCATGCATGGCCATCTAAAATCCCAACACAATTCATGGCAATACTTCTCTGAGATCAGTACCACAACTCAGTCTCTAAGGGGAATCACACCAGGGTGCAAGCCCACGTGGACCCAGTCATCTCTTCAAACCACCATTCAAATGTCCACAATTAAATCCCAAACACTCCCACATGGCCCAAATCTTCTTCCATATATACACTCATCATAACCTGTGGCTGGAGGTTTCCATGAGGGGAGCAGCCCACGTCAGTGTCCAAAATAAGCTTCCTGCACCTCATTTGCCTAAAGTCAGGGTGGCATGGACACCCTTCCTGTAAACCAGGAGTGATCAAATAGGCCTTCCTTTAATACTGCTTAGCTTCTCCAACTTGAGGCCTACTGACTTTGAGGTTTAGATTCTTTAAGTGAATTGGAGTCATGAGAAAAACAAGCACCTATGGGCTAGCCTGTGCTGGGTTTTGAAGAACTCATTTGACCCAAAGGATCCCTGTTCTCACTTGATGGATGTCAGGAACCTACCAGAGGAAGGCAAGAGATTTAATCAACAATATCTGATCTTTTTGCCATTTTGGTTTTCGATGCATGCATGGGATGTATCTTTAGATCCATCAGGTGCTGAGAATCTAAGCCTCAGCCTCACACAGGGCCAAGAGACTGATTCAGACATATCCCTTTTCAAAGCAATTAAGCATGGATCCACACGTGATGCCCATTCATTTGCATTTGAAAACTGTTTTCTTCAGGCTTCACAAAGTGGTGGCTTGAGGCAAAGTTCTTCCTGACATTCAGGGCAACAGAACAATAGGTAAGCAAAAGGACCAAAGCAGGGTTTCTCCACTGAGACTTTCCTGGTCAACTGATATCTGAGATTTCTGAGATGCTAGCCATTCCCTTCAACTATCTAGTACATTGCCATGTCACAGATATTGGAGGTGGTACATATCTTGGACACAAAACCATGATACTATTCTGGAGTGTTGCCAGAATTGAAGGAGAAAACAGGAAATTATGAAGCTAGTAGGTGTTGCCCATCCATAAGGCAAGCCTGATTCCACTCATATATTGGGCACAATGAATGCTGGCAAGCTTTCTAGTAGACAGGAAACATCCATTGATGCCTTCTCTCTTCTAATGTCTACAATCATGAACACAGTGGGATACACAGACACTCGCCTTGTCAAAGGACTTACTAAAAGTAGTCCACTCCAAACCAAACAAACTGCCTTTCCCACCTATTCTGAGAACTTGAGACAAAACCACAAAATCACACCCACACCCACAAAGGCACCTCCTTCCCCCAAGTAGGTCTGTGACTCTCCGGAGTGTCCTCTGACTGGTGGGCCATACTATGTTTCCCCAAAATGACCTCTCCTGTCTCAGTTCTGGTCTGCTTGGCCAACTCTGTGAAGTTGTCAAGAGCCAGTGGTGAGACACTACCTGCTTTCTGAGGAAAAGCCCCTCTTCAAAGGTTTCCTGGCATTTGGCCATCCTCACATCTGTAGGTTCAAAGAAAGACTGACTCTGTCCTTGGTAAATCCAAACATATGAGACCACTGGGACTGGGACAGGGACTGTGTCTGGGTTCCTGGCTTCCTGGATCCCAAGTTCAGAGAGTTTCATCACCAAGGAAGTGAGGTGAGGTCACTTCCTTCAGGATCTGAATTACATCACTGCCTTGGCAACCACTTTGCCCTAACAGTTGCTTCCAAAAGTCCCATTAGGTGGAGGCTGCCCCTGTTTTCCTGTAACACTTTCACAAGTTAGAATGTTATATCAATCATAAGCACCCCGGAACAGCTCTCCACACAGAACTGGTTTGGTCCATCTTGTATACATTAAGAAGAGAGAGTGATTCAGACACAACCCTTCAACCCGACCAGGATGACTGCCATGGAAGATGACTTTTGCTTTCTGAGGTATTTCATAGCTGCCTTCATCTTCACCAGGGATCATTTCTGCATGAACATTTGAGGTTCTCAGCAGGTGAAGATACCCTACATTCCTGTATTTTAAAACCAACTCTGTCCCTGCTCTTCGGTAAAGTTAGTGTATGGTTAGGGTTCATTATATGTTTGATTTGGGTTAGGAATCATTCTGCAGGATGAATAAAGGGATTGGGTACCTGCGATATTTATAAGAATATATAAGTGAAATATATGTATGAAAATGGAAATCTAAGAAAGATTTGAAGCCCAGAAGGGCATTGGGCCCTTGATTGGGATGCATAATGTTGAATTACGTTCTGTACAATTGTCTCAGTTAAATCGATATACAATGGCATAGGACCTTGTACCTTGGATGATTGAATGTAGAAGAGAACATCCAGTTAAAAAGGGATAGTCGGTAGGATTAGAAAGATAGTCGGTAGGTTTAGGAAGAAGAGTGAGAATATGATTTGGAATAAAAAGCTTCTTTAGCAATAGGGTTTTGTTTAGAGAGTGAATGTAAATGTCAGTACATGTGAAGAGTCTTTCACAATGATGAACTGGGGAAATTATGTAGAAAAGCAGGTATCAATAGAGACATAACGAAATCAGGCAATGTATAAATGAGTGATAGGATTAGACATTTTCAACAGGGTTGAGTTTGAATATATAATCATAGGAAATAACAAATATGTTGTCACCAATGGGATTGACATTTGAGAGCATTAGGCAACCTGGACACGGATGTTATTACTTATCCATGTTCACTTTCCTTTTAGGCTTTGGTACAATCATAAGTGTGACCTTTACATTTTTTTTTGTTCAGAATATTTCGGTGGTAAAATGTATATGTAGATCAGGTAACATGAGTATTTCTTTCACCATGTCTGGGAGCAATATTTTGAAGACATATACATTAGTATTAGGGGTACAAAGAGGTGTACCCTGTGTCTATGAATATAGAGATAATGCATGAATAGACGATAATATGAATAAATAATGTATCTGGTTCCACTTTAAATAATGGATTGAATTGAAATCTGAAAATATATAAGAAATCTTATATTGATATATAATCATTCATTTCAACCAGTTATATATCTAATGGTAATATTAGGATTATGGTTTATCATGAAGGGTGTTTGAGTTTTGCTTTATAAGTGATGATGTTAAACGAAAATAATGTGTTTGGAAAGAAGTCTCATGAAAAGACCAGTCAAGAAACATAGAAGAATCATGTGTTCTGAATCAGAAAGTGATTGATCGTGAAACAAATGCCTATAAATTTTCTAACTTTTGAATGAAATATATATCCTATGATGTGCATAAACTGAAGACATCGTAACGTATAAGTGTTGAATAAAAATGAAAATCAAAATACACATCATGTCCCCTAAGAATATACTTGCATTGATGTTAAACTAGCTCAGTAACTGTAGAAATATTAGGTTTTGTTTGCACCTTTCACTGAATTTAGTTTTCAGTACTAGAAAACAAATATGTATTTCAGGTGGATGATTATTTCTGAGAATAATCTTGTGGAAAGTTGATTATAAATACACATATATGAATATGAATGAATTTAGGGAGTGTATAATAAGACACATATATTTCATATTTTAAAAAATCTGGAGAGTGTATATATATATATATATACACTCTCATACATACACACACACTCACATGCACAGATATAAAAAAGTAGCAATACAGGAAATCCATCATGAAGGCAGGCATGGAAAAATCAAGTCTCTGACCTCTTCAGCTGCGTGGGCATCGGGAGTCGTAAACTGTCTAAATGCTGTTTGCTCAGAATCACTAGGCAATGTTGACCTAATGTGGATCTGGTGCGAACATTCTGGGCCCCTCAGAACACACACCGAGCCTGGATCGGCTGCATTCAACCTCCGGTTTGCCTGGTTCTCGTGACTCAGCACTAAGATCCCTCTGAAATAACTGTTCGGCCCTTCTGAACTTTCAGAGGTAAAAGCCAACCAAGCCTTCAAAGGCAGTGGCCACAGGATTGAAACGGCGCTTGGGAGAGACACTCAGGACCCACCCGTTGCGTTGGTTACCTTGCAAAGGGAACAAACGGTCACCATTTGCATGGGATACCACCATAGCATAGAAATGATGTCACGGGCAGAGGAGATAACTTCATTGAAACCAGCGTGACAGGTGTGTAATCCCCTAGCCATCTCTCTCAACACAGCGGGGAAACCTTAAGGGCCCCTCCCAGCTCTGCCGTAAGGGCCTCTTCCAGCTCTCCCGTGAGCGCGATAGCCAGACCTAGGGAATCTGGATTGGCTCGGGACTAGCGGCGTGGAATTCCGGGCTCCTGATCCCACAAGTGCTGACAATTGAGGTCTCTTACACCACGTACCGGTGGTGTGGCTCCCAGAGGGCAAGAAAATTCCCTGGGGGTCCTCAGCCCCAAGCTCTACAAACTTAGGGTCTGAGGGAGGCAAACAGGGAGAGTGTGCACAGGCGTTCATGAAAACAGGGCTGCCAGGAGTAGAGTTCTGGCTTGTAACCACTATTGTGGTGAGCGTCACAGGTGATCAGGGCATGGCTTGAGGAAGCACAAGAGAAGGCCCTAGGCACTCAGGATTGGAGATCCGCCAAGTTTGGGAGGAAGAGCTGCTGCACAGTGATTGGTTCCCACTTATTCAGAGGAGGAGCTTGGCCCAGTGCACACAGCTCCACATACTGAAAGAGAAGTTAATTGAACTCTATGACTGCATGTATTATTATTATTTTTTTAATTTATATTTTTTATATTTCTTTCATTTTCATTTTTGTTGTTGTTGTTCTTTAACTTTTTTAATGTTTTTATTTTTTTATTTATTATTTTATCATTATTATTATTAATATTATTTTAAATTTTAATTTTCATTTTTTAATTATAATTATTATTTAAATTTTTTTTCTTTCTTTATTTTCTATTTTTTTCTTTTGTCTTTTCATTTCTTTTCAATTTTCTTATTCTCCCTTCCTTGAATTCTACCTGTCTACTCTCATTCTCTTTAGTGACTTCTTCCCTTCCCTTCTAATATCTTTCCTCCCAAGCATCAAATAAATTTATAAGAGTAAGCAGTAACTCAGCAGTCAAACAAAACAAGAAGTAACATGAGCAGCATAAAAAAGCAAGGAAGAAAAGGAGTACAAACAATGATGGACAGCCTAAATATTCAGAAGGACCTAGAGTCATCAGAAAAATGGTCATATAAAGAACTCAAGAAATACCTTAGACAGATGGAATGGAACCTTAAAGAGGATACGAGACATCAAAACCAAACAGTGAAAGAACACATTGAAAATGAATTACATAAACAGATATAAAAAGAAATTAAGCATCTTAATTAGGAGATAGAGATTATAAAAAAAATCAAACAATAATTCTAGAAATGAAGGAAATGATAAAACAAATTAAAAACTCAATTGAGAGTATCACTAACAGAGTGGAGCAAGTAGAAGACAGAATGTCAGATAATGAAGACAAAATATATCATCTTGAAAAAAGTCTAGCCAACAAAGAAATGCTGGTAAAAAGTCATGAGAAAAACATCCAAGAGATATGGGATAACATAAGAAAAAAAAAAAAAAAACTAATGAGTCATCTGGATAGAGGAAGGTACAGAGATTCAAACCAAGGGAATGAGTAACCTGCTGTATGAAATAATTACAGAAAACTTTCCAGAAATAAAAATGGAAAGGGATAAAAAAAATTGTAGATGCTTACAGGACACCGAGCACACAAAATCACAGTAGACCAATGCCAAGACACATTGTTATGAAGATATCCAATATACAGAACAAAGAGAAAATATTAAAAGCTACAAGAGAAAGGAGGCAGATTACAATCAGGGGTAAACCAAAAATGTTAACAACAGATTTTTCATCACAGACGCTGAAAGTGAGAAGATCCTGGAACAACGTATTTCAAACACTTAAAAACAATGGATGCCAACCAAGAAATCTGTATTCAGCAAAATTAAGCTTCAGGTAAGACAACGAAATAAAAACATTTCGTGATAAACAAAAGCTAAAAGAACTTGCAGCCAGAAAACCAGCATTGCAAAGCATCTTAAGGAAAACACTACACGAGGAAAAAATGAATATCAACAAAGAAAACCATCAGTGGGAAGTGCCTCATTAATGACAGAGGGCGGGGGAAAAGTTAATCATGGATAAACAAACTAAATTAAAAAAAAAGATAAATAATCAAAGACGGGTGGCAATACAAACCATATATCAATACTAACTCTAAACTTTAATGGCTTAAACTCTCCAATAAAGTGACATAGACTTGTAACGTGGATTAAAAAAAACAAATCCAACAATATGTTGCTTCCAGGAGACACATCTGAATGGAAAAGACATACACAGGCTGAAGGTGAAAGGTTGGGAAAATTTATACCATGCACACGGTCCTTGTAAGCAAGCAGGGGTGGCCATCCTCATATGGAATAAAATCGACTTCAAGACTAATTTAATCAAAAGGGATAAGGAAGGACATTATATACTGTTGAAAGGAACCATTCACCAACAAGACATAACAATTATCAATATTTACGCAGCAAATAATGGTGCTGCAACATTTATAAAACAAATTCTCCTCAAGTTCAAGAATCAAATAGACCACAACACAATAATTATGGGAGACTTCAACTCACCTTTCTCACCATTGGACAGATCCTCCAAACAAAAGTTGAATAAAGAAAATATAGAATTCAATATCACAATCAATACCCTAGACTTAACTGACATATATAGAATATATCAACCATCATCAAGTGGATATACTTTTTTCTCACCAGCACATGGATCCTTCTCAAAAATAGACCATATATTATGCCATAGGGCAACACTCAGTAAATATAAAGGGGTGGAGATAATACCATGAATTTTTTTCTGATCACAATGGAATGAAACTGGAAACCAACGGTAAAAGAAGGAAGGAAAAATCCTACATCACATGGAAAATGAACAATATGTTACTGAATGATCAATGGGTTACAGAAGACATAAAGGAGGAAATCAAAAAATTCTTAGAGATAAATGAAAATACAGACACAACATATCAGATTCAATGGGACACAATGAAACAAGATTCAAGAGGCAAATTCATCGCCTGGAGGTCATTCCTCAAAAAAAGAAAAAAACAAAAACAACAAATAAATGAGCTCTCACTTAATCTCAAAGCCCTAGAAAAGGAAGAGCAAAACAACAGCAAATGTAGCAGAAGGCAAGAAATTATTAAAATCAGAGAGTAAATCACGAAATTGAAACAAAAGAAACTATTAAAAAATTAACAAAACTAATAGTTGGTTCTTCGAAAAAATAAATAAGATTGACAGACCCTTAGCCATGCTAACGAGGAGAAGAAGAGAGAGAACTCAAATTACTAACATACGGGATGAAAAAGGCAATATCACAACAGATGCTACATAAATACAGAAGACAATTAGAAATTATTTTGAAAACCTATATTCCAATAAAATAGAAAATAGTGAAGACATTGATACATTTGTTAAGTCATATGATTTGCCTAGACTGAGTCAGGAGGATACACACAATTTGAACAGACCAATATCAATCGATGAAATAGAAGAGGCAATCAAACTACTACCAACCAAGAAAAGCCCAGGATCGGATGGGTATACAGCGGAGTTTTACAAAACCTTTAAAGAAGAATTAATACCAATACTTTTCAAGTTATTCAGAAAATAGAAAAACAGGGAGCTCTGCCAAATTCATTCTATGAGGCCAACATCACCCTGATTCTGAAACCAGACTAAGACACCTCAATGAAAGAAAACAACAGACCAATATCTCTGATGAACCTAGATGCAAAAATTTTCATTAAAATTCTGGTGATTTGGATACAAAGGCACATCAAAAAAATTGTGCACCATGATCAACTAGGATTCATCCCTGGGATGCAAGGAGGGTTCAATATATGGAAATCAATAAATGTTATTCACAACATCAATAGACTTAAAAATAAGAACCATAAGATGATCTTGATAGATGCAGAAAAACCATTAGAAAAAGTAGAGCATTCCTTTACGTTCAAAACATTAGAAAAACTAGGGATAAAAGGAACATACCTCGACATTGTAAAAACTATCTATGTTAAGCCTCAGGCTAGCATCATTCTGAATGGAGAAAAATTGAAGGCATTCTTTCTAAAATTTGGAACAAGACAGGGATGTCCTCTATCACCACTTCTATTCAATATAGTTCTCGAAAAACTGGCCAGAGCAATTAGAAAGTTGAAAGACATTAAAGACATAAAAATAGGAAAAAAAGAACTTAAATTATCACTATTTGAAGATGACATGATTCTATACATAGAAGACCCAATAGGGTCTACAGAAAAAAACTACTAGAACTAATAAATGAATTCAGCAATGTGGCTGGAAATGAAATCAACATGCATAAATCAAAGGCATTTCTGTATATCAGCGACAAAACTTCTGAAATGAAAATGAGAAAAAACACTGCATTCACAATATCCTCATAAAAAATTAAATACTTGGGAATCAACCTAACAAAAGAGGTGAAAGATTTATACAATGCAAACTACAGAACCCTAAAAAGAGAAGTAGAATAAGATCTTAGAAGATTGAAAAATATACCCTGTTCATGGATAGGCAGAACTAACATCATCAAAATGGCGATATTACTAAAAAGTTGTCTGTAGGTTTAATGAAATGCCAATCTAAATCCCAAATGAATTTTTTGTAGAAATAGATAAACCAATCATGAAATTCATATGGAAAAATAAACGACCCAGAATAGCAAAAGCAATTCTAAGCAGGAAGTGTGAATCAGGCGGTATAGCGATACCAGATTTCAAACTATATTACAGAGCAATAATAACAAAAACAGCATGGTACTGGTACCAAAACAGGCGGGTGGACGAATGGTACAGAATGGAGGACACAGAGACTAATCCAAAAAGCTACAACTATCTTATATTTGATAAAGGAGCTAAAAGCTTGCAATGGAGGAAGGATAGCATCTTCAACCAATCGTGTTGGGAAAACTGAAAATCCATATGCAACAAAATGAAACTGAATCCCTTTCTCTCGCCATGCACAAAAGTTAACTCAAAGTGGATCAAGGAGCTAGATTCAAATCAGAGACTCTGCATCTGATAGAAGAAAAAGTTGGTTCCGATTTACATATTGTATGGTCAGGCTCCAAATTCCTTAATAGGACACCCATAGCACAAGAGTTAATAACAAGAATCAACAAATGGGAGTTACTTAAACTGAAAATTTTTTTCTCAGAAAGAGAAACAATAAGAGAGGTAAATATGGAGCCTAGATCATGGGAACAAATTTTTACTCCTCACCCTTCAGATGGAGCCCTAATATCCAGAGTATACAAAGTATACAAAGAACTCAAATAATTAGACAATAAGATAACAAATAACCTAATGGGCCAAGGACCTGAACAGACACTTCTCAGAGGAGGACATAGAATCAATCAACAAGTACATGAAAAAATGCTCTCCATTTCTTGCAGTCAGAGAAATGCAAATCAAAACCACCCTAAAATACCATCTCAATCCAGTGAGATTGGCAGCCATTATGAAGTCAAACAACAACAAGTGCTGGCGACGATGTGGGGAAAAGGGTACTCTTGTACATTGCTGATGGGACTGAAACTGGTGCAGCCAATTTGGAAAGCAGTATGGAGATTCCTGGGAAGGCCGGGAATGGAAGCACCATTTGACCCAGCTATTGCCCTTCTCGCACTATTCCCTGAAGACCTTAAAAGAGCGTACTACAGGGATACTGCCAATCGATGTTCATAGCAGCACAATTCACAATTGCTACACTGTGGAACCAACCCAGATTACCTTCAATAGATGAATGGATAAAAAAAAATGTTTTTTTTTATATACTATGGAGGATTACACAGCACTAAAAAATGACAAAATAATGGAATTTGCAGGGAAATGCATGGCACTAGAGCAGATTATGCTTAGTGAAGCTAGCCAATCCCAAAAAAACAAATACCAAATGACTTCTTTGATATAATGAGAGCAACTAAGAACAGAGCAGAGAGGAAGAGCATGAAGAAAAGATTAACATTAAGCAGAGACATGAGGTGGGAGGGAAAGGTAGAGAAAAGAGAAATTGCATGGTAATGGAGGGAGACCCTTATTGTTACAAAAAAAATACATATAAGAGGTTGTGAGTGTAATGGAAAAATAAACAATAAGTGAAATGAATTACAGTAGGTAGCGTAGAGAGAGAAGATGGGAAGAGAGCGGAGGGGGGATAGTAGGGCATAGGAAAGGTAGCAGAATACAACAGTAACAAATAAGACATTATGTAAAAATATGGATGTGTAACTGATGTGATTCTGCATTCTATATTTGGAGTAAAAATGGGAGTTCATAACCCACTTGAATCTAATGTATGAAATATGATATGTCAAGAGCTTTGTAATGTTTTGAGCAACCAATAAAAGAAAAAAAAGGTAGCAATATATATGCCAATCGAAAATCTTCATCAAATATATATAATCCAAAGATCGAAAAATATTCATTTTACTGAAATGGATTTATGTATAATGTTATTCAACTAGGAAGCTCACCCGTAGGTTGAATTTTCAGTTCCAACAGCGTTTAGGAGGAGTGATCTCTTCTCACAATTTGCATCTGCCAATTCAGCCACCTCACATGTGTGTACAAGTGATATCAGGTAGGATTCTATATGTGCATATAAAAATACATGTGCTGAATAGGCTACAGAGAAAGGGAGACAGGGATTCACATATTTGTTAATTTTAAAAACACATCTAGAACTATTTCAACAGAAAATTGACTAGATTTAAAACTCCTACATTATATAATGCAAAAAGCAATTCCAACTATACACCATGCCTCCTCTGAACTGCTTGTATTTCTATTCTTTTTGGGTTATTTTTCACCATCATTTTAGGATTATTAGTCAGAGACTAGTAGGGTACAGGTTAGTGTCAGGGATTAAGTATTTCAAATGGAAAATTGGAAAATGAATCCAATGTGTATGTAAATATGTGCTACACAAAAATCTTCCCACTCACATCCAGAACAATGCCTTGACATTACCTTCGCCCCAAGTAAGACACAATTAGAGTTGAAAAGTGTAAAAATCTAGGAATACATACATGGAATGGAATATGCTCGGGAGTTCACAACTTTTGAGGTGGTAGAGGAGTTTCCAAAAGTAAAGGACAGGGTAAACACTCCACAAACAAGGAGCTCTGCTGGCCTAAGAATTCTTGGGAAATGGCCTCTGAGGTTGGGATCCTGAAATATATGTTGCTGTCATGAGCTTTAGCTTCCTTCGTAGTGAGACCATCAAAGCTGGGTCTGCATCTATGTGACCGGGAAGAGATGGTTTCTTATATTCCAATGAACATGAGGCAGCAGTGCTCAATTCTCTCTTTGTAGGTAAACTGTGGCCACTGGATTCTAAGTGTCTCCCAGTGGGGACTGTGAAGACATTTGGTCATCCTCCACTTTTCATGGTGTTTTTTGCTGCTGCACTGGGAATTTGGTATTTGCTTCACAAAATATAAGAAGTTCATTTGGGATACAGTGCTGGAGGGAGTTCTGTCACTTGTGGTGGGTCAGGGTCTGCAGGAGAATGCACCAACCAGGCTTCTATCCCACAGAGCTTGCCCCAGTAACCATAGTAAACTTATTCTGAACATTGCCCTTAAAACTCTCCATATAACAGGATGCCTTTACATATAAGGGTCTCATGTCTGCACTATATCAGTCACAAGCCATTTGGAAGCCAATGGCAGATCCACATAGCCCCTCCATGATGTTTTTTCACACACCTTCCCACCACTGCTCTAGGCCCACTACTCAGCAGGCTCCAAATTACTGGCATCTCGTGTTCTACATCATTTTCATGAAACCCAGTTAAACAAGGCACTGTCTGGTATACACATGATAAGCAACAGGACATCAAATTTTCTGCAGTTCCACCTGGTCATGGGAATTTAAAAAATTTCATGGTATTTATTTAGCAATTTTTCAAAAATGAAGTTAGAGGCACTGTGGGTCTCAATTCATTCAGGAACCATTAAGTGTGAGAAAGTTCATTTCAATGAAAGCTCTGGAGAACTCTCAAAGTCAAGGCTTCTCAAAGAGTTACCAAATGGTCACATAAAGCCAGGCCAATTGATGTCTACAATGTGAGGTCCATGTATGTTTTGACTCTCATCTATGGCTGCCAAGTCTTTCAGAATAAAATCATGTGATATCCTGGCTGAGATTCCCAGGCCTCTGTGGAAAGCCACCCTGAGCATAGATCTCAGTTTCCAAGAGTGAGTCTTATGTGTGTCCTCCTAAAATCCCAACACAATTCATGGCAATACTTCTCTGAGGTCAATTCCAGAATGCAGTCTCTAAGGGGAATCACACCAGAGTTCAAGCCCAGGTGGACCCAGTCATCCCTTCCAACCGCCACAAAAATTACCACAATTAAAATCAAAACACTCCCACAGGGCCATCATCTTCTTCCACGTAGACACTCATCATAACCTCTAGCTGGAGGTTTCTATGAGCCCAAGGTATTGTCCAAAATGAGCTCACTTGCCCCTTATTTGCCTAAAATCATGGTGGCCTGGACACTCTTCCTGTGAACCAGGAGTGATCAAATATTCCTGCTGTTAAAGTGTTCCACTTCTCCAATTTCAGCCTACTGGCTGTAGGGTATAGATTCTTTATGTGATTTGGATTCATGAGAAAATCCAAGCACATATGGGCTAGCCTCTGCAGGGATTTCAAGAACTCATTTGACCCAAAGGATCCCTATTCTCACTTGATGGAGTTCAGGAACCTAAAACAAGAAGGCAAAAATATTCATCCACAATGACTGCTCTTTTGGACATTTTAGTTTTGGAAGAACATGGGATCTTTCTTTAGATCCATCAGGTGCTGAGAATCTAAGCCACAACCTCATACAAGGACAAGAGGCTGATTCAGACACATCCCATTCTAAAGAAATTAAGCAAAGAGCCACAGGTGGGGTCCATTCATTTCCATATGAAAACAGTGTTTTTCAGGCTACACAAAGGGGTGGCCTGAGGCAAAGACCTTTCTGACATTTAGGGTAATAGAAATAGAATTAAGCAAATGGCCCAAAGAAGGGTTTCTCCACTGAGACTTTACTGCACACACTGATATCTGAGTTTTCTGAGATGATCTCATTCCCTTCAGCTATCCAGAACATGGCCATGTCACAGAGCCTTGTGGTGTTACATATCTGGGAAACAAAACCATGAGTCTATTCTGGAGAGTGGCCAGAATTCACGTAGAAAACAGGAACTTTAGAAGATAGTAGATGTTGCCCATCCATAAGGCAAGCTGCAGTGCATTCATCAATTGCGCAGTATGAATTGCGGAAGCTTTCAACTAGAGACAACACATCCATTGGTGCATTCTCTTTTCTAATGTCTACAACCATGGATACAGTGGGATACACAGACATAGAAACACTCACAATGTAAAACGACTTACTAGAAACAGTCCACTCCAAACCAAACAAACCACCTTTCCTACCTATTCTCAGAACATGAGAAAAAACCACAAACTCACACCTACAACGGCAAAGGCACTTCCTTCCCCCAAATAGGTCTGTGACTATCCGGAGTGTCTTCTGACTGGTGGGCCATATTATGTTCCCCCAAAATGGCTTGTCCTGTTTCACATCTGGTCTCAATGTCCAACTCCGTGAAGTTGTAAGGATCCAGCAGTGAGCCACTGCCTGCTTTCTCAGGAAAGGCCCCTCTTCAGAGCTCTGCTGGCATTTGGCCATCCTCACATCAGCAGGTACCAAGAAAGACTGACTATGTCTTTGGGAAAAGCAAACAAGTTAGCCCACTGGGTCTGGAGTGGGACTGGCTCTGGGTGCCTGGCTTCCTGGATCCCAAGTTCAGAGAATTCCATCACCAAGGAAGTGAAGTGAGGTCACTTCTTTCAGGAACTGAATATGGTCACTGCCTTGGTAACCACTTTGTCCTAACAGTTGCTTCCAAGGTTCCCATGAGATAGAGGCTGCCCCAACATCCTGTGACACATTCAGAAGTTATAATGGTATATCAACTATGGGCACCCTGGAACAGCTCTCCACAGAGGCCTGGTTTGGTCCATCTTCTCTACATTAAGAAGAGAGAGGCTGATTCAGACACATCAATTCATCCTGACCAGGTTGTTTGCATGGAAGATGACTATTGCTCTCTCAGGTCCTACATAGCTGCCTACATCTTCTCCAAGGATCATTTCTTCATGGATCTTTGAGGTTCTAAGCAGGTGGAAGATCTTCTACATTTCTATATTGTAAGACCCACTCTGTCGCTGCTCTTAAGTTAGTTATATTGAGGGAACAGTGTATGGTTAGGGTTAATAACAAGTTCGATTTGGGTTACGAATCATTCTGCGGGATGAATAATGGTATTGGCAACCTGCGATATTTACAAGAGTATACATGTGAAATATAAGTATGAAAGCAGAAATCTAGGTAAGATTTGAAGCCCAGAAGGGCATTGGGGACTTGAGTGGGATACTTAACTTTGAGTTATGTGCTGCACAGATGTCTCAGATAAATCAATATACACTGGCATCGGACCTTGTACCTTGGATGATTGAATGTTGAAGAGAGCATCCAGTCAAAAACCGATAGTCGGTAGGATTAGGAAGGTAGTTGGTAGATTTAGAAAGAAGAGTGAGCATAGGATTTGGACCAAAAGTTCTTCAGCAATAGGGTTTCGGGTAGAGAGTGTATGTAAATGTCAGCACATGTGAAGATTCAGTCACAATGATGAACTGGGGAAAACATGTAGGAAAGCAGATATCAATAGAGACATTAGGAAATCAAGCAAAGTATAAAGTGTGTGATAGGGTTAGACATTTTCAACAGGTTTGAAGTTGAATATATAATCTTAGGAAGAAACAAATATGTAGTCACCAATAGGATTGATATTTGAGAGCATTAGGCAACCTGGACATGGATGATTTTAGTAATGGATGCTATCTTTTCATTTAGGCTTTGGTACAATTGTAAGTGTGACCTTTGCTTTTTGTGTCCGGAATATTTCTGTGATAAAATGTCTATGTAGATCAGGTGACATGAGTATTTCTTCCACCATTTCTGAGAGCAATATTTTGAAGATTTATAAATTCGTATGGGGGTACAAATAGGTGTACCCTGTTTCTATTAATATAGACATAATGCATGAATAGACAATACTGTGAATAAATAATATAACTAGATCCACTTTAAATAATGGATTGAATGGATATCTGAAAATATATAAGAAATGTTATATTGATATACAATCATTAATTCCAACCAGTTATATATCTAATGATTATCTTATGGTTATGGTTAATCATGAAGGGTGTGTGAGTTTTTCTTCAAAATTGATTATGGAAATCGAAAACAATATATTTGGAAAAAAAGTCTCATGAATAGACCAGTCAAGAAACATAGAGAAATACATGTGTTCTGGAGCAGGAAGTGACTGAAACTGAAACAAATGCCTATAAATTTGCTAACTAGTGAATGAAATATATGTGCTAAGATGTGCATAAACTGAAGAAATAGTAATGTACCAGTGTGGAATAAAAATTAACGTCAAAATACACATCGTGTCCCATAGGAACCAACATGCATTGATGTTCAACTGGGTCAGTTAATGTAGACATATTAGAATTTGTATGCACCTTTCACTGAAGTTAGTTCTCAGTACTAGGAAACAAATATGTATTTCAGGTGTTTGAGTATTTCTAAGAATAATCTTGTGAAAAGTTGATTATTAATCCACATACATGAACATGAATGAATTTAGGGAGTGTATATAAGACACATAATTTTCATATTTTTAAAAATCTGGAGAGTATATACACACACACACACACACACAAACACAGAAATTAAAAAATAGCAATATATATGCCAATCGAAATTCATCATGAAATATATATCATAAAGATGCAAAAACATTCATTTTACTGAACATGGGTTTATGTATAATGTTGTTCCACTGGGAAGCTCACCCATAGGTTGAATTTTCAGTTCTAACAGCGTTTAGGACGAGTGATCACTTCTCACAATTTGTATCTGCCAAGTCATGTAACTCAAAAGAATGTACGTGTGATACCGTGTAGGATTCTATTTGTGCATATAAAAATACATGTGCTGAATAGGCTCCAGAAAATGGGAGACAGTAATTCACATATTTGTTATCTTTCAAAACACATGGAGAACTATTTCAATTAAAAATTGACTAGATTCATAATACCTACCCTTTATCATGCAAAAGGCAAGTCCAACCCTGAACTGCATGTATTTATGTACTGTTTGGGTTATTTTTCTCCATCATATTAGAATTAGTAGTCAGAGTCTATTAGAATATGGGTTAGTGTCAGGGATTCAGAATTTCGAATGGAAAAATAGGAAAATTAATCCAATGTGTATGCAAATATGTGCTAAAACAAATCTTCTGACTCTCATCCAGAACAATGCCTTGAAATTATCTTCGCCCCAAGTAAGACACAATTAGAGAAGAAAAGTTGCAAAATCTGTGATTACATTTCGGGAATGGAAAATGCTCAGGAGTGCACAAACTTGGAGGTGGTATAAGAGTTTCCAAAAGTAAGAACACGGTACACACTCCACAAACATGGAGCTCTGCATGCCTAAAACTTTTAGAGAAACTGCCACTGAGGTTGGGCAATGATATATAGGTTTTTGTCAGGAGTTAAGCTTCCTTTGTAGTGATACCCTCAAAGCTGGGTCTGCATCTATGTGACCTGGAGGACAAAGTTTCTTATTTTCCAATGAACACAAGGCAGCACTGCTGAATTCTCTCTTTGTAGATAAACTGTAGCCCCTGGGGGTTTATTTTCTCCCCGTGTGGACTGTGAAACAATTTGGTCATCCTCCACTTTTCGTGGTGTTTCTTGCTGCTGCACTTGGAGTTTGGTACATGCTTCACGAAATACAAGGAGTTCAACTGGGAAACAGTGCTGGAGAGAGTTCTGTCATGTGTGGTGGGTTATGGTCTGCAAGAAAATGCACAAACCAGGCTTCTATCTCTCAAAGATTGCTCCCTTGTCCATAGCAACCTGATTCTGAACATTGCCCTGAAACCTCGCCATAGAACAAGATGCCTTTACATATAAGGGTCTGAAGTCTGCACTATGTCAGTCACAAGCCATTTGGAAGCCAATGGCAGATCCACATGGACCCACCATGATATTTTATCACACACGTGCCCACCACTGCTCTACGCCCACTACTCAGCAGGCTACAAATTACTGGCATCTCTGTTCTAAACAATTTTCAGAAAACCCTGTCAATCAAGGAACTGTCTGGTACACTCATAATAAGCAATAGGACATCGAATGTTTCTGGAGTGCCACCTGGTCATGGGAATTTCAAAAATTTCATGGTATTTATCTAGCCATTTTTCAAGGATGACATTGGATGCACTGTGAATTTCAATTATTCAGGAACCATTAAATGTTGAGAAAGCTCAATTCAAAGAAAATTCTGGAGAACTCTCACAGGCAAGGATTTCCAAAGAGTGGACAAAAGGTCACTTGAAGCCAGGACCATTGAGGTCTACAATGTGAGGTCCTATGTGTTTTGACTCTCAACTATGGCTGCCAAGTCTTTCAGAATAAAATCATGTGATATCCAGGCTGAGATTCCCAGTTCTTTGTGGAAAGCCACCCTGGTCCTAGATCTCAGGTTCCAAGGGCGACTCTCATGCGTGGCCTCCTAAAATCCCAACACAATTCATGGCAATACTTCTCTGAGGTCAGTTTCAGAACTCAGTCTCTAAGGGGAAACACACCAGGGTTCAATCCCTGGTGACCCAGTCATCTCTTCCAACCGCCACACAAATGACCAGAATTAAAACCAAAACACTCACACATGCCCCTCATCTTCTTCCATATAGACACTAATCATAACCTTGGCTGGAAGTTTCCATGAGGCACACAGCACAAGACAATGTCAAAATAAACTCCCTTGCCCTTCATTTGTCTAAAGTCAGTGTTTCTGGACACTGTTCCTGTGAACCAGGGCTGATCAAAGATGCCTGCCATTAATACTGTTCCACTTCTCCAATTTGAGGCATAGTGACTGTCAGGTATAGTTTCTTTATGTGATTTGGAGTCATGAGAAAACCCAAGCACCTATGGGCTAGCCTCTGCAGAGCTGGAAGGACTCAGTTGACCCAAAGGATCCCTCTTCTCACTTGATGGAGATCAGGAACCTTACAGAGGAAAACAAGAGACTTCATCCACAATGATTGCTCTTTTGGCCATTTTGGAATTGGATGCACACATGGGATCTTTCTTTAGATCCATCAGGGGTGAGAATCTGAGCCATGGACTCACACTGCACTAAGAGGTGGATTCAGACATATCCCTTTGCAAAGCAATTAAACAAAGATCCACAGGTGATGCCCATTTATTTTCATTTGAAAACTGATATTTTCAGGCTTTGGAAAGGTGTGGCCTTAGGCAAAGACCTTCCTTACATTCAGGGCAACAGAACAATAGAAAAGCAAATTCCCAAAGCAGAGTTTCTCCACTGAGACTTTCCTGGTCACACTGATATCTGAGTTTTCTGTGATACTCACCATTCTCTTCAGCTATCCAGTACATGGCCATGTCCCAGATTGTGGAGGAGATACATATCTTGAACACAAAACCATGAGCCTATGGGAGAGTGGCCAGAATTCAGGAAGAAATCAGGAATGTAGAAAGGTAGTAGGTGTTGCCCATCTATAAGGTAAGCTGCAGTCCATTCATAAATTGGACAAGATGAATGCTGTGAAGATTTCTACTAGACAGGACACATCCTTTGATGCATTCTCTTTTCTATTGTCTACAACCACGGACACAGTGGGATACACAGAATCACTCACCTTCTCAAAGCACTTACTAGAAACAGGCCACTCCAAATTAAACAAACCAACTTTCCTACATATTCTTAGAAGATGAGACAAAATCACTAACACACAAACACACCCAAAAAGGCACCTTCTTTCCCCAAGTAGGTCTGTGACTATCCGGAGCATCCTCTGACTGGTGGACCATACTATGTTCCCCTGAAATGGGCTGTCGTATGTCAGATCTGGTCTCCTTGGCCAAAACTGTGAAGTTGTCAGGAGCCAGCGGTGAGCCACTGCCTGCTTTATCAAAAAAAAAAAGCCCCTCTTCAGAGCTTTCCTGGCATTTGTCCATCTTCAATTCAGTAGTTGCCAAGAAAGACTGACTCTGTCCTTGGTTAATCCAAACATGTGAGACCACTGCAACTGGGACTGGGCCTGCCTCAGAGTGCCTGGCTTCCTGGATCCAAAGTTCAGAGTGTTACATCAACAAGAAAGTGACGTAGGTCACTTCCTCTAGAACTGAATGAGGTCACTGCCTTGGCAACCACTTTGTCCTAACAGTTGCTTCGAAGGGTCCATGAGATGGAGGCTGCCCCTACTTCCTTTGACACTTTCACAAGTTAAAATGGAATATCAACCATAGGCACCCGGGAACAGCTCTCCACACAGGCCTGGTTTGGTCCATCTTCTCTACATTAAGAAGAGAGAGACTGCTTCAGACACATCCCTTCATCCTTACCTGGTTGTTTGTCATGGAAGATGACTTTTGCTCTCTGAGGTCCTTCATATCTGCCTATATCTTCTCCAGGGATAATTTCTGCATGGACCTTTGAGGTTCTCTGCAGGTTGAAGATCTCCTACATTCCTGTATTGTAAGACCAACTCTGTCCCTGCTCTTCTATAAAGGTAGATTGAGGGAATCGTGTATGTTTAGGGTTAATAACATGTTTGATTTGGGTTAGGATCATTCTGCTGGATGAATAATGTTATTGGAAACCTGCGATATTTATAAGATTATAGAGGTGGAATATATGTATGAAAACAGAAATCTCAGTAAGATTTAAAGCCCAGAAAGTCATTGGGTCCTTGATTGGGATAGTTAGCTTTGAATTATGTTCTGTGCAGATGTCTCAGATAAATCTATACACAATGGCATAGGATCTTGTACCTTAGATGATTGAATGTTGAGGAGAACATTCATTCAAAAAGGGAGAGTTGGTAAGATTACGAAGAGAGTTGGTAAGATTAGAAAAAAGTGTGAGTATAGGATTTGGACAAAAAGTTCTTTAGCAATAGGGTTTTGGGTAGAGAGAAAATGTAAATGTCAGCACATGTGAAGAGTCAGTCACAATGATGAACTGGGGAAAATATGTAGGAAAGCAGATATCAATAGAGACATAAGGAAATCAGGCAAAGTATAAAATGAGTGATACCAATAGACATTTTCAACAGGCTTGAGATTGAATATATAATCTTAGGAAGAAACAAATTTGTAGTCACCAATAGGATTGACATTTGAGAGCATTAGGCAACCTGGACATGGGTGATTTTCATAATCCATACTCACATTCCATTTAGGCTTTGGTACAATCGTAAGTGTGACTTTGCATTTTGTGGCCAGAATATTACTGTGATAAAATGTATATGTAGATCAGGTGACATGAGTATTTCTACCACCATTTCTTGGAGCAATATTTTGAAGAGGTGTAAATTAGTATTGGGGATACATAGAGGTGTACCATGTGTGTATGAATATAGACATAATGCATGAATAGTCCATACTGCGAATAAATAATACAACTGGTTCAAACTTTAGAAATTGGAATAAATTGATATCTGAAAATACACAGGGAATCATATATTGATATACATACATTCATTCCAACCATTTATACATCCAATGGTAATATTACGGTTGTGGTTCATCATAAAGAGTGTGTGAATTTTGCTTCAAAATTGATAATGGAAATCGACAGTAATGTGTGTGGAAAGAAGTCTCATGAAATGACCAGTCAAAAACAAAGAGGAATACATATGTTCTGAAGCAGGAAGTGATAGAATGTGTTACAAATTTCTTTAAATTTATGAAGTTGTGGCTGAAATGTATATTCTATAATGTACAAAAACTGAAGAAATAGTAATGTACCAGTGTTGTATAAAAATGAACGCCAAAATACACATCATGTCCCATAGGAATCTACTTGCATTGATGTTAAAGTGGGTCAGTTACTGTAAAAATATAAGGATTTGTTTGCACCATTTACTGAAGTGAGTTTTCAATACTATAAAACAAATATGTATTTCAGATGGATGAATATTTCTGAAAATAATCTTATGAAAAGTTGAATATAAAACCACATACATGAACATGAATGAATTTAGGGAGTGTATAATAAGATACATATATTTCATATTTTGACAAATCTAGAGTGTATATATATATATATATATATATATATATATATATATACAAAATACACACAGAGACATTAAAAAGTAGCAATATATATGCCAATTAAAATTCATCGTGAAATATATATCATCCACAGATCCAAAAATATTAATTTTACTGAACATGGATTTATGTATAATGTTTTTTAACTAAGAAGCTCACTCATAATTTGAATTATCAGTTCCAAAAGCGTTTAGGAGGAGTGATTTCTTCTCAGAATTTGTATCTGCCAAGTTAGCCACCTCTCAAGAATACAGGTGTGATACCAGGTAGGATTCTATATGTTCATATAAAAATACATGTGCTGAATTGGCTACAGAAAAAGGGAGACAGGAATTCACATATGTGTTAACTTTAAAAACACATGCAGAACTCTTTCAACAAAAAATTGACAAGATTTACAACTCCAACCCTATATCATGCAAATAGGAAGACCAACTATACACCATGCCTCCTATGAAGTGCTAGTATTTCTATTCTGTTTGGGTTATTTTTCTCCATTATATTAGAATTAGTAGTCAGAATCTAGTAGGGTATGGTTTAGTGTCAAGGATTCAGTATTTCGAATGGAAAATTGAAAAATGAATCCAATGTGTATGTAAATATGTGCTACACAAAAATCTTCCCACTCTCATTCAGAACAATGCCTTGACAATACCTTCGCCCCAAGTAAGACACAATTAGAGGAGAAGATTTAGAAAACCTGTGAACAAATATCTGGAATGGAATATGCTCAGGAGCCCACAACCTTGGAAGTGGCAGAGGAGTTTCCAAAGGTAAGGGAAAGGGTAAACACTCCACAAACATGGAGGTCTGCTGGCATAGAGACTTCTTGAGAAACTGCCTGTGAGATTGGGCACTTGAAAAATATGCTGTTGTCAGGAGCTTTAGCTTCCTTTCTAGTGAGACCATAAAAGCTTGGTCTGCATCTATGAGACCTGGAGGACATGCTTTCTTATTTCCCAATGAACATGAGGCAGCAGTGCTAAATTCTCTTTTTAGGTAAACTGTGGCCACTGGGGGCTAAAGGTCTCCCCATGTGCACTGTGAAGCCATATGGTCATCCTCCATTTTCATGGTGTTTCTTCCTGCTGCACTGGGAGTTTGGTATTTGCTTCACGAAATAAAAGGAGTTCAATTGGGTCACAGTACAAGAGGGAGTTCTGTCATGTGTGGTGGGTCAGGTTCTGCAGGAGGATACAAGAACCAGGATTCTATCCCACATAGCTTGCCCCCTTGACCATAGCAACCTGATTCTGAACAATGTCCTGAAAACTCTCCATATAACAAGTTGCCTTTACATGGAAGGTTCTGCTGGCTGCACCATGTCAGTCACAAGCCATTTGGATGCCAATGGAAGATCCACATGGCCCCACCACAGATGTTTTATCACATACCTGCCCACCACTGCTCTAGGCCAACTACTCAACAGAGTCCAACTTACTGGCATCTCTGTTCTACACCATTTACATGAAACCCAGTCAATCAAGGCACTGTCTGGTATATTCATGATCAGTAACAGGACATCCAAATGTTCTCCAGTGCCACCTGGTGATGGGAATTTCAAAAATTTTATGGTATTTTTCTAGCCATTTTTCAAGGATGAAGTTGGAGGCACTGTGAGTTTCAATTCTTTCAGGAACCATTAAATTTTTAGGAAGCTAATTTCAATGAAAGCTCTGGAGAACACTCACAGGTAAGGCTTCCCAAAGAGTGGCCAAAAGATCACATGATATTATTCCCATTGAGGTCTACAATGTGAGGTCCATATGAGTTTTGACTCTCAACTCTGGGTGCCAAATCTTTCAGAATAAAATCATGTGGTATCCTGGCTGAGAGGCCTAGTGCTCTGTGGAAAGCCATCCTGGGCCTAGAACTTAGTTTCCAAGGGCGACACTCATGCCTGGCTTCCTTAAATCTCAATGCTATTCATAGCAATACTTCTCTGAGGTCAGTTTGAGAACTCAGATTCTAAGGGAATCACACCAGAGTTCAAGAACATGTGGACCAAGTCATCTCTTCCAACCGCCACCCAAATGACCACAATTTAAAACAAAACACTCCAACGTGGCGCTCATCTTTTTCCATATAGACACTCATAATGACCTCTGGCAAAAGTTTTCCATGAGGGGCACAGCCCAAGACCGTGTCCAAAATAAGCTCTCTTGCACCTAATTTGCCTAAAGTCAGGGTGGCCTGGACACCCTTCTTGTGAACCAGGAGAGATCAAATAGGCCTCCCATTAATAGTGCTTCGCTTCTTCAATTTGAGGCCAACTGACTGTGGGGTTTGGATTCCTTATGTGAATTGGAGTCTTGAGAAAACCCAAGCAACTATGGGCTAGCCTCTGCAGGGCTTTGAAGAACTCATTTGAACCAAAGGATCCCTATTCTGACTTGATGGAGGTCAGGAAAGTTACAGAAGAGGCGAGAGACTTCATCCACAAGGACTGCTTTTTTGGCCATTTTGGTTTTGGATGTACACCTGGGATCTTTCTTTAGATCTATCAGGAGCTGAGAATCTAAGCCACACCCTCACACAAGGCAAATAGGCTGATTCAGACACATCCATTCCAAAGCAATTAAGCAAAGAGCCACAGGTAATGCCCATTCATTTCCATTTGGAAACTGTTTTCTTCAGGCTTCACAAAGTGGTGGACTGAGGAAAAGACCTTCCTGACATTCAGGGCAACAGAAGAATTGGTAAACAAAAGGCCCCAAGCAGGGTTTCTTCACTGAGACTTTCCTGGTCACACTGATATCTGAGTTTTCTTAGATGCTCGCCATTCCCTTCAGCTATTCAGTACATGGTCATGTCACAGAGCTTCAAGGTTGTACATATCTTAAACACAAAACCATGAGCCTATTCTGGAGAGTGGCGAGAATTCAGGAAGAAAACAGGACCTTAGGTAGATAGCAGGTGTTGCACATCAATAAGGCAAGCTGCAGTCCATTCATAAATAGGGCAGGATGAATGCTGGGAAGCTTTCTACTAGATAGGACATATTCATTGATGCATTCTCCTTTCTAATGTCTACAACCACGGACATAGTGGGATACACAGACATAGAAACACTCACCTTGTCAAACGACTTAGTAGAAACAGTTCACTCCAAACAAAACAAACCACCTTTCATACCTATTCTCAGAACATGAGACAAAACCACAAACCCACACCCACACCACAAAGGCACCTCCTTCCCCCATGTAGGTCTGTGACTATCCGGAGTGTCCTCTGACTGGTGGGCCATACTATGTTCTCTGGAAATGGCCTGTTCTGTCTCAAATCTGGTCTTTTGGCCAACTCTGTGAAGTTGTCAGGGGCCAGCGGTGAGCCACTGCCTGCTTTCTCAGGAAATGCCCCTATTCATAGCTTTCCTTGCATTTGGCCATCCTCACATCAGTAGGTTCCAAGAAAGACTGAGTCTGTCCTTGGTAAATCAAAATAAGTTTGACCACTGGGGCTTGGACTGGGACTGGCTCTTTGTGCCTGGCTTCCTGGATTCCAAGTTCAGAGAGTTCCATCACCAAGGAAGTTAGGTGAGGTCACTTCCTTTAGGAACGGAATGAGGTCACTGCCTTGGCAACAACTTTGTCCTAACAGTTGCTTCCAAGGTTCCCATGAGAAGGAGGCTGCCCCTACTTACTGTGACACTTTCACAAGTTACAGTGGTATGTCAAACATAGGCATGCAGGAGCAGCTCAACAAATGCCTGCTTTGGTCCATCTTCTATACATTAAGAAGAGAGTGCCTGATTCAGACACATCCCTTCATCCTGAGCAGGTTGTTTGCCATGGAAGACTTTTGCTGTCTCAGGTCCTTCATAGTTGCCTACATCTTCTCCAGGGATCATTTCTGCATGGACCTTTGAGTTTCTCAGCAGGTGGAAGATCCTCTATATTCCTGTATTTTAAGACCAACTCTGTCCCCACTTTTCTGTAAAATTAGATTGAGAGAACAGTGTATGGTTAGGTTTAATAACATGTTCGATTTGGTTTAGAAAGGAAACTACACGGTTGAGCAAACAGGGTCCTACCGTTAGCAATCATATGAGGATTATAAATGGACCTGCCATGGCAGATAAAAGCATAGTTAACCAGGTTGACTATGTGAACAAAGAATCAAACCTCCCTTCTGGGGCCTCTGTCTCTCTTTGACGCTCTTCAAGTCGTTTTCTTAATTTACTCATAGATTCTTTTACAACTCCAGTATTGTCGGCATAAAAACAACATTCTTCCCTCAATGCAAGCAAAAAGGCAACTTTCTCTCATGAAGAGGAGGTCCAACACTCGCCTGCTCTGTAAAACAACTTCAGAGAGAGAGAGGTTAAAATTCCTGTAAAGCTGTGATGTCGGTTTTTAATGTCTTTAAGCTTTGATCTATTTCTGCTTCTAATTGTGTCTTTGTTGTGTCTCATGGACTAGGGCAGTTGTTCCTATGCCCACCCCTTCAGCAATTATTATTCCTCATAGGATGGCCAAAGTGAGGGATACAGGTTCCCGGTGGAACCGGGTTGTATGCCCCCCTATTTGAACTTTAAATGAACCTACGTCATGATAGAGCACTCTGAAAAACATCTGCATGATTACATAATTAATCACATCTATTGACCATTTTATGTAAACATAAATAATGTTAAAGTGTATAGAATTATACTGTTTTAGGAATGGACAAGAAAATGCACCTAAGATAGCACCAAAGTGAGGAAAACATTCTTATTCGGTTGCATCCGGATTTAGAGGGCATTGCTTCTGTTGTAATCAATTAATCCCCTGAACCCCAAGTTTTGGTAGTTTTAGAATTTGTACCCAACATGTAAGGGAAGGGGCTCAGAAGTTCATAGTCTGCAGAAATTCACAAAAATTAGTTTTTGTTTCTGTTTTTTTTTTTTTCCTCTGTTCTGGGCAAGTTAACTTTTCAAGGACACCTTGGAAGGGGAGAGCTTTTTTGTCTCTTTTTTTCTCCCTGCCAGCTGTCACCATGGAGACCAGTTGCTAACTTTTTTATCTTAGAAATGTAGGCATCTAGGTGAAGCCCCAGCTCAAGGCCAGAGGCCTTGTTCACATATTTTGTGAAAAACTGGAAAGGCAGTGTCTAGCTTAGGGGTGGTGATTTTTCCAGCCAGTGGCCAAGTAGAACAGGGCAACACGAAAAGTGGAAGTTTATGTACATTGAACTCTTTCAGAGGGACTCTTTTGCTGAAAGACCTAAAGTAAGCCTTGGTGAAGACTTCTGGAGAAGGTCATTTAAGACATTTCTGTGGACCTGGTACAGAGGGGGAAGACGGGGTAGTCGAGGCTGAGAGCAGCTCCATGGATCTAAGAATGAGAAAAGAGAGATGTAAAAGAAAAATGGTAAAGGGGTTTGGGATTTTCCTAGAACAAAAATTGAGCATTAGAACAGGTATAGCAGAGGGGAAGATGGGAGTAAATATTCCAAAAAGCCTTTGAGGGACTTTAAATTCTTAGAAACCTCTTTTCAGTGATGACAAAGCAACTTTAAATGCCATTTTCATTACATCGTGGATAGGGGTCTGAGGGCTCTTCTCAGGTGGTTTGAGCTTTGGGTTAGCTTGCTAGAGGACTTGGTGGGACCTAGTGCAGGCCCTGACAGGAAAAGAGAGGAGTGAGTGGGTGAAGGGGTACCTCGGTACCTGCTACCTCAGCAACGGGGCAATGTTCTGAGAACCAGCGGAGGTTTGGGTTTTTGATTTAGTAATTGGAGAGGAGAAATCAGGTTGCTAAGATGGGAGTGATAGCAGAGAGTCTAGAGCAGAAGGCTGAGGGTGAGAAACTATTGGAGAAGCATAGTACAGGATGTGAGAAAAAGAGGAAAAATGATTCCACATAGGGAAATTTCCCCCTTTTGAGAACTTGCCGAAGTTAAAAATGTCACTCAGAATTTGAGGATCTAGAGAACCCTCTGGGGGCCATAGTATTTGGTTGTCTAATTGGTAATATGGCCAATGCTGTGTACTGAATTTGATGAGGAGTTTGGGTTCCACCAGGCAGCCCCTGTATGCTCACATTCCCTTGACTTACACAAGAAGTCGGCTTCTCCCCCACACAGCCGTGGCTGTTTGTGGCTTTGATAGTACGCCAGGCAAACATAGTAATCTAGGCTAGTAAAACCTGAATCTGTCTCGCGTGTCCCTGCATCCATAATATTTGTTTCCATTATCTATGGTACAGAAGAGATTTAATGGGATTTTAGTGGGATCCTCTTCATCAGGGATATCTCAATAGGAAAGACCTATACCGACCTGACAAATGTCTGGGTGGAGAGATGGCCACCAGGTCTCTATGGGGCCTGTATGCGAGATAGACTATACTTCTTGTCTAGTAGGATTTGTGATCAGCCATTGCTGCTGAACGGGGTGATGAGGGTTAGAACTACTGGTGGCCAAGGGGAGAGTCTATAGTCTTATCCACATAGCGAATACGCAATTTGAAATGGTTACCACGCTTTTCCAGTTTCCAACAAGAGTCTGGACACAGCGAAGGCTTGAGATGAGAGGCATGGATCCAAAAAGTGATTCCGTCTACTTTAACGCTTTAGGTTTTATAAGTAGCACCTGGTATGTTTCTTTCCAGTGGGGTTCCAGGGATGACACCTGATGTTGTCTTATGTAGACGAAGTCTCTTACATGATATTGATTTAGAGTCCCCTCCTCCCCTGGTTGGTAGGCAGTGGCCAGCTGTTTCCACAGTTATCGCTGAGTTCTTTCAATGACTTTAAGTCTGTCAAGCAAGGGGGTGTGGAAGTGATCGTTAAGCCTTAGAGTTGGGGTTAGGTCCCTTATTGGATGGTGGGAATCATAGAGAATTTCATAGGGGGTGAGGTTACACAAAGAAAGAGAGGGAATATTTCTCGCATGAAACAGTGCATAAGGCAGGAGCATAATCCAATCTTTTATGCCGGGCTCTAAGCTTAATTTTGTGAAGGTCTCTTTAATGGTTGTATTTATTTTTTCTACCTGTCCTGAGCTCTGGTGTATATAAGCATAATGTAACTTAAAATTTATCCACAGGGTCCCAGTTAACACCTGACTTACCTGGGCCATGAACACCAGTCCATTATCAGGCCCTATTACCTTAGGCAGACCGTATCTTGGAAAAATATCTTTCAGAATCTTCTTGAAAATCATTTGTGCAGTTTTTTTTTTTTTTTTTTTTTTTGTGTGTGTGTGTGTGTGTATGTGTGGAAGGCTTCAGTCCATCCTGAAAATGTATCTACAAAGACTAGGAGGTATTTAAGTCCATACCTTGCTGGCTTAATTTCACTATTGTCCACTTCCCAAAATAGTCGTTTTCTGGTTCCTCATAGGTGCTTTCCTCTAGGAAACTGGAAGGGTAAGCATTAACCAATTGACGGACTCGACAGGCTTTTGTTACCCGTTCAGTTATTTTCTTTCGCTGTGAGTCGGTTAGTGGAAAACTCTGTTCTTAATCCTACAGGAATGCCTGCAGTTTCATTGAACCAAGGTGAGTGAGTTGGTGTACATTTTTAACGTAGTGTAGGGCTTTCTGTAATTGCAGCCTGAGCTCAGTGAAGTTGAGGTGTTCAGTGTCAGTGTTCATAGATATTATAAAAAACTTCCTGGTGATCAGGGGTCTATTGGAATTGGGCATCTCCCTCTAACACCGGGTATAAAGGAGCAGCTAAAAACGCAAACCCAGGTATCCATAACCTGCAAAAGCCAGCAGTCCCAAGAAACTCTCTGAGTTGTCTCCTGTTAGATGGGGGTGGTATCTAGGCAATGGTTTGTTTTCTGGGCTCAGTGAGCCATCGTTTACTGCCCCTAAGGAAACAGCCCAGTAAGATTACTTCATGCCAGCAAATTTGGGCCTTTTTGGCCGAAACTCTATACCCGAGTTGAGCAAGCTCATATAATAGTGCTTGGGTCCCAGACTCACAGTTTTCCTTGGTGTTGGCTGCCAGTAGCAGGTCATTCACGTATTGAAGCTGGGTGACTTTGGGGTGCGTAGTTCTGAAATTGCTGAGATCTCTGTGGAGGGCTTCATCAAAGAGAGTGGGGGAGTTTTTGAACCCCAGTGAGAGTCTAGTCCAAGTTAGTTGACCAGACGTTCAGGTTTCTGGGTCTACCCACCCGAAAGCAAACAGCAACTGACTATCTTTAAGCAGAGGCAAGCAAAAGAAAGCATCTTTTAAGTCCAGAACAGTATACCATTTCCGCTCAGGGTTCAGAGTGCTAAGCAGATTGTACGGATTAGGTACCGTGGGGTGAATGTCCTGCACTCTGTTGTTGATCTCTCTTAGGTATTTAACAGGGCGATTGTCCCGGTTCCTGGCTTTTTTTTCTAGTAGCAGGGGAGTGTTCATGGCCAATTGACAGGGCCTTAGGACGCCTAAGGTCAGATATTTCTGAATATGGGGCCTTATCTCATCTTTAGCTTTTTTTGCTTAGAGGATATTATTTGACATTAATTGGGGAGGCTGAGGTTTTTAACTCCACTGTTATTGGAGGTTGTTTCACGGCCAGGCCTAACCCAGCAGTTTTTGCCCAGGCATCTGCGTAATCTGTTATCCATTTCTGTCGTAGCTTGCCTGTTTGATCAGTCTTGGGGGGTGTGAAGAGTGGATGTTCATCTTCTACTAATTTAGTTAAAGCCGTGACTATAGGAGTTTATACTAAAGGATTTAGAAATTTCATTTGGTAGCCTTCAGGGTTAAAAGTTATTAAGGCCAAGAGCTTGGTGAGCAGATCTCTGCCCATCAATGGGTCCAGGCATTCCTGGATTACTAGAAAGGAGTGATGGATTTTTCCTTTACCTAGGTCCATGGTCCTCTTAGTAGTCTAAGCCCGATATTTACTGCCATTAGCCCTTTGTACTACAGACCTTTTATTTGATAGAGGGCCCAATGGGGCCTTAAGGGCTTCGTATACTGCTCCTGTATTCATTTCAAAGTTTACTGGGGTCCGCTACACTTCAAAAGTTACCCTGAGCTAGGGGAAGTGATCTGAGCCCCAACTTTCTTAGTCATGCACCAGAGTCACAATGGCTGGCTGGCGTGGCTGTCTCTTTATAGGGCACTTTTTGGCCCAGTGTCCTTTTTTTTTTTTACAGTAGGCACATTGATCTGAGGCCAGGGGTGGCCTCTTGCATGGCCCCAGGTAACCCTTACTGTCACCTTATGTCTTAATTTCTGGCCTCTTTCTTGTTGTGACAAGGATCTTGGTCAATCCCTTAGTCTGTCTTTTGCTTCTCTCATCCTTCCTTTGCTCCCTTTCTTTCTCCCTGTTTCTCTCTTATAGTATACTTTCTCAGCTTCTCTGACTAAATCTCTCTTTTAAATTTTTTTAATATCCATGGCAGCTTGCCCAATTAAGGCCATTGTTACAGATGAATTTTGATCCGCTGCCTGAGGATCGAAAGGAGTATATCTTTTATATGCCTCCATAATTCTTTCAAAAACAAAGAGGGAGATTCATCAGGCCTTTGAATAATGTCTCTTACCATGGCCAAATTAGTTGGTCACCTAGCAGCCCCTTGGAGACCTGCTATTAGAGCCAGGCAATAATTGGACAGATGCTCTTTATCTTCAAAGGTTTTGGGGTTCCAGTTGGGTTGGTTTAAGGGTAAGCTCGCTTTGATTATGTTGGGAAGTTGTGTTGGTCGCCAATCAGGTCCGAGGATATTTTTTTTTTTAGCTTCTTGGAGGTTTTTCTCTTATTCCTCTGTCATAAAGAAAGTCCCTAGGAGTTGTTGGCAGTTATCCCAAGTAGGCAGGTGTAAAAACGTTGGCGAGTTCTCTGAGTTCTTTTAGCCGGGCCAGCTTCCTCCAGGGAAGGAGGGGCTCTGTGTGCCACGGGACTGTCATCTGGATGGCGCTGGGCCATCCTAGCTTCTTTGAATGGTGGAGAGGCTGAGTCAGCAGCAGGGGAATCACTTAGAGGGTGTTGGCAGTTGGGGGATGAAGGCAGAGGATAAGGAGGGGGAGGAGAGTCCAGTAGAGTCTTGAGACTCAGGGAGAACAGAGGGTGCAGGAGGAGGATCAGAGAGTTAAAGAGATAGAATCATGGGGGAAGGAGTAGGAGTCCGTGCAGGGACAAGGAAAGGCTTCAACCTTGGAGGAGGAGATTTGCAGAGGTCCTGACAAGTTAAGATATATGGCTGTTGATCTGGACGTCTACGTGGCCCCGGCTAAAAGACAATATCTCGAACTTTTCAAATTAGTGCGAAGTAGAAAGATCCTTCTAGGGGACATCTGACTACAAAGTTGGGTCATTCTGAGACACAGAATCTGCAAGATCCGGCGTTTTACTGAAAAAGAAAGATTCTGAGCCCTTAAGCAGACTTTGGTCTAGTGATCAAGGGTCATGAACAGAGGCATTGAAGTGCTCTGTCCCATAATGAAATATACACAGACAATAAAAGCAATGACACAAGACACAGACAAGACAAGACAATAAAGACAGGCAATGGACGTCCAATACTGAGACCATGACTGAGTAGCTGGCAAAACATGATGGGCTGGCAATACCGAATCCGAAACAAAATATCACTGAATAAAGGAGACTATTGTTCCTCGATTTCATGAGTTCATCCCCCAGGGACATGGCCTGCGGCTCTGTTACATGTGTGTCAGCCACCATGGGAGAGAGCTCATGCTCTTTACCAATAGCCATTTTGTGAAACCCTAACCTGAATCCTGAAACCAGAAAGAGGGGCCTTATTTATCCCCAGAGGAGCCCGTTGGGGGTCTTTCATCTGCGGCTGCCGGATCTCACTGGGGCCACCAGATGTAAAGATCGGGCGAGGGTGGGTGGAAGAGACCACCAAGAGACTGTCTCATGCAACAGCAAAGGCTTTATTGGGAGTCCGGCATGCAAGGGCTCAGAGCTCACTTGAATAGAGCAGAGAGCCCTGAGAACAGCTTAAGAAGTGCTTATATATTTTCCTTGGAGAGGGCAGGAAGGAAAGTTTATTGATGGGTAAGTGCGAGTGGGCGGTTTGCGTGCAACTGGTTGACCGAGTACATTCTGCAGTTTGGCAGTTGGGGACAGCACATTCTGGGAACAAGAATAGCAAACAGTTCTCAAGATTTCAACAGTGTTTTGTTAAGCATACAGAAAATCAAGAAGTGACAAGTACCTATTTTATTAACCTTTCAATATAAGTATGAAAACAGAAATCTAGGTAAGATTTGAAGCCCAGAAGTTCATTGGGCCCTTGATTGGTATACTTAGCGTTGAATTACATTCTGTAGTGATGTCCCAGAAATATGGATATACAATGGCATAGGACCTTATACCTTCTCGGAGGTCAATTCCAAAACACAGACTCTAAGGGGAATCACACCGAAGTTCAAGCCAAGGTGGACCCAATTATCTCTTCCAACCGCCACACAAATGACCACAATTAAAACCAAAACACTCCCACATGGCACTCATCTTCTTCCATATAGACACTCACCATAACTTCTGGCAAGAGGATTCCATGAGAGGTGCAGCACAAGACAGTGTCCCAAATAAGGTCCCTTTCCCCTCATTTGCCAATAGTCAGGGTGGCCTGGACACCCTCCCTGTGAACCAGGAGTTATCAAATATGTCTGCCATTAATACAGCTCTGTTCTCCAATTTGAGGCCTACTGACTGTGGGGTTTAGATTCTTTATTTGAATTGGATTCATAAGAAAACCCAAGAACCTATGGGCTAGCATCTGCAGGGCTTTGAAGAACTCATTTGACTCAAAGGATCCCTATTCTCACTTGATGTAGGTAAGGAACCTTACAGAAGAATGTGAGGCACTTCATCCACAGTGACTGATTTTTGGCCATTTTGATTTTGGATTCACACATGGGATCGTTCTTTAGATCCATCAGGTGCTGAGAATCTAAGCCACAGGCTCACACAGGACCAAGAGGCTGATTCAGACACATCCCTTTACAAAGCAATTAAGCAAAGAGCCACAGGTGGTGCCCATTCATTTCCGTTTGAAAACTGTTTTCTTCAGGATTCACAAAGGCGTGGCCTCAGGCAAAGAACTTACTGACATTCAGGGCAACAGAAAAATAGGCAATCAAAAGGCCCATTGCAGGAGTTCTCCACTGAGACTTTCCTGGTCACATCGATATCTGAGTTTTCTGAGATGCTTGCCAATCCCTTCAGCTATCCAGTACATGTCCATGTCACAGTGCTTGGAGGTGGTACATATCGTGGACTCAAAAGCATGAGCCTATTTTGGAGAGTGGCTAGATTTCAGGAAGAAAACAGGAACTTAGGAAGATAGCAGGTGTTGCCCATCGATATGGCAAGCCCTAGTGCATTCATAAATTGGGCAGGATGAATGCTGGGAAACTTTCTACTAGACAGGAAACATCCATTGATGCATTATCTTTTTCTAATGTCTACAACCACGGACACAGTGGGATACACAGACATAGAAACACTCGCCTTGTCAAACAACTTACTAGAAACAGTTCACTCCAAACCAAACAAACCGACTTTCCTACCTCTTCTCAGAACATGGGGCAAAACCACAAACACACATCCACACCCAAAAAGGCACCTCCTTCCCCCAAATAGGTCTCTCACTATCCGGAGTGTCCTCTGACTGCTGGGCCATACTATGTTCCCCAGATATGGCCTATCCTGTCTCAGATCTGGTCTCCATATCCAACTCTGTGAAGTGGTCAGGAGCCAGCTGTGAGCCACTACCTGCTTTTTTAGGAAAGGCCCCTCTTCAGAGTACTCCTGGCATTTGGCCATCCTCACATCAGTAGGTACCAAGAAAGACTGACTCTGTCCTTGTTAAATTGAAGCAAGTGAGACCACTAGGACTGGGACTGGGACTGACTCTGTGTGCCTGGCTTCCTGCATCCCAAGTTCGGAGAGTTCCATTACCAAGGAAGTGAGGTGAGGTTGCATCCTTCAGGAACTGAATGAGGTCACTGCCTTGGCAACCACTTTTTCCAAACAGTTGCTTTCAAGCGTACCATGAGAAGGAGGCTTACCCTACTTTCTGTGGCACTTTCACAAATTAGAATGGTATATCAACCATAGGCACCAAGAAACAGCTCTCCACACAGGCCTGATTTGGTCCATCTTCTCTATATTAGGAAAAGAGCCTTTAGTCCGGGGAGCACTGCAGTGAACCTCTGCACTAAAACTATTAGCAAGCACCTGGTGGAGGAGTCCTCCATAGGTAAGTGGGGCTTTTATAACATCTGATATCCGGTTAAGGGAGATCTCTTCTGATGACAGAGATGTGGCCTGGGGATGCTCACATATACTCCTTTCCAGGAGAGTAACCAGAATCGTTCTGTCCTCTGTTCTGTTCTGTAGGGAATTCCTCTGGAACTGTAGAGAGGGGCCGACGGGCACGCATGCACTCCTACCCTGGAGCTATAGCAAGATGTTGCACTGTTCCACTGTTTTTCTGTTTAGGCGCATGGTTTCTGTTTTTTGTGTTTTGTTTTGTGTTCTATTTTTTTGATTGTTTGTTTGTTTTTGTTCATTTTGTTGTGTGATTTCAGTGGTAAAAACTTAAGGATTTTGGACGTAAAAATAGGTAATAAAGAGAGTAAGCCTGACACCCCTTTGGACTGTGTTTTAGGGAACTGCGATGAACTTTACTCGCCTTTGTTAAGCAGGATGATAGAAGCTCCTAGCTGGCTGCCTGGAGCACACCCATTGCAGAGGGCAATGCTTGGTGGGGACCTAAGAACTGAGCATCTCCGAGGTTAACAAGTGAAACTCCTTTAAAACCCCTTGTCACTCCAGATCAAGAGAGTCATAACCTTTGGCAGAGTCCCCTGTGTTTCTCCTTTGTTCGCAAAGCAATAAACCTCCCTTTTTCTTTTTCTCAAAACTCAGTCCTCATTATTAAGTTGGTATTAATTGGCGTCAAGTTGAGGAATCGAACTTTAATTTACAAATTTGGTACCCGCCCTCCACCCCGGAACTTTGTGAGAGCTGTCTACTGAAATATTAGGAGATGAAGCATGCTTGGTGTGGAACTGAACAAGAGGAGCTAATCCTGTAAGTAAAAGGAGGGACTGAGGGACTCCCAGCAGCTGCAAAAGCCCTGTTGATTCAGGGAATTACCTCCTTCCTCCCCGCACTGTAAGAATTATGCCACCTCTGTCTTGTTAAAAAAGAGAAAAAGAAAAAGGGGACACTAAATGCAGTGAAGTCACCATGGAGACACTTTATTTTACATTTCAGGTTTCCCCTCTGTTAAAACATGTGGTCCCCCCCCTGTGGATATCTATGGTGCACACTGGTGTAGGAGATTTTTCTCTTATCTGCTCTGGTTTAAACGGTTCTCTCTGACAGCCATAGTCTGAACCTCCTTTCTGTCTGTCTTGTGTCTTTGTATCTGGCCCTTTAAGACATCTGCAATAATGTGTTGATATTATAAATTGTTTCTTGGGAATGATCTTAGCTGAATGTGTGTCTAAATGATGATGTTTTATTTTAACAATCTGGTATCTGAATGGGTTTTTGAAGCATTGCAGAATCTTGCAGTTAAAAGTCGGGTTTAGGTAATTGTTTAGTTTATGATTTCAGATAATTCATGCCAGAGAACTTAAATACTTAGTATGGAAAACTGAAGAACTCTACTTCCAAGTTGGCAAGTAAATTCCCAATCATACAGTCTTTTTTTCACCAATTTTGAATTGGATAGCCTCGGGAAATGTCACTGTGTGTACCACTGCATTAATTTGGACAAGGATAGTAAATCATAGAATGGTATCTGTTGACAAAACAAGATGTAAAAATATAAAATTTTGTGAATTGTATCTTAAATTTGTATCATAATTTTCAACATCCGAACCTCAAAATTATGGTTAAAATGCCTTAGGCCTGAGGTGTCTGCTCAGAATAGCAGTTTTTCCTGCTCCTTCCAGACCTCAGCCATGATTTATATTGAAATGTAAATGAAAGAAGCCTGAAAGCTTAGTAGGAGACTGATTTGAGGCCTAAGGGAAAAAAAAGGTAAATTGTATGGTATTTACTAATTACTAGCCAGTCACTTTTTCTAGGACTCTTTTTTTTTCCTTAGATACTTTTTTTTTTGAGCTCATGATTTTGAGCATACAGACCTAGGTTAATGTTTTTCAGATCAGTTCTATCTTTGACCAACTGTAGACTTTTTGAAACATTGCAATGGAGATTTCACCTGAGAAAAGCTACAAGGCCTTTACTATTATTATGTGTGCACACTTTTGTTATGTGTTGTATGTCCACATATACATATGTCCGTATATCATATATATGATACACAAATTAACATATACAAGGAGCGCTCATAAAAAAGCGCTCATTAAAACAAATTTAAATAGGAGATCCAAAGATCTTTAATTCACGTGATTTAAATGTTTCAATTTAAATTGGATAAACAGATAAAAATCAATGTCTTTAAATTTAAGCTTACAATTTTTTTAGGTGTTCAAAAATCTAATAAAATATTAATATCTACAAAATGTCTAATATGCCTTGGTTCTAGGACCTTTCCTTCAACATAAAAATGGTTTACACTGTCAACACATTTCTCTAATATTTTGATAAATAAGTAAAGTAAATTTCATATGGGATTGCTCATTCATGAGTACTTTTCTTAGATATCTGATTGATTTACTAAGGTCTGAATAAGTTCTTATTAAAGTCTGTATATGAATATAAAAATAAGTCATGTGTTAATGAGACAAAAATTTCTTAAAACATAAGTTTACCCATAACGTTGTGTTTATTAAGTTTTATTTTCTCCAGAGCAAGCAACCATAAAAATTAAACAACTGATTAAATAAGAACTGTTATTTTAGAGCACTGTACTGCCATTGCTTTAAAAGCTAAACTTGGTTAATGTAGAAACATCAATGTAATTGTGATGCTATCAATGTTTTCATATCTTACAGGTATGCAAGTCTGTAAGGTAGAAACTTTAAAAGAGCATTATATCAAGCTGGTGCTCTGAAGTTGTATGGTAAAAAATATATTGGGGATTTATTTACCTGTTATCAATAAGATATGTAAACTTTTATGTTACTTTTTACATTGGGGAACAATTTAAATGTATTTTTTAGTTAATGAGAGCCTAATCGATGTAAAGGTTAAAAACTTTCAGCCTTTCTTTAATTCATGTTTTAAATGTGATATCATATGGTGTTAGCTAATGTTCATGTGACCTCAAACAATTTATGTAAACTTTGTCAAATGATATTTAAAAATAAGAATTAGCTTTAGAACTAAAATACTTAAGATTTATAAAGAGCCCTGCCTTAGCTGAGATAAGGCTCTTTGTCCCATCTTACTACATGTGAGAATGACTACGAAACCAGTAGGTTAGATAATATTTCTTTAAAGTTATGTTAAAAAGTTGGTTTTTTTTAAGGTCAATATTCCTAGGATCTCAAACAGGGGATATAATGTATAACTCAGCCAAAAAATTCAGGGTAGCTGTTACACAAGCTAAGTATTTTTACTTTTGTTAATTTTATTTTGAAATTTTCTTATAAGTGATCTAAAGATTCTCTTTTACTGTTTTACAAACGTGTTGCTTTAAGAACACAACATGGGTTTATTCAATATAATAAGTCATTACTTACAATACAGACAGAATAATACAGATCCCAATTAATAAAAAGATAATTATATAGTTATAGACATTAAAGCCCAGTACTCTTAATATAAGGCTGTTAAAATTTATTTGCTGGATGTTTAAGATTAGGATTTAAAATTAAAGTTAAATGAAAAGAGCCAAGAAAACCAATATTTGCCTTTTGCCCTATGAGTCAGTCTGAATCCAGGGAACAGGGGACTTCTCTAAAGAGCTTTGAAACTCTGAGCCACATAACCTCCTCCTGATCAGGGAGATTAATGAAACCACTGGAGAACAGAAAGCCAATCAGTGTATTTGTAACGAAGAGGAGAGTCATCAAAGAAAGGAGACATCCCTGATGCTTCCGAGGGAAGCCAAATGGTCAAGCAAGATCTGGACCCACCTAGCGCAAATGGCACTAGCAGAACTGAGAATCTGCTCTCAAGTTTCCCCAGAATTGACTCCCATAAAAGGTCAGCTGACTGTTAACAATAGATGGAAACAAAAGTCAGTTTGACTGCTTCATCTTAAACACTTAGCAAAGACAGTTAAGAACAAAATACATCCATTCCTGGGCATTTTAAATAATAATAATAATAATAATAATAATAATAATAATAATAATAATATAATGTTAAGGTATGCACTTTATGTTTGCCTCCCAAAATAAGTAAGACTGGTGGCTACAAAGAAGAATTCTCAGACAGGAATGCCTGATACTTATAAAAAGAGACTATCAAGAAGACCTGCCACAGGGAGAAGTTTTCAGTTTAAGGCCTACAGATATTCCTAACCTACACAGGTTGGCTTGGTGTTTGCTAGTACAATTATCCAGCCCTGAGTAACAGAATTAAAGGTTTCTCAAAGAGACACAGAGGTCATAATAGTAAAAGGATTTTACAAGATCAGATGACATTAAATAATTAAACTGTATCTTATGGGGAGGGACAAGTGTAACAGTAAAAGTTAAATATTAAATTGACAGTCCTGATAACTGGGGATATTAAAGACTGGTGAGGGAACTTCTATACAGTGACATGTTCCAGGTGCTGCAACATTTATTCAGTACTCATGGTTTTTGTTTCTCTCATAGAAGAACCCATCCCCAGATGACTTTACAACCTGTTCTTCCCCAATCAGACTTCAAACCGAACTGACTTCTAAAAGGCAACTCATGTCCCTCAACTGACTTCTAAAAGGCAACTCATGTCCCTCATCCCATGCCCACTCACGTCACCCTGTCTCAGGTCAGAAGAAGAAAAAATGAGTGACACCACTCTTCTTATAACAATGGAGAGAAAGATAAATAGACTATCAATATAAGTAATTAATTAAGCCAGGTAAAATCAGGGAGATCGGTTTTGGGTGAGTTCTAAAAATTTGGAGACTCTTACCTGAGGGATTAAAATTTCCTCAGTGCTCTTCCCGTAATCTATCAAAGATTTGAAGGGGACACAAAGAAAAGGCGGGAATGATAGACCCAACCTGATCTTTAATTTAAATTGGGAGCCATCTTGCCAAAAAGCCATGAAAAGATAATTTTGGCTTTACCATAAATTACTTCAAATTCTAAACCTGCTTGGAATGCCTGCCCATGCCTTGAACTCACCCATGCCCGGCTCTCTGACCAGATAGCAGCCCTCTCTGAAACTTTAGTGACACATCATAAATATTTGCCTTCTCTGGCCAGACAACAACCCTCTCTGAGGCTCTAATGGTCTTCATGAACTCTGATGTAGGGACAGCAAAAAAAATGTAGACTGCCATTGGTGTGATGTTTGTCAGAGTTCTGTTATCTGTAAACCCCCTTTTGTGTAATTTTCTGGGCTATTAAGCTGCCTGTAGGAAAGCTGGGGTTGCTGTCTTTTTCCCGCCGTTTTGTGAGGGAGAGGTAGCACAGCCAGTGGAAATAATAAGCTTAATTTAATTTGATTTTAATTAGAGTCAGTGGTCTTTTCTTGTGTCCTGGTCTAACAGGTAAACACTCCAAAAACATGGAGCTCTGCCAGCCTAAACACTTCTTGAGAAACTTCCTCTGAGTTTGGGCACTTGAAATATATGTTGTTGTAAGGAGCTTTAGCTTCCTTTCTAGTGATACCATCAAAGCTGAGTCTGCATCTATGTGACCTGGAGGACATGGTTTCTTGTATTCTAATGAACATGAGGCAGCAGTGCTGAATTTTCTCTTTGTAGGTAAACTGTGGCCACTGGATACTAAGTGTCTCCCCGTTTGGACTGTGAAGCCATTTGGTCATCCTCCACTTTGTGGTGTTTCTTGCTGCTGTACTGGGAGTTTGGTATATGCTTTATGAAATACAACGAGTTCAACTGAAACCCAGTGTTGAAGAAAGTTCTGTCACTTGTGGTGGGTCAGGGTCTGAAGGAGAATGCACCAACCAGGCTTTTATCTCACAGAGCTTGCCCCCTTGTCCATAGAAATCTGACTCTGAACTTAGCCCAGAAACCTCTCCATATAAAATGATGCCTTTACATAGAAGGGTCTGCTGGCTGCACCATGTCAGTCACAAACCATTTGGAAATCAATGGCAAATCCTCATTGCCACACCACAGATGTATTATCACACACCCACCCACCACTGCAATAGGCCCACTTCTCAGCAGGCTCCAACTTACTGGCATCTTTGTTCTACACCATTTTCATGAAACCCGGTCAATCATGGCATTCTCTGGTACACTCAAGATCAGCAACAAGACATCTAAAGGTTCTCCAGTGCCACCTGGTTAAGGGAATTTCAAAGATTTCATTGTATTTATCTAGCCATTTTTCATGGATGAAGTTGGAGGCTCTGTGGGTTTCAGTTCATTCAGGAAATATTAAATGGTGAGGAAGCTGTTTTCAATGAATTCTCTGGAGAAATCTCACAGGCAAGTCTTCCCATAGAGTGGTCAAAAGGTCACATGAAGCCAGGCCCATTGAGGTCTTTAATGTGACGTCCATGGGTGTTCTGACTGTCAACTATGGCTGCCAAATCTTTCAGAATAAAATCATGTGATATTCTAGCTGATATTCCAAGGCTCTGTGGAAAGCCACCCTTGTATTTGATCTCAGTTTCCAAGGGAGAATCCCATGCATGGCCTCCTAAAATCTGAACACAGTTTATGGCAATATTTCTCTGAGATCAGTTCGAGAACTCAGACTATAAGTGGAATCACACCAGAGTTCAAGCCCAGATAGACCCAGTCATCACTTCCAACCACCAAACAAATGACCACAATTAAAACCAAAGCACTCCCACAAGGCCCTCATCTTCTTCCATATAGACACTCATCATAACCTGTGGCTGGAGGTTTCCATGAGGGGCTCAGCCCAATACAGTGTACAAAATAACCTCCCTTGCCCATCATTTGCCTAAAGTCAGGGTTGCCTGGACACCCTTTCTGAGAACCAGGAGTTATCAAATGAGCCTGCCGTAAATACTGCTCTGATTCTCCAATTTGAGGCCTACTGACTCTCGGGTATAGATTCTTTATGTGAATTGGAATCATGAGAAAACCCAAGCACCTATGGGCTATCCTCTGCAGGGTTTGAAGAACTCATTTGACAAAAAGGATCCCTATTTTTACTTGATGGAGATCAGTAATCTTACAGAGGAAGGCGAGAGACTTCGTCCACAATGACTGCTTTTTTGGCCATTTTGGTTTTGGAAGCACACATGTTCGTTAGATCCATCAGGTGCTGAAAATCTATTCAACAACCTCAAACATGGCCAAGAGTCTGATGCAGACACATCCCTTTCCAAAGGAATTAAGCAAAGATCTACAGCTGATGCCCATTAATTTCCATTGAAAACCGTTTTCTTCAGGCTTCAAAAAGGGGTGGCCTGAGGCAAAGACCTTTCTGACATTCAGGGCAACAGAACAATAGGTAAGCAAATGGCCCAAGGCAGGGTTTCTAAAATGATATCTGAGTTTTCTGAGATGATCCCATTCCCTTCAGCTATCCAGTACATAGCCATGTCACAGAGCTTGGAGGTGGTTCATGTCTTGGAAACAAAACCATGAGCCTATTCTGGAGAGTGGCCAGAATTCAAGAAGAAAACAGGAATTTAGGAAGACAGTGGTTGTTGCCCATCCATTAGGCAAGACAAAATCCATTCATAAATTGGGCAGGATGAATGTTGTGAAGCTTTCTTCTATTCAGGACACATCCATTGATGCATTCTCTTTTCTAATGTCTACAACCACGGACACAGTGGGATAAACAGACATAAAAACACTCGCATTGTCAAAAGACTTACTAGAAACAGTCCACTCCAATCCTAACAAACCGACTTTCCTACCTATTCTCAGATCATGAGACAAAACCACAAACTCACACCCACACCCAAAAAGTCACCTCCTTCCCCCAAGTAGGTCTATGACTATCCGGAGTGTCCTCTGACTGATGGGCCATAGTATGTTACTCCAAAATGGACTGTCCTATGTCAGATGTGGACTCCTTGGCCAACACTGTGAAGTTGTAAGGTGCCAGTGGTGAGACACTACCTGCTTACTCAGGAAAGTCCCCTCTTCAGACCTTCCTGGCATTTGGCCATCCTCACATCAGTAGTTACCAAGAAAGACTGATTCTGTCCTTGGTAAATCCAAATATGTGAGGCCACTGGGACTGGGACTGGGACTGCCTCTGGGTGCCTGTCTTCCTGGATCCCTAGTTCAGAGAGTTCCATCACCAAGAAAGTGATGTAGGTCACTTCCTTCAGGAACTGAATGAGGTCACTGCCTTGGCAACCACTTTGTCCTAATAGTTGCTTCCAAGTGTCCCAATTGATGGAGGCTGCCCCTACTTCCTGTGACACTTTCACAAGTTTGAATGGTATATCAAACATAGGCACCCGGGAACAGCTCTCCACACAGGCCTGGTATTGTCCATCTTCTCTACATTAAGAAAAGAGAGACTGCTTCAGACACACCCCTTCATCCTGACCAGGTTGTTTGTCGTGGAAGATGACTTTTGCTCTCTCAGGTCCTTCATAGCTTCCTATAGCTTCCCCAGGGTTCATTTCTGCATGGACCTTTTCATTTCTCAGCAGGTGGAAGATTTCTTACATTCCTGTATTGTAAGACCAACTCTGTCCCTGCTTTTCTGTAAAGTTAGATTGAGGGAACAGAGTATGGTTAGGGTTAATAACATGTTTGATTTGGCTTAGGAATCATTCTGCTGGATGAATAATGTTATTGGGAACCTGCAATATTTATTAGAATATATAGAGGGGAAATATATTTATGAAAACTGAAATCTAGGTAAGATTTGAAGCCCAGAAGGGCTTTGGATCCTTGATTGGGATACTTAGGTTTGAATTATGTTCTGCACATGTGTCTCAGATAAATCTATACACAATGGCATAGGACCTTGTACCTTGGATGATTGAATGTCAAAGAGAACATCCAGTCAAAAAAGGATAGTTGGTAGGATTAGGAAGATAGTTGGTAGGATTAGGAAAAAGAGTGAGTATATGATTTGGACAAAAAGTTCTTTAGCAATAGGGTTTTGGGTAGAGAGAAAATGTAAATGTCAGCACATGTGAAGAGTCAGTCACAATGATGAACTGGGGAAAATATGTAGGAAAGCAGATATCAATAGAGACATTAGAAAATCAGCAAATGATAAAGTGATTGATAGGATTAGACATTTTTGACAGGCTTGAGTTTGAATAAATAATCTTAGGAAGAAACAAATATGTAGTCACCAATAGGATTGACATTTGAGAGCATTAGGCAACCTGGACATGGGTGATTTTCATAATCCATACTCATATTCCATTTAGGCTTTGGTACAGTCGTAAGTGTGACTTTGCATTTTGTGGCCAGAATATTACTGTGATAAAATGTATATGTAGATCAGGTGACATGAGTATTTGTTGCACCATTTCTGAGAGCAATATTTTGAAGAGATATAAATTAGTATTGGGGGCACAAATAGGTGTACCATGTGTGTATGAATATAGAGAGAATGCATGAATAGACCATACTGTGAATAAATAATATAACTGTTTCCAAATTTAGAAATTGGAATAAATTGATATCCCAAAATACACAGGAAATCTTATATTGATATACATACATTCATTCCAACCAGTTATATATCTAATGGTAATATTAGGGTTGTAGTTTATCATAAAATGTGTGTGAGTTTTGCTTCAAAATTGATTATGGAAATCGAAAATAATGTGTTTGGAAAGAAGTCTCATGAAATAACCAGTCAAAAACAAGGAGGAATACATGTGTTCTGAAGCAGGAAGTGATTGAATGTGTTACAAATGTCTTTCAATTTGTGAACTTGTGGATGAAATGTATATTCTACGATGTATAAAAACTGAAGAAATAGTAATGTACCAGTGTTGAATTAAAATGAACATCAAAATACACATCATGTCCCATAGAAATCTACTTTCATTGATGTTAAATTGGGTCAGTTACTGTAGAAATATAAGGCTTTGTTTGCACCATTCACTGAAGTGAGTTTTCAGTACTAGGAAATAAATATGTATTTCAGGTGGATGAATATTTCTAAAAACAATCTTATGAAAAGTTGATTATAAAAGCACATACATGAACATGAGTGAATTATTTAGGGAGTGTATAATAAGACACATATATTTCATATTTTGAAAATATATATATCACACAGATACATTAGAAAGTAGCAATATATATGCCAATCAAAATTCATCATGAAATATATATCATTCACAGATCCAAAAATATTAATTTTACTGAACATGGATTTATGTATAATGTTTTTCAACTAAGAAGCTCACTCATAGTTTGAATTTTCAGTTCCAAAAACATTTAGGAGGAGTCATCTCTTCTCATACTTTGTATCTCCCAAGTTAGCCACCTCACAAAAATGTACATGTGATACCAGGTAGGATTTTATATGTGCATATATAAATACATGTGCTGAATTGGCTACAGAAAAAGGGAGACAGAAATTCACATATGTGTTAACTTTAAAAACACATGGAGAACCATTTCAACAAAAAATTAACAAGATTTATAACTCTTACCCTATATCATGCAAAAGGCAAGACCAACTATACGCCATGCCTCCTCTCAACCGCTTGTATTTCTATTCTGTTTGGGTTATTTTTCTCCATCATATTAGGATTAGTAGTCAGAGTCTAGTAGGGTATGTGTTAGTGTCAGGGATTCGGTATTTTGAATGGAAAATTGAAAAATGAATCCAATGTGTATGTAAATATGTGCTACACCAAAATCTTCCCACTCTCATCCAGAACAATGCCTTGACAACACCTACGGCCCAAGTATGACACAATCAGAGGAGAAAAGTTAGAAAATCCGTGAATACATATCTAGAATGGAATATGATCAGAAGTTCACAACCTTGGAAGTGGTAGAGGAGTTTCCAAAAGTAAGGGACAGGGTAAACCCTCCAAAAACTTGAAGGTCTGCTGGCCTAGAGACTTCTTGAGAAACTGCCTGTGAGGTTGGGCACTTCAAATATATGTTGTTGTCAGGAGCTTTAGCTTCCTTTCTAGTGAGACCATAAAAGCTGGGTCTGCATCAATGTGACCTGGAGGACATGGTTTCTTATTTTCCAATGAACATGAGATAGCAGTGCTGAATTTTCCATTGTAGGTAAACTGTGGCCCCTGGGGGCTGAATGTCTCCCTGTGTGGACGTTGAATCCATATAGTCATCCTCTATTTTCATGGTGTTTCTTGCTGCTGCACTGGGAGTTTGGTATTTGCTTCATGAAATACAAGGAGTTCAACGGGGACACAGTGCAGGAGGGATTTCTGTCACGTGTGGTGGGTCAGGGTCTGCAGGAGAATACAAGAACCAGGCCTCTATCCCACATAGCTTGCCCCCTTGACCATAGCAACCTGATTCTGAACAATGTCCTGAAACCTCTCTATGTAACAAGGTGCCTTTACATATAAGGGTCTGCTGGCTTCACCATGTCAGTCACAAGCCATTTGGAATCCAATGAAAGATCTACATGGCCCCACCACAGATGTTTTATCACACACCTGCCCACCATTGCTCTAGGCCCACTACTCAGCAGGATCCAACTTTCTGGCATCTCTGTTAAACACCATTTCCATGAAAACCAGTCAATCAAGGCACTGTCTGGTATACTCATTGTTGGGAAAAGTATAAACGGCAGCCATACCCCAGAGAAAAACCCCAACATGGTGCCTAAGGACTTCTTCTTCCTACCTTCTTTTTTCTACAGTGGTGCCAAATGTTCCCACCCGTGTGAACTCTCCCGCTGGCGCCAATTTGAAATCTCGCTGGTGGGGAACCTTAGCCCCAATAAGAACTAATTCCTGGGCTCCAGAGCTGATATCTGAAAGAACTAACCAATAAACGGTTTGCCTGCCATTTATCTAAGCCCTTCCATCTTCCCCTTAGTTCTATATAAGCACACAGCTTTTTGCAATAAAATTGGAATTCTCCCAGCGAAGTGCCTTTGCGTGGGAAGTTCTTTCATTCTGGTGCCCCATGTGAGGATACGGGTGAGCTCTTTCTAACAAGAGCCCCGTCCCCTGCTCCCCCGGAGACAGCCAGCTTCCTGCACCCACCACAGATCTGATATATGTAAGCCTCCCCTGACCCTGGCTCTGCAACTCCCTTCGGGCTACCACTGGTTTTGTGACCTTGATCTTCCGGCCCACTCTCGACGCCATGTAGGGGGCAGGAAATTCCTGCCACTAAGACCTTTCCTGTCGCAGTGGACCCTCTGGTGATCCGTTTTCCTTTGGGGCGTGAGGCTTCTGAGTTTACACAAGAGGCTCTGTGGTTTTTTCTCCTCTGCTGCCGCTGCCGCTGCTGGCTAGAGTTGCTGTTTGCTGCGGGGCTGCTGTGTCTGGCTGAAGCTGCCTCTCTGCTCGGGGAAAACTGAACTCCCGTCCTGGAACTACATTCTGCCGGAACCGGAGTTCTGTTTTCATTACTGACTTTTTCCCCTGCATTCAAAAACTTTCCTGACGTCAGGTTGCCCGTGGCTCCGAACCCATTGGGTCTCACAGATCGCACTTCACTGGTGACGCCCAGGTAGTGCCCTCTGTATTTCCTCATGATGGCTGGTCATTTTGGGGACGCCCACCTGACCCCCGTTCGCCCTGAGCTTCCTGAAAGCCGTTCCAGCCCGGGTTTTCTCTTTGTCTCTCTCGCTTACTCTTATTCTCTCTCTCTCTCTCTCTCTCTCTCTCTCTCTCTCTCTCTCTCTCTGTCTGTCTTCCTTCTCTCCCTGTGACTATGGGCACCTCTTCATCTGTACCTGAAGCCTCACCTCTCAAATGTCTACTAAAAAATCTGGCCACACTCTCCCTCACACCAGACATCAAGCCCAAACTTCTAATCAAATTCTGTACCCAAGATTGGCCTACATATCCACTGGATAATGGCAATCATTGGCCTCCAGAAGGCTCCTTACATTCAAACTTCATCTGTGACCTTTTTAACTACTGCCAGCATCTGAAAAAGTGGAGTGAGATTCCCTGCATTTAAGGTTTTAGCCTTCTCACACAGCACCCTGTCGCTGCTCCTCCTGCCCTCCCTCTCATGTCCTCCTTGTTTGCAAACCCTTCTCTTCCCCTACGTCTACTCCTGACTTCACAGATTCTTCCTCATTCAACCCAGCAGATGAACCCCCACCTTATCCCCCAGTCCTATCTGCCCCTTCTCTCCCACTATACCCTCCTCTTCCTCTGCCTGATTCCAGGGATCCTCAGCCTTCCATTTCATCCTCCTCCCCTCCGCCCTCTTCTGCCTGTTCCACCTCCTCCTCTTCCAAAGAGACACTCCCTGCCCCTCCCTCTCCTTCCTGTCCGCCTCCTGCCTCTTTCAGTCCTCCTGTTACCAGGTCTAAGGGACTCCTTCCCACCCCCAAGACAATCGCACCCCTTTGTGAGGTAGCTGGTCCCGAGGGTGTCATCAGAGTCCAAGTGCCCTTCTCCATGTCGGACATTACTCAGCTAGAGAGGAAGTTAGGCTCATTCACCACTGACCCCACCACTTACATTCGGGAGTTTCAATGGGTCCTGCAAGCATATAGTCTCACTCATCATGACATCTACATGCTCTTGGCCAATACACTTCTCCCTGAGGAAAGTCAATGGTTCTGGGAGCTAGCCCAAGCCCATGCTGATGAAAATCATAGGACCAATCCTAACCACCCCACAGGCCCTCATGCTGTCCCAGAGCAGGATCCCCTATGGGATTACAACACCCCTGAAGGCTTACAGTCTAGTGACCTTTTTACATCCTGCCTCTTGGCGGGCCTGTAAAAGGCCACCCGCAAGGCTGTTAACTTTAAAAAGGTGCAGGAGGTCATTCAAAGGAAGGAGGAAACACCTTCAGAATTCCTGGATAGACTAACCAAGGCCCTTTAACAGTACACAAACCTCAACCCAGAAACCCCTGATGGCCGTCATGTCTTAATGAAATATGTTCTGGCCCAAAGCTACCCTGACATTAAAGCCAAGCTTAAAAAGCTTGAACAGGGCCCTGCTACTCCTTAGACTAAAATCCTCGCTGTCGCTTTCAAGGTTTTTTATGATAGAGAGGATGAAAGTGAATGCCGTAGGCAGAGGGCTGAAAATGCCAAGTTCCAAATGTTGGCCCAGGTCATTCAGAGAATGCCATCACCACGCCATCCCAATATGACACCCCCGGGAGCTTGCTTCAAATGTGGTAAGGAGGGACATTGGGCCAGGGATTGTCCTTCACTGAGGACACCCTACAACCCCTGCCCAAAATGCCATCAAAGGGGACACTGGGGGGCAGACTGCCCAACAACCCGAAAGGGAGGTTGGTCAGCCGCCAGGCAACCAGAGCCTTTCTTGGGCTTAGCAGCGGAGGATTGACGGATCCCTGGGCTTTCCCTCCAGACTATTACCATCAAGAATCAAGAGCCTAGGTTTACCTTCCTGGTGGATGGATGCTTCATTACCTTCCTCTTGGATACTGGTGCCACTTTTTCGGTCTTAAGGGAGTATGGGGTTCTACCACACCCTCAAAAACTCCTATTGTCAGGGTAGGAGGTAAACAGATTTTCCCTCAAACCCCCCCATCATGTTATATGCAGGGATCCCTTTTGTCCTTCACTCACTTCTTTCTCGTTATGAGCCATTGCCCCATTCCCCTTCTGGGAAGGGACATACTCTCACTATTAAAAGTCAGCATTCACATATCACCCCACACCTCTCCTACCTCTCATTTCCTCATGATGTTCCTAGGGGCAGATACACCTCCTTAATGCACTCTCCCATGACTCTCTAAACCAGTTAAGCCTGAGGTTTGGGACACAACTACACCCCTTATGGCTAAATGCAGTCCTATTCATATTGTCTTACGGGACCCTTCAAGATATATTAGTCAATCACAATATCCACTCACAACCACAGCCCTCCTCGAATTAGAACCCATCATCCAGGATTTATTACGAAAGGGGTATCTTAGGCCTACACACTCTCCTTTCAACACCCCCATTCTGGCACTTAAGAAACCTAAAGTGTCCTACAGGCTGGTTCAAGACCTTCTCCTTGTCAACTCCTCTGTGGTCCCCATCCACCCACTAGTGCCCAACCCTTACACCCTCCTCTCTCAGATCCCTGCCACTACTACCCACTTCTCGGTCCTAAGTTTAAAAGATGCATTCTTTTCTATTCCCTTGTTCTCAGAATCTCAGAATATCTTTGCTTTTACATGGACTGACTCTCACATCCACCATTCTCATCAGCTTTCCTGGACTGTCCTCCCACAGGGATTCAGGGATAGCCCCCATCTCTTTGGCCAAGTTCTTGCCCAGGACCTCACATCCTTTCACCCGACCTGTCCTGACACTATTCTCCTTCCATATGTCAATGACCTTCTTCTATGTAGTCCCTCTGGGAACACTCTCAATCCCACACCGCTCAGCTTCTTAATTTCCTAGCAGACAAGGGATATAGGGAGTCTCCCCACAAGGCCCAGGTTTCCCATTCTTCTGTCACCTCTCTTGGTTTTTGCCTTAGACCCGGGAAAAAGGAAATAACACTGGATAGGAGGCAACTCCTCTCTGATCTTCCAGTGCCCCATATGAAAGCCAAAATACTATCATTCCTAGGATTAGCAGGTTATTTTAGGGCCTGGATCCCAAATTATTCTCTTCTATCCAAACCCCTGTATGACCAAGCAAATGGACCCCCTAGTGAATCTCTTGTCTCCTCCCCCATCTACCACATCCGCAGGTTTCAGCAACTCCTCTTAAAGGCACCTGCCCTTCACCTTCCTGATCTTTCAAGACCATTTCATCTATATGTCCATGAAAAAGGGGGGCAAGCACTTAGGGTCTTAGGTCGAAACTATGGGCCTACATTTGCACCTGTGGCATATTTTCCAAGAAACTAGACTCTACCATCCGTGGGTGAGCCCCTTGCTTAAGAGCTCTGGTTGCTGGACAAATTTTACACAAAGAAGCCTCTAAGCTGAGTTTTGGGGCACCTTGAACTATCCACTCCCCACATCACTTGAAAGATCTTTCAGCTTATAAGGGCCTTCAAACCCTTCCTCCATCCAGGGTTCTGTCGCTCCTCACTTCCTTTCTGGAAAACCCTAATATTACTTTCCTCCCCTGCTCTGCACTGATCCTTCCCTCACTGCTCCCAATGACTCCCACGTCTAACACACCAACTCATAATTGCTTGGAAACCTTAGAAGATTTCCTCCCCTGTCATTCTTCCATTTCTGAGGAACCACTCACCAAGCCTGACCTTATCTGGTTTACTGACAGCAGTTCCTTTAGGCAGAACGGCACTCATTACTCTGGATATGCTGTAGTTTCAGCCACTGAGATTATAGACGCCAAAGCTTTGCCTTCAGAAACTACCAACCAGCAGATTGAACTTATAGCAGCCACTCGTGCCTGCCTTCTAGCACAAGGCAAATCCCTCACCCTCTATACTGATTCAAAATATGTCTTCCAGATCTTATTATCCCATGCTTCAATATGAAGGGAGCGACGCCTACTTACCACCAAAGGTAATGCGATCACTAATTCGGCTCTTATAACCAATCTGATGGAGGCCTCCCACTTACCCACCCAGTTGGGAGTTGTCCATTGTAGGTCCCATCAGAAGGATGGCTCTCTTATCACTGAGGGCAATGCCAAAGCTGACCAGGCGCCACGAATGCGTGCTACCACTTCCAATTATGGCCCCTATGGGGTACATATTATGGCCACTTTAGACAGCTCATCTGAAGCCCCTACTTCTTCCAGTAAGAACAAGGATCTTTTCAAGTTCCTTCATACTCTACACCATTCCAATTCTCAGTCTTTGACCCTTTTTTTACAGAGCTTCTTCTCCCTCAACCCTTCTGACATAGCCATGATAGAGAATATAGCCTCTAATTGTCAGATCTGTCAGCGGACCAAACCTCATATTCCTTTAAGGCCCAAACCTTTCCCTTTCCACCAAGCCCAGGGACACATTCCCATTGCTGACTGGCAAGTAGACTTCACCAACATGCCCACAGTATGGCACACTAAATACCTCCTTGTCTTTGTGGACGCTTTCTCTGTTTGGGTTGAGGCATTTCCCACTTCCAATAAAAAGGCTTCCACTGTAGCTTCAATCTAACTGACAGACATCATCCCTAGGTTTTGTATGCCCACTTTCCTACAATATGATAATGGCCCTGAGATTATTTCTAGGATCACACAAAAGGTCTCTCAAGCCCTCTCCTTCAAGTGGCATTTCCACTGTCCATATTACCCCCAGGCTTCAGGGAAAGTGGAAAGGGTAAATCATACTCTGAAGGAAGTCCTTACCAAATTGACAATGGAATTAAACTTAGACTGGGTCAAAATCCTTCCCTTTGCTTTGCTTCGAATCAGAGCTCTCCCTAAGAAACCATCTTTACTGTCTCCCTTTGAGATAATGTATGGAAGACCTCTTATACCCTCTGGGTTGGTCACTTCACAAGGACCTCTCACCCGAGATTTGTCTTTGCCTCTCTTGTTTCATCTCCGCTCTGAACACTGGAAATGTCAGAACTGGCTTCTTCCGGACCCAGTCTCCACTCCAAACACTCCTCCCTTAACACCTGGGAGTCTAGTCTATTATAATACCCCAGAGGAGAAAGGGACTCTTGCACCAAAATGGGAAAGCCCCTATCCTTTCATTCTCTGTACCCCCACCGCCGCCAAACTCTCCTTACCAGACAACCGTCTCACTCCCTGGATTCCCATTTCTAGGTTGAAACCATATCACCAGGAGGCCCCACCTGCTGACGACAGGACCATGCCAGAGGAACTCCAAGAATCACCTCCTGAAGCTCCCCTTTAATCCTGCTTTCCACACCCATCTCACCCATTTAAGTTGCGGCTCACACGGTGTTCCCTGCAGCCCAATTCCTCTTAAAGAAGGCACAATGAGCTCTCCATACACCCTAGTCTTCTCTAACTGCTTGTTTTTTGTGCTCTGCTTTTTTTCTGTGCTCTGTTGGGACTTGTCTTTACCCTCCTAACCTACCATGTATTTATTCACTCTTCGGGAACGATACTCAGAACATGGCATGCAGAAGGTCCGCGCAGTGGATGCAACTACTTGCTTCATCCACAACTGCACCTCTATTTCCCTAAAATTGTCACCTTCAAGGACCTTCGTCCCTGGTAGCTGGAACTGGCCTTTCATTTGCTTCCTTTTTAATCAAACCAAAGACTATTGTCATTGGTGGCCTGAGATATATAATGGGTGTCCCTATTGGTCATGCAGGTTCCATGATGAACGTGGTAGCTGTTCTTACCACTCACTTGGCTACTCTGAAGGGTTGACTTCTAGTTACCTAAAGTGGCATAAAGGCTCTTCATCCAATAACAATGGATCGTATACTTCAGATATACCTGACCCCAAGGCCAAACGTTGGGGCTATGTTGAGTTTGCTCTCTATGCTCGGACAACCTCAGCAAGACCCACAGGGTGGATGACTGTTGGCCGCACCCTGATTACGCCACCTAAGGCAACCAATCATGTAGTCGAACACATTAAGGAGTCAGAATCAAAACTGGATAAAGGCCATTGCAACACATGTTTTTTCGTCCTCTGCCTGAGGATCAAAAGAAGTATATTTCCTATATGCTTCCATAATTCTCTCCAGAATCATAGAGGGAGACTCATTAGGACCTTGGATTATCTCTCTTACCATGGCCAAATTAGTCGGCCCTCTGGCGGCCACTCGGAGCCCCGCCATTAGAGCCCTGTGATAAGTGGAAAGATGCTACCAACCTTCAAAGGTGATGGGATCCCAGTTTGGTCGGTTCATGGGCCCATAAGGATGAAGAGGGAGCATCACAGTGGCTTCTGAGTTTTCTATTTTCCGTAGCTGGCGGGTTTCTTTAGGTGGCCCAGCTTCCACCAGAAAAGGAGGGGCTGCTGCTGCTGCGGAGAAGTCCCTTGGAGGGCTTGGGTCTGGCCCAATTGCCTCTAGTGGCGGAGAGGCTGAGTCAGTGGCGGGAGAATCATCTGGAATGTGTTGGGGGTTGGGGAGCGAGGGCAGAGGATAAGGAGGGGGAGGATTGTCCAGTCTTGTGACTCAGGAAGAATGGGGGGAAGATGGGGAGGGAACGGAAGGTTTGAATGATAGGATCCTGGGGAAGGGGTATATGGCTGTTGATCTGGGTGGCCACGTGGTCCCGGCTGAAAGACAATATCTCTGACTTTTTGGATTAGATTGAAGTAGAAGGATCCTTCTGGGGGCCACCCGACTTTGAGGATGGGCAATTCTGAAGCACAGAGAGTCTGCCAGGTCTGACATTTAACTGAAAAATAATGATTCTTGGCCCTTGAGTGGACATCAGTCCAATGATCAAGGGTCAGGGACAGAAGCGTGAAAGTGCTTTGTCCCATAATGGGAGTTACTAAAAAAGAGACAGTGAAGACACAAACGCAACACAAACAAAGACAAACAGTAAACGTTTAACATGGGTCCAAGACAAATATTAGAACTCAGTAACTGGCAAAACCTGATGGGTTAGACAATAAAGACAGACAGTAAACTCAACATGAGTTCGGGACAATGAACAAAACTGTGTAGCCAGCAAAACCTGATGGGCTGGCAAACCGAATCCTGAAGCAAAATATAACCGAGTTGAGGAAACTAATATTCCTTGATTTCCCTCGTCCTCTGGAGTGTCCCCCAGGGACGTGGCCAGTAGCTCTGTGACACGTCTGCCACCCACTGTCAGAGAGAGCTAATGCTCTTCACCGACAGCCACTTTGCCAAGCCCTAACCTGAAACCCGAAACCAGAAAGAGGCGCCTTTCTTACCCCGAGAGGAGTCCCTTGGGGTCTTTCATCCGCTGCTCCGGATATCTCACCTGGGACCTCCAGATGAAAAGGTGGGGCGAACATCGGAGGAAAAGACCACCAACAGGCTTTCTCATGCAACACCAAAGGGTTTATTGGGGGTATAGCGTGCTGGAGCTCAGGGCTCACTTTAGAGGAACAAAGAACAAAGAGCCCCGAGAACCACTTGAGTGGAGTTTATATACATTCTTTAGAGAGGGCAGGGACTTTACATACATCATAGCCTCTTTAGCAAATCATCATATACCGCGGGAAAATCAAATAACAACTCTAAAACATGATTAGCACATTCATTGGCGGGAACAGGTTGGGCAGGGGGTGATTGGTCAGCCGTAATAAGGGGTATACATTTAAATTGATTGGTGGATGCACTGTGATGTATACGTGGTGAGCTGCATGGTTTCTGGGAAGGGGCTGTTAAGTAACTAGGTCCTCAGGGAAGATTTCAACACACATGTAATGTGCAAATCCGGGGATTGTCTTAACTGCCACAGAAATTTCAGGTGCTGAGTGCAGCTTGGAAACTTTACAAAACCTGGTTCTTTACATTTCAATTTCAATTTCTTTTATTCTTTCAGAACCTTACAGAGGAAGGCGAGAGAGTTCATAGACAATTACTGCTCTTTTGGCCATTTTGGTTTTGGATGCACACAAGGGATCTTTCTTTAGATCCATCTGGTGCTGATAATCTAAGCCACAGCCTCAAACAGGGCCAAGAGGCTGATTAAAACATATCCATTTCCAAAGCAATTACTACTCTGAAGTCAGTTACAGAACTCAGTCTTCTAGGAGAATCACGCCAGTGTTAAAGCCCAGGTGAACACAGTCATCTCTTCCAAAAGCCACACAAGTTACCACAATTAAAATAAAAAAAATCCCACATGGCCCTCATCTACTTCCATATAGTCACTCATCATAATCTCTGGCTGGAGGTTTCCTTAAATGGCACAGCCCAATAGAGTGTCCATAATAAGCTCCCTTCTCCTCATTTACCTAAATTCAGGGTGGCCTGGACACCCTTCCTGTGAACCAGGATTGATCACATAGTTCTGCCATTAATACTGCTCTACTTCTCCAATTTGAGGCCTACTGACTATCAGGTATAGTATGTGATTTGGAGTCATTATTAAACCCAAGCACCTTTGCAGGGATTGGAAGAACTCATTTGACACAAAAAATCCCAATACTCCCTTGATGGAGGTCAAGAACCAAACACAGGAAGGCAAGAGACTTCACCCACAATGACTGATTTTTTGCCATTTTGGTTTTGGATGCACACATTGGTCCTTTCTTTAGATCCATCCGATGCTGATAATCTAAGCCACAGCCTCACACAGGGCCAAGAGGCTGATTCAGACACATCCCTTTCCAAAGTAATTAAGCAAAGAGCCACTGGTGATGCCCATTCCTTTCCATTTTAAAACTGTTTTCTTCAGGCTTCACAAAGGGTGGCCTGAGGCAAAGACCTTCCTGACATTCAGGGCAACAGAACAATAGGTAAGCAAAAGGCCCAAAGCAGGGTTTCTCTACTGAGACTTTCCTGGTCACACTGATATCTGAGTTTTCTGAGATGCTTGCCATTCCCTTCAGCTATGGATTACATGGCCACGTCACAGAGTTTGGAGGTGGTACATATTTTGGACACAAAACCATGAGCCTATTGTGGAGAGTGGCCAGAATTCAGGAAGAAAACAGGAACTTAGGAAGACAGTACATGTTGTCCATCGATAAGGCAACCTGCAGTCCATTCCTAAAATGGGTAGGATGAATGCTGGGAAGCTTTCTACTAGACAGGACACATCCATTGATGCATTCTCTTTTCTAATGTCTACAACCACGGACACAGTGGGATACACAGACATAGAAACACTCGCCTTGTCAAAAGACTTTCTAGAAACATTCCACTCCAAACCAAGCAAGCCGCCTTTCCTACCTATTCTCAGAACATAAGACAAAACCACAAACTCACACCCACACTGAAAAAGGCACCTCCTTCCCCAAAGTAAGTCTGTGACTATCCAGAGTGTCCTCTGACTGGTGGGCCATACTATGTTCCCCAGAAATGGCCTGTCCTGTCTCAGATCTGGTCTCCATGGCCAACTCTGTGAAATATCAGGGGCCCGCGGTGAGCCACTTCTTGCTTTCTCTGAAAAGGCCAGTCTTCAAAATTTCCTGGCATTTGGCCATCCTCATATCAGTAGGTACCAAAAAAGACTTACTCTGTCCTTGGTAAATCCAAACAAGTGATCCCACTGTACTGGGACTGGGACTGGTTCTGGATGCCTGGCTTCCTGGATCCCAAGTTCAGAGAGTTCCATCACCAAGGAAGTGAGGTGAGGTCACTTCCTTCAGAAACTGAATGACATCACTGCCTTAGCAACCACTTTTTCCGAACAGTTGCTTCCATACTTCCTCTGACACTTTCACAAGTTAGATTGGTATCTCAACCATAGGAACCCGGGAACAGCTCTCCACAAAGGCCTTTGTTGGTCCATCTTTTCTACATTAAGGAGAGAGGGTGAATGAGACACAACCCTTCATCCTTACCAGGTTGTTTTCCATGGAAGATGACTTTTGCTCTCTCACGTTCTTCATAGTTGCCTACATGTTCTCCAGGGATCATTTCTGCATGGACCTTTGAGGTTTTCAGCAGGTGGAAGATCCACTACATTCCTGTATTGTAAGACCAACTCTGTCCCTGCTGTTCTGTAATGTTAGATTGAGGGAACAGTGTATGGTTAGGGTTAATAACATGTGTGATTTGGGTTAGGAATAATTCTGCTGGATGAATAATGGTATTGGGAACCTGCGATATGTATGAGAATATATAGGTGAAATATATGTATGAAAACAGAAGTCTAGGTAAGATTTGAAGCCCAAAAGAGCATTTTGCCCTTGATTGGAATACTTAGATTTGAATTAGGTTCTGCACAGATTTGTCAGATTAATCAATATACAATGGCATAGGACCTTGTACCTTGGATGATTGAATGTCGAAGAGAACATCCAGTCAAAAAGGGATAGTCGAAAGTGAAAGGTTAATAAAATAGGTATTTGTCACTTCCTGGGAAGAATGTTGTGTTTATTCCGAGCATAATGGAGTTGTAAAAAAAAAATATGATTAAATTAAAAAGACACCATGAAGAGTGTCAATGAGAGAGTGAGAGGACCAAAAAAAGTGGTTTGAGTCTTGGTTCACATAGTCCCCCTGTTTGACTACTTTTTTATCAACCCTGGCCTGTCCGATAATAATCTCCATATTATTGCTAACTATAAAACCCTGTTTGCTCAACCGTGTAATTTCTTTTCTCTAAGCTCAAATTGGACAAGTTAAACTCATGGTAATACCCCACTAGCAGACATAGAATGTGACACCCCACAATGATCACTTTTATGATTAAAAGTAGCTAGAAAAAGAAGTGGGGAATGAAAGATTAATAAAATAGGTACTTGTCACTTTTTTTTCTGTATGCTTAACAAAACACTGTTGAAATCTTGAGAACTGTTTGCTAATCTTGTTCCCAGAATGTCCTGTCCCCAAATGCCAAACTGCAGAATGTACTCCCTCACCCGGTTGAATGCAAACCGCCCACTCTCCCTCACCCACCAATAAACTTCACTCCCTGCCCTCCCCAAAGAAAGTATATAAGCTCTGCTTAAGCTCTTCTCAGGGCTCTCTGCTCTATTCAAGTGAGCTCCGATCCCCTGCATGCTGACCCCCTATAAACCCTTTGCGGTTGCATGAGATAGTCTTTTGGTGGTCTCTTCCTCCGAAGCTTGCCCAGTGTTTACTTTGATGATTGGGTGTAGAAAAGAACATTCAGTCAAAAAGGGAGAGTCGGTAGGATTAGGAAGATAGTTGTTAGGTTTAGGAAGAAGAATGAGTATAGGTTTTGGAAAAAAAATATTCTTTATCAATAGGATTTTGTTTAGAGTGTGAATGTAAATGTTAGCCCACGTGAAGAGTCAGTCACAATAGTGAACCGGAGAAAATATGTAGGAAAACAGATATCAATAGAGATATTATGAAATAAGGCAAAATATAAAGTGGGTGATAGGATTAGACATTTTCAACAGGGTTGAATTTGAATATATGATCTTAGGAAGAAACCAATATGTAGTCACTAATTGGATTGATATTTGAGAGCATTAGGCAACCTGGACATGGCTGTGTTTAGTAATCCATGTTCATTTTCAATTTAGGCTTTGGTACAATAATAAGTGTGAACCTTGCATTTTGTCTGCAGAATATTACTGTGATAAAATGTATATGTAGATCAGGTGACATGAGTAATTTTTCCATCATTTCTGGGAGCAATATTTTGAAGATTAATAAGTTAGTATTGGGGGTACAAAGAGGTGTACCTTGTGTCTATGAATATAGAGCTAATGCATGAATAGACCATACTGTTAATAAATAATATAACTGGTCCACTTTAAATAATGCATTGGATTCATATCTTAAAATATATAAGAAATCTTATATTGATATACATACATTCATTCCAACTAGTTATACATCTAATAGTAAAATTAAGGTTATGGTTTATCATGAAAGGTGTGTGAGTTTTTCTTCAAAAGTGATTATGGAAATCAAAAATAATGTGTTTCGAAAGAAGTCTCATGAGAAGACCAGTCAAGAACCATGAAAAAATACATGTGTTCTGAAGCAGGAAGTGATTGAAAGTGAAACAAATGCCTCTAAATTAGCGAACTTGTGGATGAAATATATATCCTATTATGTGCATAAACTGAAGAAATAGTAATGTACCAGTTTTGAATAAAAATGAACGTCAAAATACACATCATGTCCCATAGGAATCAATTTGCATTGATGTTAACCTGGGTCAGTTACTGTATTAATTTTAGGATTTGTAGGCACCATTCACTGAAGATAGTTTTCAGTACTAGGAAACAAATACATATTTCAGGTGGATGAATATTTCTGACGATAATCTTGTGAAAAGTTGATTATAAATTCACATATATGAATATGAATGAATTTAGGAAATGTATAAAAAGACACATGTATTTCATATTTTGAAAAATCTGGAAAGTTTGTATATATATATATATATATATATATATATATATATATATATATATATACACACACACACACACACATACACACACACATGCACACAGACATTAAAAATTAGCAATATATATGCCAATTGAAATTCACCATGAAATATATATCATCCACAGATTCAAAAATATTCATTTTACTGAACATGGATTTATGTATAATGTTGTTAAACTAGGAAGCTCACACAGAGTTCGAATTTTAACTTCCAACAGCATTTAGGAGAAGTGATCTCTTCTCACAATGTGTATCTGCCAAGTCAACCACCTCACAAGAATGTACGTGTTGTACCTTGTAGGATTCTATATGTGCATATAAAAATACATGTGCAAATAGGCTACAGAGAAAGGGAGACAGGAATTCACATATTTGTTAACTTTAAAAACACATGGAGAACAATTTCTACAAAAGTTGACTAGATTTATAACTCCTACACTACATAATGCAAAAGGCAAATTCAACTATACACCATGCCTCCTCTGAACTGCTTGTATTTCTATTCTGTTTGGATTATTATTCTCCATCATATTAGGATAAGTAGTCAGAGTCTAGTAGGCTAAGGGTTAGTGTCAGGGATTCAGTATTTCCAATGGAAAATTGGAAAAGGTATCCAATGTGTATGTAATTATGTGCTTTGAAAAATCTTCCCACTCTTATCCAGAACAATGCCTTGACATTACCTTTGCCCCAAGTAAGACACAATTACAGGAGAAGAGTTCGAAAATCTGTGCATATATATATGGAATGCAATATGCTCAGTTGTTCACAAACTTGGAGGTGGTAGAGGAGTTTACAAAAGTAATGGACAGGGTAAACCCTCCACAAAAATGGAGCTTTGCTGGCCTAAAGACTTCTTGAGAAACTGCCTCTGAGGTTGGGCACTTGAAATATATGTTGTTGTCAGGAGCTTAATCTTCATTTGTGGTGAGACAATTAAAGCTGGATCTGCATCTATGTGACGTGAAGGATCTTGTTTCTTATTTTCCAATGAACATGAGACAGCAGTGCTGAATTCTCTCTTTGTAGGTAAACTGTGGCCACTGGGGGCTATGTGCCTCCCTGTGAGGACTGTGAAACGATTTGATCATCCTCCAATTTTCGTGGTGTTTCTTGCTGCTGTACTGGGAATTTGGTATTTGCTTCGTGAAATACAAAGATTTCAACTGGGACAAAGTGCTAGAGGGAGTTCTGTCACGTGTGGTGTGTCAGGGTCTGCAAGAGAATGCACCAACCAGGCCTTTATCCCACATAGCTTGGCCCCTTGACCATAGCAACCTGATTCTGAACATTGCCCTGAAAACTCTCCATATAACAGGATGCATTTACATATAAGGGTCTGCTGGCTACACTATGTCAGTCACAAGCTATTTGGAAGCCAATGGAAGGTCCACATGACTCCACCACAGATGTTTTATCACACACCTGCACACCACTACTCTAGGCCCACTACTCAGGAGGCTCCAACTTACTGGCATCACTGTTCTTCAACATTTTCATGAAACCCAGTCAATCAAGGCACTGTATTGTATACTCATGATCAGCAACAGGACATCCAAAGTTTCTCCAGTGCCACCTGGTCATGGGAATTTCAAAAATTTGATGGTATTCATCTAGCCATTTTTCAAGGATGAAGTTGGAGGCACTGTGGGTTTCAATTCATTCAGGAACCACTAAATGGTGAGGAAGTTCATTTCAATGAAATCTCTGGACAACACTCACAGGAAAGGCTTCCCAAAGAGTGGCCAAAAGGTCACATGAAGCCAGGCCCATTGAACTGTACAATGTGAGGTCCATGTGTGTTTTGACTCTCAAATATGGCTTCCATGTTTTTCATAATAAAATCATGTGATATCCTGGCTGAGATTCACAGTGCTCTGTGGAAAACCAACCTGGGACTAGATTTCAGATTCCAAGGGTGAATCTCATGCGTGACCTCCTAAAATCCCAACTCAATTCATGGCAATACTACTCTGAGGTCAGTTCCAGAACTCAGTCTATAAGGGGAATCACCCAAGAGTGAAGCCCTGGTGGACCCAGTCATCTCTTCCAACTGCCACAAAAATGACCACAATTATAACCAAAACACTCCCACATGGCCCTCATTTTCTTCCATATAGATATTCATCATAACTTCTGGCTAGAGGTTTCCATAAGTGGCGCAGCTCAAGACAGTGTCCAATATAAGCTTCTTTGCCCCTCATTTGCCTAAAGTAAGTGTGGCCTGCACACTCTTCCTGTCAACCAGGAGTGATCAAATAGGCCTGCCATTAATACTGCTCTGCTTTTACTATTTGAGGCCTACTGACTGTCAGGTATAGATTCTTATGTGGTTTGTAGTCATGAGACAACACTAGCACATCTGCAGGGCTTTGAAAAACTCATTTTACTCAAGGGTCAATAGTCACACTTGATGGAGGTCAGGAACCTAACAGAGGAAGGTGAGAGACTTCATCCACAATGACTGATCTTTTTGAATTTTGTTTATGGATGCACACATGAGATATTTCTTTAGATCCATCAGGAGCTGACAATCTAAGCCCCAGCTTCACCGAGCGCCAAGAGGCTGATTCAACACATCCATTTCCAAAGCAATTAAGCGAAGAGCCACAGGTGATGCCCACTCATTTCCATTTGAATACTGTTTTCTTCAGGCTTCACAAAGGGGTGGCCTGAGCCAAAGACTTTCCTTACATTCAGGGCAACAGAAAAATAGGTAAGCAAATGGCCCAAAGCAGGGTTTCTCCACTGAGACTTTCCTGGTATCTGAGTTTCCTGATATCTGAGTTTTCTGACATGCTCCACTTCCCTTCAGCTATCCAGTACATGGCCATGTGACAGAGCTTGGAGGTGCTACATAGCTTGGACACAAAACTTTGAGCCTATTCTGGAGAGTGTCCGGAATTCAGGAAGAAAACAGGAACTTAGAAAGATAGTAGGTTTTGCCCATTGATAAGGCTAGTCGCAGTCCATTCATAAATTGGCAGTATGAATGCTGGGAAGCTTTCTACTAGACAGAACACATCCATGATGCATTCTTTTTCTAATACTAAGACCACGGAGAGAGTGGGATACACAGTAATAGAAACACTCACCTTGTCAGAGGACATACTAGATACAGTCCTCTCCAAACCAAACAAATCGCCTTTCCTACATATTCTCAGAACATGAGACAAAACCACAAACTCACACCCACACTCAAAAAGACACCACCTTTCCCAAAGTAGGTCTGTGACTATCCGGAGTGTCCTATGATGGGTGGGACATACTATATTTCCACGAAATGCACTGTGCTGTCTCAGTTCTGGTCTCCTTGGCCAACTCTGTGAAGTTGTCAAAAGTCACTGGTGAGCCACTACCTTCTTTCTCAGGAAAGGCCCCTCTTCTTAGCTTTCCTAGCATTTGGCCATCCTCACATAACTAGGTACCAAGAAAGACTGACTCTGTCCTTGGTTTACCCAAACAAGTGAGACCACTGGAACTGGGACTGGAACTGGCTGTGGTTGCCTGGCTTCCTGAATCCCAAGTTTAGAGAGTTCCATCACCAAGGAAGTTATGTGAGGTAACTTCCTTCAGGAAGTGAATGAAGTCACTGCCTTGGCAACCACTTTGTCCTAACAGTTGCTTCCAAGGGTCCCATGAGATGGAGGGTGCACCTATTTGCTGTGACATTTTCACAAGTTAGAATGGTATATCAACCATAGGCACCTGGGCACAGCTCTCCACACAGGCTTGGTTTGGTCCATCTTCTCTACATTAAGATGAAAGAGGCTGATTCAGACACATCCCTTCACCCTGACCAGGTTGTTTGCGATGGAAGTTGACTTTTCCTCCCTCAGGTCCTTCATTGCTGCCTACATCTTCTCCATGGATCATTTCTGTATTGACCTTTGAGGTTCTCAGCAGGTGGAAGATCCCCTACACTCCTGATTGTAAGACCAACTCTGTCCCTGCTTTTCTGTAAAGTTAGATTGAGGGAACAGTGTATGGTTAGGGTAATAACAGGTTCGATTTGGGTTAGGAATCATTCTGCATGATGAATAATGGCATTGGGAACCTGTGATATTTACAAGAATATACAGGTGAAATATAAGTATGAATACAGAAGTCTAGGTAAGATTTGAAGCCCAGAAGAGCATTGGGTCCTTGATTGGGATACTTAGCTTTGAAATACCTTCTGCACAGATGTCTCAGAAAAATCGATAAACAATGGCATAGGACCTTGTAAATTGGATGATTGAATGTAGAAGAAAACATCCACTTAAAAAGGGTAGTCGGAAGGATTGGAAAGATAGTCAGTAGGTTTAGGAAGAAGAGTGAGTATAGGATTTGGTCCAAAAGTTCTTTAGCAATAGGGTTTCTCGTAGAGAATGAATGTAAATGTCAGAACATGTGATGAGTCAGTCACAATGATTAACTAGGGAAAATATATAGGGAAGCAGATATCAATAGAGACATGAAGAAATCAGGCAAAGTATAAATTGATTGATAGGATTAGACATTTTCAACATGGTAGATGTTGAATATACAATCTTAGAAAAAAACAAATATTTAGCACCAATAGGATTAACATTTGAGAGCATTAGGCAATCTGGACTTGGATGTTTTTAGTAATCCATGCTCACTTTCCATTTAGGTTTTGGTACAATCATAAGTGTGAACTTTGCATTTTGTGTCCAGAATATTACTGTGATAAAGTGTATATGTAGATCAGGTGACATGAGTATTTCTTCCACCAATTCTGTGGTCAATATTTTGAAGATGTATAAATTAGTATTGGGTGTACAAATAGGTCTACCCTGTGTCTACAAATATAGATAAAATGAATGAATTGACCATACTGTGAATAAATAATATAACTGGTTCCAACTTTAAATTATGGATTGAATTGATATCTGAAAATATACAGGAAATCTTATATTGATATACATACATTCATTACAACCATTTATAGATCTAATGGTAATATTAAGGTTATGGTTTGTCATGAAGAGTGTGTGAGGTTTGCTTCAAAAGCGATTATTGAAATCTAAAATGAAAAGTAGTCTCATGAAAAGACCAGACAAAAAACATGGAGGAATACATGTGTACTGAAGCAGGAAGTGATAGAAAGTGAAACAAATGCCTATAAATTTGAAAACTTGTGAATGAAATATATATCCTATGATGTGCATAAACTGAAGAAATAGTCATGTAACATTGTTGAATAAAAATGAATGTCATAATACACATCATGTACCATAGTAATCTACTTGCATTGATGTTAAAGTGGGTCAGATACTGTAGAAAAATTAGGACTTCTATGAACCATTCACTGAATTTAGATTTCAGTACTAGGAAACAATATGTATTTGAGGTGGATGAATATTTCTGAGAATAATTTTGTGAACATTTGATTATAAATCCACATACATGAATATGAATGCATTTAGGGATTGTATAATAAGACACATATATTTTATATTCTGAAAAATCTGGAGAGTGTGTATATATATATATATATATATATATATATATATATATATACACACACACACACACACACACACACAGACATTAAAAGGTAGCGATATATATGCCAATCAAAATTTATTATGAAATATATATCTTTCACAGATCCAAAAATATTCATTTTACTGAACATGGATTTATGTATTATCTTGTTCAACTAGGAAGCTCACCCGTAGTTTTAATTTTCAGTTCCAACAACGTTCAGGAGGAGTGATCTCTTTTGACAATTTGTATCTGCCAAGTCAGCCACCTCACAAAAGTGTACATGTGATACCAGGTAGGATTCTATATGTGCATACAAAAATACATGTGCTGAATAGGATACAGATAAAGGGCGACAGGAATTCACGGCTTTGTTATCTTTAAAACACATGGAGAACTACTTCAATTTAATATTGACTTGATTTATAACACCTACCCTTTATCATACAAAAGGTAAGTCCAGCTATACACCATGCCTCCTCTGAACTGCTTGTATTTCTATTCTGTTTTGGTTATTTTGCTCCATCAATTTAGGATTGACACAGTCTGACTGGGCACAATTCAGGAGCCACTTGTCAAAAGCTAACTTTATTTTTAGAACCACACACGCCAAAAAATAGCTCCTCGGGAAAAACACTCAGAGCACAACTGCCAACACCGGCTTCCCACAAGCTCTCAACCTCCCCTCTCCTCCTGCTCTTGAGGTCGATTGGCTGGGTTGTTTGAGCAGAGCCAAAAAAGTCCCCCAAAAAGCAGCTCCATAATTTGAAAGGGTGGGGAAACAGCCCAATGGGCATCACCGCAGAGGAGCCAATCAGCTAGATGTTGCTGGGGCCGCTGTGAGCCAACCATCAGCTGGCAGTCTGAAAGTTTGCTTTGGCCCCTTGGGCTGTGGCTCTCAACATCTAACCCTCTCTGTTTAAACAACAAGCATGTGGCTTAGGGACCATGCCTGCCTTAGGTTGTCCAATAGTACATATGATTCTTACCCATTATCGAATGAGCTGACCTCAAGGTGTCAGCCTCCTGTCTTAGATTGGTACCATTGTAATTGGATCTTACCCGTCACTGACTACAGGTCCAGTATACATCCACACCTGTGGAGATGTCTTTGTACCAGCGGGCGGGTGAGGCTCTTTGCCTCATCTCTGTTGGCCCCCTAATTTTAGCTGAACAACCATGACAAGCAGAAGGGAGGAAGATACACCAAGGCAATTGATGGCTCTTTTTGAAAAAATTGTACCACCGATGACATCATCAGAGAAATACCCCAACACTACCACACGTCACTGCACCAACAGATAGTTCACAATGCAGGCAGGTGAGTTCACAATGCATACAAGTGATACATAGTCCAGGCAAGTTCTGCAAGCAGTTCAGTGATGGCTATTGCAGAAGCTGTAGATTGGTTTTATCTTTGACTTCACATGCACTGGGATGAAGATAGAAATTCTGGCAACAATGCCTAAAGAAAGAATTATGTAACATTCCAAAAGGCACTAAAAGAAAACAATTTTCTTAACAATTTACATTGTCTAGAAGAGAATTATTAAATATAATGAAAAGAAAAGGTGGATCCAACATGGCGGCGGGCAGAGAGGCTGCGCTTTTAATGCACTCCCAGTGATGGGGTCATAAAGTCGCAAGGATAACTCTTTGATTCTACCAACGGAGATTCTCCTAGCAAAATTCCACTGAAGGGAGACTGCCCGGGAGCTACAAGAATTTTTTTGAAGCGTCTGTGTGACCCGGACGAGTGGGACCCTGCCACTAGACGCGGAGTTCGAGATTCACCAGCCACAGTCTGAGCACCGCGGGCACAGCTGCAGATCCGTCCACCAGCCCGCAGCCAAAGTGACTGGGTCCTGCTAGACGCCGAGACACAGCTTGGCAGGAAGAAGTCTTTAGCCAAGCCTCCACGCGCCAGGAGCTGAGGTGAACTGGGCCGGACCAGTCCCACCCCTCCCCTCGGTCAATCCGGCAAGAAGCCTGGGGCCCACCATAGCAGAGAGGTGACATCATCGGAGTTCGGCCGGCAAAATTCCTTCCCAGCAAATTCCACTTTAGCAGGTGTGTGACTCCCCATACTGATACAAGCAGCCAGGAAACTTCATTGACTTCTCAGGGGTCGTGTCCGTAGGGAAGCAGAGGGGAGCCCAGAACCCAAGGCCCCCATATCACCAGTGGTGACCCCTAAGGTCTTATCCGCCAGTTTAGCACAGCACTGAGGATTAAAAGGGGCACTCGGTGGGGCTGCAAGTGTAACTAGATCTCTGGAGAATCACTTCTGGGGAACAGGACCTGGCTGGCAGGCTGACAGGAGGAAGGGGGTTAAGAGCTGGAGAAGTGAAATGGCTCTGGACTGACAAGTCTGAGAGACCCCCAGAAGACGCCCTACAGGGATAGCTCTCGGCAGGTAGAGAGCAGACACTCCGCTTGGAAGGCACAGCTCCGCCTACTGGAAGAGAAGAAGGTGGATCTCTAAGACTTTAATTTTTTTGTTGTTGTTGTTGCTGTTGTTGATATTTTTTTCTCTCCTTCTTCTCTCCCTGTTCTTTTCCCCCCTTTTCCTTCTCTCTTTCTATCCCATTTCAAGTTTTATTGTTCTTTTCATTCCCCTCTAATCTATCTCTCCCTCTATCCTTTTTTTCTTTTTAAGAGCACCTTCATTCTCCTACCCCCCAACTCTCATTCCAAGCATTACATCTTTCATTGTGTGTAATTGTCTAAATGCAAATAGGTGAATGTCTCGAGGCTGTCTATAAGACTCCTAAATACCTAGCTACTACCAACACCCTGATCCAATTGCCTGGTAGTATCCACCTTCAGTGGAGCAATCTTCTAAAGTAGCCGAGACATACTAACCATTGTACCACCAGAGCACCCAACCTAAACATATAGTCCTAAGAACAAACAGCAAATCATTATATGCATACAGAACCTAGAAGCCTTATATGAATTAAATGAATCAGCTTTAAAGTACAACAAAGCCCAAAATTTTTAGGCATAATCTTCCACCACAAAAGAGAGACAACAGAGATATACAAAGCCAAAACAAATGTATAGGAGAAAGCAGTTACAAAGCAGTCAAACAGAGCTGGAAAGCAACGTGAACAATATGAAAAAACAAGGGAAAAAGGGGTTACAAACAATGCAGGACAATCTAAATATACAGGAGAACCTAGAAGAATCAGAAATATGGACAGGGAAAGAAATCAAGGCATTCCTAATTCAGATGGAACGGAATATTAGAGAAGACATGAGACAGCAAATCCAAGCATTGAAAGTATATTTTGAAGAGGAACTAACCACACAAATTAAATCCGCAAAGAATGAGCTTTATCAGGAGATAGAGGTGTTAAAAAATAATCAAGTTGTAATCATAGAAATGCAAGAAACCGTAAATCAGATTAAAAGCGCTAATGAGAATATTACAAACAGACTACATCAAGTAGAAGTCAGAACATCAGATAATGAAGACAAAGTATATCAACTTGAAAAGAATATAGTCAACACAGAAAAGATGTGAAATCAAACATATAACACAAAACACAAGTGCACACATAATATAATACATACAACACATGACATAATATTAAAGGCCTTATGACTTTTTACAGGTGAAATCTCCATTGCAATGTCTAAAAACTCTATTGTCCAAAAATAGAACTGATCAGCAAAACATTAACCTAGTTCTGTATGAGCTAAAAAAAAACAAAATAAAACTTCATGATATGAGAAAGGGGAATAATAAAATAGAATTGAAAAAAACATTCTGGTTCTGTCACAGATGTAAGAACAGCCAAACTGGAGTTCTGCATATCAGCTCTTATTAATTTGAGCCAAATCATCTTATTTTTGGTCTGTAGAAATCTCTTTAGTTAATCTCTCTGGAATCCAAATTGGCTACTGTTCACCCTGTGGAAACACAAAAACAGACGCCGGACTCCAGACAATTACTTGGTCAGGACCTTTCCATTGTCCTGTTAGAATATCCTTCCAAAGTACCTTGGGCTTATGTACATTTTTTGGACATATATGCCTTTCTGCAGCACTAAGCCCTGATGAACCCAAATTTAAAAAGTTTAGAGTAAAAGGGTTATTTTAAGTTTACCTTTGGGGAATATATACCCCTTCCCAATTTGTTCTTTTTGCTTTAATATGTACGTTTTAATAGTTTCATGTGCTCTTTCAACTATGCCTTCTCCCTGTGGATTGTATGGGATTCCTGTTATATGAGTAATGCCAAATGATGAGCAAAATTGTTTAAAAGAAGTAGAAGTATAAGCAGGGGCATTATCTGTTTTTAACTCTTTTGGAACGCCCACAGTGGCAAAATTTTGTAAGCAATGAGCTATAACATCTTTAGTTTTTTTCTCCAGCAAGAATGGAGCCCATCAAAAATCCAGAAGAAGTATCAACGGTAACATGCAAATATTTTAATTTTCCAAATTCTGGCAAGTTTGTGACGTTCATCTGCCAAATATGGTTAGGTATCAATCCTCTAGGATTGACTCCAAGATTAACTTGTGGTAAAAAGGTCACACAATTTTGACATTGTTTTATTATTTGTCTAGCTTGTTCCTTAGTTACTTTGAAACGCTTTTGTAAAGTATTAGCATTGACATGAAACTTTTTATGAAAATTTGTAGCTTCTTCTAGTGTATAGAAAATATGTATGAATGTCATGTGTTGTTTTATCTGCTAAATAATTGCCCAAACTAAGGGCTCCAGGCAATCCTGTATGTGTCCTGAAATATCCTATAAAAAACGGATCTTTCCTGTCCCAGATTAGACTTTGTATAGTCGAAAGCAAAGAGAAAATAGTAGAGGAAGGGGAAATCCTTCTACCATCTTCAAGTGATACTATAGCACTAACTATATACCGATTATCGGAAAATAAATTAATTACAGATGCTTTAAGCATCACAAAAGCTTGTAATACTGCATTAAGCTCTACATTTTGAGCTAATTGTTTGGGTACTAAAAATGTAAAAGTTTGATCAGGTGTAAATATTACTGCTGTACCATTAATTGACCCATCAGTGAATATATTTGTAGCATTTATAATAGGTGTTTTTCTTGTCATTTTTGGAAAAATTACATGATGTGATGACCAAAAAGACAATAAAGGATTAGATGGTAAGTGGTTATCAAATGAAACATTAGATTTGCACATGATTATTTCCCAAGAATTTAACTAATTATCTAAATCATCAATTTGATTCATAGTATATGGAGTAATAATTTTATCTTCTTGGGTTGTATTATAGTTATAGTAGAAATATTCAAGTAAAAGAGAAGGTCTCTCGAGCTAGTCAGACAGAGATAAAAATTCAATTAAAAGAGAAGGTCTCTCTAGCTAGTTAGACAGAGGAAAAAATCAAGTGATTGATCCTGATAATGTGTCTGAATCAGCCTCTTTGACCTGTGTGAGGTTGTGGCTTAGATTCTCATCACCTGATGGATCATTCCGTGTGTGAATCCATACCCAAAATGGCCAAAAGAGCAGTCCCTGTGGATGAAGTCTCTTGCCTTCCTTTGTAAGTCTACTGAACTCCATCAAGTGAGAATACGCATCCTTTGTGTCAAATGAGTTCTTCAAAGCCCTGGAGAGTCTAGCACATAGGTTCTTGGGTTTTCTCATGACTCCAATTCACATAAAAATATCTATACCTGACAGTCAGTAGGCCTCAAATTGGAGAAGCAGAGGTGTATTAAGGGCAGGCCTATTTGATCACACCTGGTTCACAGGAAGGGTGTCCAGGCCACCATGACTTTAGGCAATGAAGGGCAAGAAAGCTTATTTTGGACACTGTCTTGGACTTCGCCACTCATGGAAACCTCCAGACAGAGCGTAGTATGAGAGTGTATATATGGAAGAAAATGAGGACCATGTGGGAGTGTTTTGGTTTTAATTGTGGTCATTTGTGTGGTAGTTGGAAGATATGACTGGGTATACCTGGGCTGAACTCTGGTGTGATTCCCCTTAGAGACTGAGTTCTAGAGCTGACTTAGAGAAGTGTTATCATGAAATATGTTGGGATTTTAGTTGGTCACGCATGAGAGTCGCCCTTGGAAACCGAGATCTAGGCCCAGGTTTGCTTTCCACAGAGCACTGGGAATCTAATCCAGGATATCCCATGGTTATATTCTGAAAGACATGGCAGCCATAGTTGAGAGTCAAAACACACATGTACCTCACATTGTAGACAGCAATAGGTCTGGCTTCCTGTGAAATTTTGGCCACTCTTTGGAAGCCTTGTCTGTGAGATTTCTCCAGAGCTTTCATTGAAATGAGCTTCCTCACCATTTAATTGTTCCTGAATGAAGTTAAACACACAGTGCCTCCAACATCATTCTTGTAAAATGGCTAGATAAATACCATGAAATTTTTGAAATTCCCATGACCATGAAAATGGTGTAGAAAAGAGATGCCAGTAAGTTGGAGCCTGATGTGAAATGGGCCTAGAAAAGTCGTGTGCAGTTGTGTGATAAAATATCTGTGGTGGGGCAATGTGGATCTGCCATTGGCTTCCAAATGGCTTGTGACTGACATGGTGCACCAAGCAGACCCTTCTATGTAAAGGCATCTTGTTATGTGGAGAGTTTTCAGGGCAATGTTCAGAATCAGATTGCTATGGTTAAGGATGCAAGCTATGTGGGATTGAAGCTTGGTTGGTTCATTATCATGCAGAACCTGACACACCACACGTGACAGAACTCCCTTTAGAACTGTGTCCCAGTTTAACTCCTTGTATTTTGTGAAGCAAATACCAAACTCACATTGCAGCAGCAAGAAACACATCGACAAGTGGAGGATGGCCAGATGGCTTTACAGTCCACACGGAAAGAGTTTGCCCGCAGTGGCCACAGTTTACCTACAAAGAGAGAATTCAGCACTGCTGCCTCATGTTCATTAGAAAATAAGAAACCATGTCCTCCAGGTCACTTAGATACATACCTAGCTTTGATGGTCTCTCTACAAAAAAGCTAAAACTCCTGACAACAACAAATATTTCAAGTGCCCAAACTCAGAGGCAGTTTCACCAGAAGTCTTTAGTCCAGAAGAGCTCCATTTTTGTGGAGTATTTACCTGTCCCTTACTTTTGGAAACTCCTCTACCACCTTCAAGGTTGTGAACTCTTGAGCATATTATATTCCAGATATGTATTCACAGATTTTCTAACTCTTCCACTCTAATTGTATTTTACTTGGAGTGAAGGTAAAGTCAAGGCATTGTTCTGGATTAGAGTGGGAAGATTTTTGTGAAGCACATATTTACATACACATTGGATTCATTTTCCTATTTTCAATTCAAAATGCTGAATGCCTGACACTAACGCATACCCTACTAGACTCTGACTACTAATTCTAATATGATGGAGAAAAATAACCCAAACCGAATAGAAATACAAGCAGTTTAGACGAGACATAGTGTATTGCTGGACTTGCCTTTTGCATTATACAGGGTAGGACTTATAAATCTAGTCAATATTTTGTTGAAATAGTTCTCCATGTGTTTTTAAAGTTAACAAATAGATGAATTCCTCTCTGCCTTTCTCTGTAGCCAATTCAGCACATGTTATTTCATATGCACATATTGAATCATACCTGTTATCACATGTACATTCTTGTGAGGTGGCTGACTTTGCAGATACAAATTGGGAGAAGAGATCACTCCACCTAAACACAGTTGGAACTGAAAATTCAACCTATGGGTGAGCTTCGTAGATGAACAACATGATAAATAAAATCATGTTCAGTATAATGAATATTTTTGGATCAGTGGATGATATACATTTCATGATGAATTTCGATTTCCATATATATTGCTACTTTTTAATGTCTGTGTGTGTGTGTGTGTGTGTGTGTGTGTACACTCTCCAAGTTTTTCATAATATGAAATATATGGGTCTCAATGTACACTCCCTAAATTTATTCGTATTCATGTATGTGGATTTATAATCAAATATTCAAAAGATTATTCTCAGAAATATTCATCCACCTGAAATACATATTTGTTTCCTAGAAATAAAAACTAACTTCTGTGAATGGTGCATACGGATCCTAATATTTCTACAGTAACTGACCCAGTTTAACACCAATGCAAGTAGATAATTATGGAACGTGATGTGTATTTTGATGTTCATTTTTAGTCAACACTTGTACATTACTATTTCTTCAGTTTATGCACATCATAAGATATATATTTCATACACAAGTTAGCAAATTTATTGGCATTTGTTTCACTTTCAATAACTTCATTCTTCAGAACACATGTATTCCTCCATGTTTTTTAACAAGACTTCTTTCTAAACACATTATTTTCGATTTCCATAATCACTTTTGAAGCATAACTCACACACTCTTCATGATGAAATATCACCTTAATATTACCATTAGAAGTATAACTGGTTGGAATGAATGATTTTATATCAACATTAGATTTTCTGTATATTTTCAGATATCAACTCAATCCATTATTTAAAGCGGACCAATTATATTATTTATTCACAGTATGGTCTATTCTTTCATTATCTCTATATTCTTAGACAGATACTACACCACTTTCTACCCCCAATACTCATTTATACGTCTTCAAAATATTGTTCCCAGAAATGGTGGAAGAAATACTCATGTCACCTGATCTACATATACATTTTATCACAGTAATATTCTGGAAAATAAAGCAAAGGTCACACTTATGATTGTACCAAAGTCTAAATTTACAGTGAGCATGGATTTCTAAAAACATCCATGTCCAGGTTGCCTAATTCTCTCAAATGTCAATCCAATTGTTGACTACATATTTGTTTCTTTCTAAGATTATATATTCAAACTCAACCCTGTTGAAAATGTCTAATCCTATCACTCACTTTACTTTGCCTAATATCCTAATGTCTCTATTGATATCGGCTTTCCTTCATAAATTCCCAGTTCATCATTTTGACTGTTCATTTGTGCTGACATTTACATTCACTCTCTACCTGAAACCCAATTGCTAAATAACTTTTGGTCCAAATCCTATACTCACTCTTCTTTCTGAATCTACCAACTATCTCCCAAATCCTACTGACTATCCTTTTTTGAATGGATGTTCTCTTCGACATTCAATCATTCAAGGTACAAGGTCCGATGCCATTGTGTATTGATTTATCTGAGACATCTGTGCAGGACATAATTCAAAGCTAAGTCTCCCAATCAAGGGCCCAATCCGTTTCTGGGCTTCAAATATTACTTAGATTTCTGTTTTCATACATATATTTCACCTCTATATTTTTATAAATATCACAGATTTCCAATACCATTATTCATCCAGCAAAATGATTCCTAACCCAAATCGAACATGTAATTAACCCAAACCATATACTATTCCCTCATTCTAACTTTATAAAAGAGCAGAGAAAGTGTTGGTCTTACAATATAGGAATGTAGGGGATATACCACCTGCTGAAAACCTCAAAGGTCCATGCAGAAATAATCCCTGGAGAAGATGTAGGCAGCTATTAAGGACCTGAGAGAGCAAAAGTCATCTTCCATGGAAAACAACCCTGTCTGGAGAGGGGTTGTGTCTGACTGAGTGTCTCTGTTCCTAATGTACAGAAGATGGACCAATCCAGGCCTGTGTGCAGAGCTGTTCACGGGTGCCTATGGGTGATATAGTATTCTAACTGGTGAGAGGGTCACGGGAAATAGGGGCAGCATCTATCTCATGGGACCCTTGGAAGCAACTGTTAGGAAAAAGTGGTTGCAAAGGCAGTGACCTCATTCAGTTCCTGAAGGAAGTGACCTCATCTCTATTCCTTGGTGATGGAACTCTCTGAACTTGTGATCCAGGATTCCAGGCACCCAGAGCCAGTCCTAGTCCCAGTCCCAGTGGGCTCATTTGTTTGGATTTTGTAAGGACAGAGTCAGTCTTTCTTGGTATCTATTGATGTGAAGATGGCCAAATGCCAGGAAAGCTTTGAAGACTGGCCTTTCCAGAGAAAGCAAGTAGTGGCTCACCACGGGCTCCTGACAATTTCACAGAGTTGGCCAAAGAGACCAGATCTGAGACAGGACAGGCCATTTTGGAGGTACATAGTAAGGCTCACCAGTGAGAGTACACTCCGAATAGTCACAGACCTACTTGGGGGAAGGCGTTGCCTTTGTGGTTTTTGTTGTGTGTTTGTGGTTTTATCTCATGTTCTGAGAAAAGGTAAGAAAGGCGGTTTGTTTGGTTTGGAGTGAACTGTTTCTAGTAAGTCGTTTGACAAGGCAAGTGTTTCTATGTCTGTGTATCCCAATGTGTCTGTTTTTGTAGACATTAGAAAAGAGAATGGATCAATGGATGTGTCCTGTCTAGTAGAAAGCTTCCCAGCATCAATCCTGCCCAATTTATGAATGGATTGTGGCTTGCATTATCGAAGGGCAACACCTACAAACTTCCTAAGTTCCCATTTTCTTCCTGAATTCTGGCTACACTCAAGAATAGGCTCATGGTTTTGTGTCCAAGATATTTACCACCTCCAAGCTCTGTGATATGGCCATGTACTGGATAGCTGAAGGGAATGGCGAGCATCTCAGAAAACTCAGATATCAGTGTGACCAGTAAAGTCTCAGTGGAGGAACCCCGCTATGGGCCTTTTGCTTACCTATTGTTCTTTTGCCCTGAATGTCAGGAAGGGCTTTGCCTCACGCCACCCCTTTCTGAAGCCTGAAGAAACCAGTTTTCAAATGGAAATGAGAGGGCATCACCTGTGGCTCTTTGCTTAACTGCTTTGGAAAGGGATGTGTCTGAATCAGTCTCTTGGCCCTGTGTGAGGCTGTGGCTTAGATTACCAACACCTGATGGATGTAAAGAAAGATCCCATGTGTGCATACAAAATCAAAATGGCAAAAATTCGCAGTCATTGTAGATGAAGTCTCTCGCCTTTCTCTGTAAAGTTCCTGACCTCCATCAAGGGGAATAGGGATCCTTTGGGTCAAATGAATTCTTCAAAACCATGCAGAGGCAAATCCATAAGTGCTTCGGTTTTTTCTTGACTCCATTTCACATAAAGAATCTAAACGCCAAAGTCAGAAGGCCTCAAATTGGAGAAGTGGAAAAGTATTAATGGCAGACTTATTTGATCACTCCTGGTTCACAAGAAGGGTGTCCAGGCCACCGTGACTTTAGTCACACACACACACACACACACACACACACACACACACACACACACATATATATATATATATATATATATATATATATATATATATATATATATATATACACTCTCCAGATTTTTCAAAATATGAAATATGTGTCTTATTTTACACTCACGAAATTCATTCATATTCATATATGTAAATTTATAATCAACTTTCCAAAGATTATTCTTAGAAATATTCATTAACCATAAAAACATATTTCTTTCCTATACTGAAAAGTAACTTGAGTGAATGGTGAACACAAATCCTAATATTTCTACAGTACCTGACCCAGTTTAACATCAATGCAAGTAGATTCCAATCGGACATAATGTGTATTTTGACGTTCATTTTTATTCAACACTGGTAGATTACTATTTCTTCAATTTATGCACATCATAGGATATATATTTCATCCACAAGTTAGAAAATTAATAGGCATTTGTTTCACTATCAATCATTTTCTGCTTCAGAGCACATGCATTCCTCCATGTTTCTCGACTGGTCTTTTCATGAGAAAAGGGATGGACAAGGCAAGGTAAGGCAACTAAGATAGCACCGAAGACACGGAAACAGTCCTATTTGGTTGCAACCGGATTTAGAGGGCATTGCTTCTGTTGTAATCATTTAATCCCCTGCACCCCAAGTTTAAATTGTTTCAGAATTTTGTACCCAACATGGATGGGAGGGGCTCAGAAGTTCACAATCTGCAGACGTTTATAAAAAGCAGTTTTTGTTTCTGTTTTTTTTTTCTCTGTTCTGGGCAAATTAACATTTTAAGGATACCGGGAATGGGGCAGAGCTATTTTCTTCTCTTTTTTTTTTCTCTCAGCCAGATGTTACCATGGAGCCCAGTTGGTAACTTCTTTATCTTAGAAATGTAGCCATCTCTGTGAAGCCCCAGCTCAAGGCCAGAGGCCTTGTTTACATATTGCCAGCATTATGACTGACTCTTTCCAAACACATTATTTTCGATTTCCATAATCACTTTTGTAGCAAAACTAACATATCTTCATGATAAACCATAACCCTAATATTAATATTAGATGTATCATTGGTTGGAATGAATGATTGTATATCAATATAAGATTTCTTATATATTTTCAGATATCTATTCAATCCGTTATTTAATGTGGAACCAGTTATATTATTTATTCACTTATGGTCTATTCATGCATTATCTGTATATTCAATGACACAGTGTACACCTCTTTGTACCCCCAATACCCATTTATATGTCTTCAAAATATTGCTCCCAGAAATGGTGGAAGAAACACTCATGTCACCACATCTACATATACATTTTATCACAGTAGTATTCTGGAGACAAATGTAAAGGTCACACTTTTGATTGTACCAAAGCCTAAATGGAAAGTGAGCATAGATTACAAAAAACATCCATGTCAAAGTTGCCTAATGCTCTCAAATGACAATCCTATTGGTGACTACATATTTGTTTCTTCTTAAGATTATATATTCTAACTCAATTCTGTTGAAAATGTCTAATCGTATCACGCACTTTATACTTTGCCTGATTTCGTAATGTCTTTATTGATATCTGCTTTCCTACATATTTTTCCCACTTCATTATTGTGACTGTTCACATGTGCTGACATTTACATTCACTCTCTAACCGAACCCCTATTGCTAAAGATATTGTTTTCCAAATCCTATACTCACTCTTCTTCCTAAACCTACCGACTATCTTCTTAATCTTACCGACTATCCGTTTATGACTGGATTTTCTCTTCTACATTCAAACATCCAAGTAATGTTCCTGCAAGCGTCGGTGGAAGAGATCACCAAGATAGTGTCTCATGCAACAGCAAGGGGTTAATTGGGGGTCCAGCAAGCTGGGGCTCAGAGCTCACATGAATAGAGCAGAGAGCCCTGAGAACAGCTTAAGCAGAGCTTATATACTTTCCTTGGAGAGGGCAGGGATGGAAATTTATTGATGGGTCAGAGCGAGTGGGTGGTTAGTGTGAAACTGGGTGAGGGAATACATTCTGCAATTTGGCAGTTGGGGACAGCACAATCTGGGAACAAGATTACAAACAGTTCTCAATATTTCAACAGTGTTTTGTTAAGCATACAGAAAAACAGGAAGTTACAAGTACCATTTTTATTAACCTTTCATTCCCCACTTCTTCTTCTTGCTACTTTTAATCATAAAAGTGATTATTGGGACGTGTCACATTCTATGTCTGCTAGTGGGGTATTACCATAAGTTTAACTTATCCAATTTGAGCTTGGAGAAAAGAAATTACATGGTTGAGCAAACAGGGTTTTATAGTTAGCAATAATATGAGGATTATTATTGGACAGGCCAGGGTTGATAAAAGCGTAGATAAGCAGGGGGACTGTGTGAACCAAGACTCAAACCACCCTTTTTGGGCCTCTCTCTCTCGTTGATGCTTTTCAAGGCATCCTTTTATTTTACTCAAAGGTTTTTTTTACAACCTCAGTATGGTCGGCATCAAAACAACATTCTTACATCAATGCAGCACAAAGGCCCCCTTCTCTCATGAAGAGGAGGTCCAACTCTCAACTGGAGTGTAAAACAACTTCAGAGAGACATGTAAAAGATTCCTGCAAAGCTGTGATGGAGGTTTCTATTATCTTTAAGTTTTGGTCTCTTGCTGCTTCTATTTGGGTCATTTGTTGTGTACCATGGAGCAGGGCAGTGGTTCCTGTGACTACCACTGCCGCAACTCCAATTCCTAATATGATGGCTAAAGTGAGGGATATATGTTCCCAGTGGAACCGGGTTGTATGCCCCCGTGTTTGAACTTCAAATGAACCTGGGTCATTATAGAGCAATCTGGGAGACATCTTCACCATTACACAATTAATCACATCTGTTGACCATTTCATGAAAACTTGAACAATGTTTAAGTATATAGAATTATACTGTTGTAGGGACGGACAAGGCACGGCACTTAAGATAGCACCAAAGACAGGGAAACAGTCCTATTTGGTTGCAACCGGATTCAGAGGGCATTGCTTCTGTTGTAATCAATTAACATCCTGAACCCCAAGTTTAGGTAGTTTCAGAATTTTGTACCCAACATGAAAGAGAAGGGACTCAGAAGTTCACAGTCTGCAGAAATTCACAAAAAGAAGCTTTTTTTTCTGTTTTTTCCTTTATTGTGGGCAAGTTAACTTTTCAAGGACACCTGGGAGGCAGAGAGCTTTTTTTTCCTTTTCTTTTATCCCCCTGCCAACTGTTACCATGGAGCCCAGTTTGGAAATTTTTATCTTAGAAATGTAGCCATCTCTGTGAAGCCCCAGCTCAAGGCCAGAGGCCTTGTTAACATATTCTGTGAAAAACTATTAAGGGGGTGTCTAGCTTAGGAGTGCTGATTTTTCCAGCCAGTAGCCAAGTAGAAAAGGGCAACAGAAAAAGAGGAAGTTAATCTACACTGAACTCATTTATAGAGACTCTTTTGCTGAAAGTCCTAAAGTCAGCCATGGTGAAGACTTCTGGAGAAGTTCAGTGAAGATTTTTCTGTGGGCCTGGTACAGAGGGGGAAGACGGGGAAGGCGGGGGGTGAGAGCAGCTCCGTGGATCTGAGAATAAGGAAGGAGAGATGTAAAGGAATAATGGGAAAGGGGTTTGGGATTTTCCTAGCAACATAAATTGAGCAGTAGAATCGGTAGAGCAGAAAGGAAGACGGGAGTGAGTATCCCAAAAAGCCTGTGAGGGACTTTAAATTCTTAGTAACCTGTTTTCAGTGATGACAAAGCAACTTTAAAGGCCATTTTCATTACATCTTCGATAGGTGTCTGAGGGCTCTCCTAAGCTGGTTTGAGCTTTGGGTTAAGTGGTAAGAGGACCTGGTGGGACCCGGTGTGGGCACTGACAAGAAAAGAGAGAAGTGAGTGGATGGATGGGTACCTCAGTACCTGCTACCTCAGCAAGAGGGCAATGCTCTGAGAACCGGCGGAGGTTTCGGTTTTTGATCTAGTAATTGGAGAAGAGAAATCAGGTTTGCTGAGGTGGGACTGACAGCAGAGAGTCTGGAGCAGAAGGCTGAGTTTGAGGAACTATTGGAGAAGCATAGTTCAGGATGTGAGCGAAAGAGGAAAAAGGCCTTCACATAGGGGAATTTCCTTTCACCCTTTTGAGCACTTGCAGAAGTTAAAAAGGTCACACAGAATTTGAGGATCTAGAGACTCCTCTGTTGGCCATCAGTTTGGGTTTTCTAAGTGGTAATATGGCCAATGCTGTGTACTGAATTTGATGAGGATTTTGGGTTCCACCAGGCAGCCCCTGTATGCTCAAATCCCCATGACTTACAGAAGAAGTCGGCTTTTCCCCCACACAGCCGTGGCGGTTTGTGGCTTTGATAGTCTGCCGGGCAAACATACTAATATAGGCTAGCCAACCTGCATCTGGCTTGCCTGTCCCTACAACCATAATGTTTGTTTCCATTATCTATGGTACGGAAAGGATTTAATGGAATTTTAGTGAGATCCTCTTCATCAGGGATATCCTAATAGGAAAGACCTATAGCCAGCTGACAAATGTCTGGGTGGAGAGATGGCCACCAGGTCCCTAAGGGGGCTGTATGCAAGATAGACCATACTTCTTGTCTAGTAGTATTTGTGATCAGCCATCGCTGCTGAAGCAACTGATGAGCGTTAGGACTACGGGTGGCCAAGGAGAGAGTCTATAGCCTTACCCACGTGACGAATATGCAATTTGAAAGGGTTAACAGTCTTTTCCAGTTTTCAGTCAGAGTCTGGACATGGCACAGGCTTGAGATGAGAGGCATGGATCCAGGAAGTGATTCCCTCTACTTTTACTGCTGTAGGTGTTATAAGTAGCACCTGGAATGGTCCTTTCCAGCGGGGTTCCAGGGATGACACCTGATGTCATCTTATGTAGAGGAAGTCTCTTTCTTGATATCAATGTGGATTCCCCTCGTCCCCAGGTTGTAAGGCAGTGGCCAGCTGTTTCCACAGGTATAGCTGAGTTCTTACAAGAGATTTAAGTATGTCAAGCAAGGGTGTGTGGAAGGGATTCTTAGGTCTTAGAGTCGGGGTTAGGTCTCTTAGTGTAGGAAGGGCCCCATAGAGAATTTCATAGGGGGTGAGGTTACACAAAGAAAGAAAGGGAGTATTTCTTGCATGAAACAGTGCATAAGGCAGAATCATAGTCTAATCTTTTATGCCGGTCTCTAAGCTTAATTTTGTTAAGGTCTCTTTAATGGTTCTATTTATTATTTTTTTTAAGTGTCCTGAGCTCTGGGTCTATAAGCACAATGTAACTTCCAATTAATCCCCAGGGTCCTGGCTAACCCCTGATTTACCTGGCCCATGAAGGCTGTTCAATTATCAGACCATATTAAATTAGGCAGGACGTGTCTTTGATAAATATCTTTCAGGATCTTCTTGACCACAATTTGTGCCGGTTTTCTTTTCTTTTTTTTTTTTTTTTTTTTTTGGTGGGAAAGGCTTCAATCCATCCTGAAAATGTATCTACAAAGACTAGGAGATATTTAAGTCCATACCTTGCTGGCTTAATTTCAGTAACGTCCACTTCCCAGAATTGTCCTGGTCTGGTTCCTCATAGGTGCTTTCCTGCAGGAAGCTTGGAAGGGTAAGCATTAACCAATTGACAGAACTGACAGGCTTTTGTTACCCATTCAATTATTTCCTTTCACTGTGAGTGAATTAGTCTAAAACTCTGTTCTTGATCCTACAGTAATGCCGGCAGTTTTTTGAACCAAGTTGATTGAGTTGATGTACATTTTTAATGTAGTATAGGGCTTTCTGAAATTGCAGGCTGGGCTCAGTGAAGTTGAGGAGTTCAGTGTCAGTGTTCTTAGATGTTATCAAAAGCTTGCTGGTGCTCAAGGGTCCATTGGAATTGGGCATTCTCATTTAACAGCGGGTATAAAGGAGCAGCTAAGAACACAAACCCAGGTCCATAACCTGCTAAAGCCAGCAGTCCCAAGAAACTCTCTATGTTGTCTCCTGTTAAATGGGGGTGGTATCTGCACAACGGTTTGTTTTCTGGGCTCAGTGAGCCATCATTTACCGCGCCTAAGGAAATACCCCAGGAAGATTACTTCTTGCTTGCAAATTTGGGCCTTTTTGTCCAAAGCTCTCTACCCAAGTTGAGCAAGCTCAGATAATAGTGCTTGGGTCTCAGACTCACAGTTTTCTTTGGTGTTGGCTGCCAGTAGCTGGACATCCACATATTGAAGCAGAATGACTTCGGGGTGCGTAGTTCTGAAGTTGTAGAGATGTCTGTGAAGGGCTTCATCAAAAGAGTGGGGGAGTTTTTGAACCCCTGTGGAAGTCTAGTCCAAGTTAGTTGACAAGACGTTCCGGTTTCTGGGTCTACCTACTCGAAAGCAAACAGCAACTGACTATCTTTATGCAGAGGCAAGCAAAAGAAAGCATCTTTTAAGTACAGAACAGTATAGCATTTTCACTCGGCCACAGCAAAGAGGTTATTGGGGGTCCAGCATGCTGGGGCTCAGAGCTCACTTGAATAGAGCAGAGAGCCCTGAGAACAGCTTTAACAGAGCTTATATACTTTTCTTGGAGGGGGCAGAATGGGAAATTTATTGATGGGTCAGGGCGAGTGTGCGGTTTGCATGCACCCGGGTGAAGGAGTATATTCTGCAGTTTGGCAGTTGGGGACAGCACATCCTGGGAACAAAATTAGCAAACAGTTCTCAAGATTTCAACAGTGGTTTGTTAAGCATACAGAAAAACAGGAAGTGACAAGTGCCTATTAACCTTTCACCAAAGCAAAATGGAAAGTGAGCATTGATTACTAAAAGCAACCATGTCCAGGTTGCCTAATGCTCTCAAATGTCAATCCTATTGGAGGCAACATATTTCTTTCTTCCTAAGATTATATATTCAACCTCAACCATGTTGAAAATGTCTAACAATATTACATTATACTTTGCCTGATTTCCTAATGTCTCTATTGATATCTGCTTTCCTACATATTTTCCCCAGTTCATCATTGTGACTGACTCTTCATATGTGCTCATATTTATGTTCACTCTCTACCCAAAACCCTATTGCTAATGAAACTTTCGTTCAAATCCTATATTCACTCTTTTTTCTAAACCTACTGACAACCTTCCTAATCCTGCCGACTATTCCTTTTTGACTGGATGTTCTCTAGGACATTTAATCATCCAAGGTACAAGGTCCTTTGCCATTGCACATTGATTTATCTGAGATATCTGTTCAGAACATAATTCAAAGCAAAGTATCTCACTAAAGGGCCCATTGCCCTTCAGGGCTTCAAATCGTACCTAGATTTCAGGTTTCATACTTATATTTCACCTATATATTCTTGTGAATATCGCAGGTTCCCAATACCATTATTCATCCCGCAGAATGTTTCCTAACCCAAATAGAATATGTTATTAACCCTAACCATACACTGTTCCCTCAATCTAACTTCACAAAAGAGCAGGGACAGAGTTGGTCTTACAATACAGGAATGTAGGGGATCTTTCACCTGCTGAGAACCTCAAAGTTTGATGAGAAATGATCCCTAGAGAAGATGTAGCAGCTATGAAGGACCTGAGAGAGCAAAAGTCATCTTCCATGCCAAACCACCTGTTCAGGATGAAGTGATGTGTCTGAATTAGCCTCTCTCCTACTGATATAAAGAAGATGGACCAAACCAACCCTGTGTGGAGAGCTTCTCCTTGGTGTCTACGGTTGATATACCATTCTAACTTCTGAAAGTGTCACAGGAAGTAGGGGCAGCCTCCATCTCAAGGGACCCTTGGAAACAAGTGTTAGGACAAAGTGGTTGCCAAGGCAGTGACCTCATTCCCTTCCTGTTGGAATTGACCTACCTCACTTCTTTGGTGATGTAACTCTCTGAACTTGGGATCCAGGAAGCCAGGCACACAGAGCCAGTCCCAGTCCCATTCCCAGTGGACTTACTTGTTTGGATTTACCAAGGAGAGAGTCTGTCTCTCTTGGTACCTAATGGTTTGAGGATGACAAAATGCAAGTAGAGCTCTGAAGATGGGCCTTTAATGAGAAAGCAGGTAGTGGTCAGCACAGGCTCCATACAACTTCACAGAGATGGACAAGAAGACCAGACCTGAGACAGGACAGGCCATTTTGGGGGAACATAGTATGGACCACCAGTCAGAGGACACTCTGGATAGTCACAGACTTACATGGGGGAAGGAGGTGACTTTTTGATTGTGGGTGTGAGTTTGGGGTTTTGTCTCATGTTCTGAGAATAGGTAGGAAAGGTGGTTTGTTTGGTTTAGAGTGGACTGTTTCTAGAAAGTCCTTTGACAAGGCGACTGTGTCTGTGTCTGTGTATCCCACTGTGTCCTTGGTTGTACATATTAGAAAGCAGAATAGATCAATGGATGTATCCTGTCTAGTAGAAAGCTTCCCAGAATTCATCCTGCCCATTTTAGGAAAGGACTGTTGGTTGCTTTTCGATGGGCAACACCTACTATCTTCCTAAGTTCTTGTTTTCTTCCTGAATTCTGGCCACTCTCCAGAATAGGCTCATGTTTTTTTGTCCAAGATATGTACCACATCCAAGCTCTGTGACATGGCCATGTACTGGATAGCTGAAGGGAATTGCAAGCATCTCACAAAACTCAGAAATCATTGTGACTAGTAAAGTCTCAGTGGAGAAACCCTGCATTGGGATTTGCTGACTTATTGTTCTGTTACCCTGAAGTCAGGAAGGTCTTTGCCTCAGGCCACCCCTTTGTGAATTTTGAAGAAAAAAGTTTTCAAATGGAAGTGAATGGGCATCACCTGTGGCTCTTTGCTTAACTGCTTTGGAAAAGTATGTGTCTGAATCAGCCTTGTGGCTCTGTGTGAGGCTGTGGCTTAGATTATCAGCTCCTGATGGATCTAAAGAAAGATGCAATGTGTGCATCCAAAACCAAAATGGCAAAAAGATCAGTCATTGTGGATGAAGTCTCTCGCCTTCCTCTGTAAGTTTCCTGACTTCCACCAAGTGAGAATAGGGATCATTTGGGTCAAATAAGTTCTTTCAAGCGCTGCAAAGTTGCTTTTGTTTCCTAATTACTCCAAATCACATAAGGAATCTAAACCTGACAGTCAGTAGGCCTCAAATTGGAGAAGCAGAGCAGTATTAAAGGAAGAACTATGTGATCAATCCTAGTTCACAGGAAGGGTGTTCAGGCCACCCTGAGGTTAGGCAAATGAGGGGCAAGGGAGCTTATTTTGGACACTCTCTTGGGCTGCGCCATTCATGAAAACCTCTAGCCAAAGGGTATAATGAGTGTATATATGTAAGAAGTTGAGTGCCATGTGAGAGTGATTTGGTTTTAATTGTGGTCATTTGTGTGGCAGTTGGAAGAGATGACTGGGTCCACCTGGTTTTGAACACTGGTGTGATTCTCCTCAGAGACTGAGTTCTGAAACTGACCTCAGAGAAGTAATTGCTTTGGAAAGAGATGTGTCTTAATCAGGCTCTTGGCCCTGTGTGAGGCTGTGGCTTAGATTATCAGCAACAGACGGATCAAAAAAATGATCCCATGTGTGCATCCAAAACCAATATACCCAAAAGAGCAGTCATTGTGAATGAAGTCTCTCACCTTCCACTGTAAGGTTCTGAAAGAATAAAAGAAATTGAAATCGAAATGTAATGAACCAGGTTTTGTAAAGTTTCCAAGTTGCACTCAGAACCTGAAATTCCTGTGGCAGTTAAGACAATTCCTGGAACTGCCCATTAGATGTGTGTTGAAATCTTCCCTGACCACCTAGTTACTTAACAACCCCTTCCCAGAAGCCGTGCATCTCACCACGTATACATCTCAGGGCTTCAACCAATCAGTTTAAATGTATACCCCTTCTGAGGGCTGACCAATCACCCCCTGCCCCAACTTTTCCCGCCAATGAATGTGCTAATCATGTTTTAGAGTTGTTATTTCATTTTCCCGTGGTACATGATGATTTCCTAAAGGAGGCTATGATGTAGGTAAAGTCCCTGAGCTCTCTAAAGAATGTATATAAACTCTGCTCAAGTTGTTCTCGGGGCTCTTTGTTCTTTGCTCCTCTGAAGGGAGCTCTGAGGCCTAGCATTCTGGACCCCCAATAAACCCTTTGCTGATGCATGAGAAATCCTCTTTGTTGTCTTTTCCTTTGATGTTCGCAGCACCTTTTCATCTGGAGGCCCCAGGTGAGATATCCGGGAGCGGTGAATGGAAGACCTCAAGGGAGTCTTCTCGGGGTAAGTAAGGTGCCTCTTTCTGGTTTCGGGTTTCAGGCTAGGGCGTGGCAAAGTGGCTGTTGGTGAAGAGCATTAGCTCTCTCCTATGGTGTGACAGACGTGTCACAGAGCCAAGATCACGTCCCTGAGGGACACTCCGGAGGACTAGGGAATTCAAGGAATAGTAGTTTCCTCAACTCGGTTATGTTTTGCTTCAGGATTTGATTTGCCAGCCCATCAGGTTTTGCCGGTAACTCAGTTTTGGTCATTGTTCTGAACTCATGTTGAGTTTACTGTCTGTTTTTATTGTCTAACCCATCAATATTTTCCAGTTACTCAGTTCAAATCTTTGTCTTGGACTCATGTTAAACGTTTACTGTTTGTCTTTGTGTTGTGTTTGTGTCTTCAATGTCCCTGTTTGAGTAACTCCCATTATGGGACAAAGCACTTCCTCTTCTCTGTCCCTGACCCTTGATCATTGGACTGATGTCCGCTCAAGGGCCCAGAATCTTTCTTTTTCAGTAAAACACCGTACCTGGCAGACTCTCTGTGCTTCAGAATGGCCCATCCTCGAATTCAGATGGCCCCAGAAGAATCCTTCCACTTTCCTCTAATCCGAAAATTCAGAGATATTGTCATTCAGCCGGGGCCACGTGGCCACCCAGATCAACAGCCATATACTCCTTCCCCAACATTCCTATCATTCAAACTTTCCGCTCCTCTCCCTCTTCCTTCCATTCTCCCTGAGTCACAAGACTGGACACTCCACCCCCTCCTTATTGTCTACTCTCCCTCCCCAACCCCCAACACAGTTCCTGATGATCCTCCCACCGCTGACTCAGCCTCTCCACTGCTAGAGGCAATTGGGCCAGACCCAAGCCCTCCAGGGGACTTCCCCACAGCAGCAGCAACCCCTCCTCCCCTGGAGGAAGATGGGCAACCTAAAAGAACCCACCGGCGATGGATAATAGAAAACTCAGAAGCCCCTGTGATGCTCTCTCTCCATCCCTATGGGCCCATGAACCGACCCAACTGGGACCCCAACACCTTTGAAGGTAGGAAGCATCTGTCCACTTATCGCTGGGCTCTAATAGCGGGTCTCAGAGTGGCCGCCAGAGAGCCGACCAATTTAGCCAAGGTAAGAGAGATTATCCAAGGGCCTAATGAGTCTCCCTCTATGTTTCTGGAGAGAATTATGGAAGCATATAGAAAATATACTCCTTTTGATCCTCAGGCAGATGACCAAAAGGCATTTGTTACAATGGCCTTTATTGAGCAGGCTGCCCAAGATATTAAGAGAAAGTTACAATGTCTAGATGGGTTACAAAATACGACCTTAAGAGATTTAGACAGAGAAGCTGAGAAAGTATATTATAAGATATATATTATAAGTATATATTATAAGTATATAAGTATATTATAAGAGAGAAACTGAGGAGGACATGGAACAGAGGAGAGAGAAGGAAAGGGAAGAAAAAAAGGATGAAAGGAGCAAAAGGCAGACAAAAGCATTGGCTAAGATTTTCTTCACAGCAGCAAATACGCCAGAAATTAAAAAGCAGGGAGTCAGAAAGGGATACTTGGGCCCACGCCAAAGGCTTTCCCTGGCCTCAGATCAATGTGCCTACTGTAGAGAAAAAGGACACTGAGTCAAAGAGTGCCCCAAAAAGAAGAAGCCACGGCAGCCCGCCATGCTGACTCTAGAAGAGGACTAGGAATGTCAGAACTCGGATCCCCTCAGGGTAACATTTGAAGTGGAGGGGCCTCCAGTGAACTTTGAAGTGGATACAGGAGCAGTATACTCAGCCTTTAAGGCTTCACTGGGCCCCATATCAAATAAATGGTCCCTAGTTCAAGGGGCTAATGGCACTACTTATCGGGCTTGGACAACTAAGAGGATTATGGAAGTAGGAAAATGTAAAGTCCACCACTCTTTCCTAGTAATCCAAGAATGCCCAGCCCCATTGATGCACAGGGATCTGTTTACCAAACTCGGGGCTAGAGTAACCTTTAACCCTGATGGTCCCCAAGTGGATGTTCTAAAACCTTCAGTAAATACTCCCATAGTCACAGAATTGACTATGTCCATAGAAGATGAACATCAACACTTCGTGCCCCCTAGGACTGATCAAAGTGGCAAACTACAACAGAAATGGATAAAAGATTATCCTAATGCCTGGGCAGAAACTGCTGGGTTAGGTCTAGCCATAAAACAACCTCCAATAGTAGTAGAATTAAAAGCCTCTGCCTCTGCAATCAGTGTTAAACAATATCCTCTAAGCAAAGAAGCTAAGGATGGGATAAGTCACCATATTCAGAAATAATTGGCCCTTGGGGTCCTAAGGCCCTGTCAATCAGCCTGGAATACCCCCCTGCTACCAGTAAGAAAGCCAGTAACTAGGGACTACAGTCCTGTTCAAGACCTAAGAGAGATCAACAACAGAGTGCAGGACATTCACCCCACAGTACCCAATCCATATAATTTGCTTAGCACTCTGAATCTGGACCGGGAATGCTACACTGTGCTGGACTTAAAAGATGAAAACTTCTGCTTGCCCCTACATAAGGACAGTCAGTTGCTGTTTGCTTTCGAGTGGATAGACCCAGAAACTGGAACATCTGGCCAAGTAACCTGGACTAGACTCCCACAGGGGTTCAAACCCCCCCCCCACTCTCTTTGATGAAGCCCTCCACAGGGACATAAACGACTTCAGAACTGCACACCAAGAAGTCACACTACTCCAATATGTGGATGATCTGCTACTGGCAGCGGACACCAAGGAAAACTATGAGTCTGGGACCCAAGCACTATTATCCGAGCTTGCTCGGCTTGGATATAGGGCTTCTGCCAAAAGGCCCAAATTTGTCAGCAAGAAGTAATCTTCCTGGGTTATTCTCTTAGGGGTGGCAAATGATGGCTAACTGAGAACAGAAAACAAACCATTGTGCAGATACCACCCCCATCTAATAAGAGACAACTCAGAGAGTTTCTTGGGACTGCTGGATTTTGCAGGTGATGGATTCCTGGGTTCGCCTCTCTGGCTGCCCCTTTATACCCGCTGATAAAGTGGAATGCCCAATTCCAATGGACCCCTGAGCACCAACAAGCTTTTGATAATGTCAAAAAAAGGTGCTGCTATCTGCTCCAGCCTTAGCACTCCCAGATATAGATAAACCCTTCACTCTCTACATCGAGAAAAAGAAAGGAATAGCATGGGGAGTGTTCACTTAGACTTTGGGACTTTGGAAAAGGCCGGTAGCATTCTTATCAAAAAAACTGGACCCAGTGGCTACTGGGTGGCCCCGTTGCTTAAGAGCTATAGCAGCGGCAGCACTTCTAATAAAAGATGCTCATTAATGAACGTTGGGACAGAAGCTATCCATTATAGCCCCCCATGCCCTGGAGAGCATCATCTGTCAACCTCCAGATAGGTGGCTATCAAACTCCAGAATAAACTACTACCAGAGCCTCTGGATTAGCAAAGACAGAATAACTCTTAGACCTTCTGCTCCACTCAACCTGGCTGCCAGAAGAATCATCAGGACCTGTCGCTCATGAGTGTCAACACATACTGGCAGAGGAAACCAGTATAGGACGAGACTTGAAGGATCCAGCCACTGCCTCACCCTGAAGTCGTATGGTTTACGAAAGAGAGCAGCTTCCTCCAAGATGGTATGTGGTGGGCTGGAGCAGCAGTAGTTAGCAAAACTAATGTCATCTGATCCTCTGGTCTCCCAGAAGAGACATCAGTCCAAATGGCAGAACTGATTGCCCTTACGAAAGCATTGGAACTAGCAACAGGCAAAAGGGCCACCATATACACTGATAGCCACTATGCATTTGGCAATGCTAATGTGCACAGGGCTATTTACCAGCAAAGGGGGCTATTAACCTCCACTGGGAAAAAAATAAAGAACAAAGTTGAGATTCTCCACCTTCTCTCAGCAGTGAAGGGCACTAAGGAACTAGCTATAGTGCACTGTCCAGGGCACCAGAAGGGAAACGACCTCGTTGCAGTTAAAAACAGAAGGGCAGATGAGGAATCTTAATTGGCAGCCCTAAACGGAGTGACTCTGTTAACTTTTTCCACACCAGGGGGATCAACATTCAGGAGACTTGGCCACACTGGAACATTCAGGCAACTTATCATCTGAGGAGACAGATGCAGAACTCTGGGACCCTACAGAGCCAAGTTTACAATTTCAAAAAGCCCACCTTTATGTCAAAGACGTACACTAGCTCACCCACTTAAGCTCAAAGAAGTTATAGGCACACTTAAAGGACCGAAGAAAGGATTTTTTATTGACTGACTTACAGAGGAAAGAAATAGCTTAGAAGGTGACTAGAGCTTGTCAAGTCTGCCAATTAGTTAATGCTTACCCATCCAAGCTTCCTGCAGGGAAGCGCTTACGAGGAACCAGACCAGGACAATTTTGGGAAGTGGACTTTTCCTGAAATTAAGCCAGGAAGGTATGGACTTAAATATCCCCTAGTCTTTGTAGATACTCTTTCAGGATTGGTTGAAGACTTCCCCATGAAGAAAGAAACGGCTCAGACGGTGCTCAAAAAGATTCTAGAAGACATTTTTCCAAGGTTTGGCCTGCCTAAGGTAATAGGGTCCAATAATGGACCTGCATTTGTTGCCCAGGTAAGTCAGGGATTCACCAGGACCCTGAAGATTAATTGGAAGTTACATTGTGCTTATAGATGCCAGAGCTCAGGACAGGTAGAAAAAATGATTAGAACCATCAAAGAGAATTTAAAGAAATTAAGCTTGGAGACCTGCATAAAAAAATTGGACTATGCTCCTACCTTAAGCACTGTTTCGTGCAAAAAGTACACCCTCTGCCTCTTTGTGTAAACTCACCACTTATGAAATTCTCTATGGTGCCCCTCCTTTACTAAGGGACCTAACCCCAACTCTGAGACTTAATGATTCCTTTCACACCCCCTTGCTTGACAGACTTAAAGCCCTTGAACAAACACAGCACCCAGCGATACCTGTGGAAACAGTTGGCCAGTGCTTATCAGCCTGGAGACGAGGGAACCCCACATCGATATCAAGTGGGAGTCTTCGTCTACGTGAGACAGCATCAGGTATCATCCCTGGAACGCCGCTGGAAAGGACAATACCAGGTGCTGCTTATAACACTTACAGTGGTGAAAGTGGATGGAATCACTTCCTGGATCCATGCCACCCATCTCAAGCCTGCACCCTGTCCAGCCTCCGGCTGGAAACTGGAACAGACTGGTAACCCTCTCAAGTTGCGTGTCCGTCGTGTGGGTAAGGCTATGGATTCTTCCCCTGACCACCAGCAGTCCTAATCACCATCAGCCTGTTCAGCAACAATGGCAGCTATAAATCCTACTGGGCAAGTAGTGTGGTCTATTTCACATACAGCCCTCTTATGGACTTGGTGGCCATCTCTCTACCTGGACATTTGTCAGCTTGACATAGGCCTCTCTGACTGGGATCTCCCTGACATAGAGGACTTCACACAGATCCCACTCAAACCCAAACCAGGGCAACATAGACCACCTTACCCCATGAATTATGGATATCATCTTCCCCAGCTCAGGTGTAAACTAGCCAGTCTTGATTTTTATGTGTGCCCAGCTGATTTCTTAAGTCACAAACAGGCCCAAACCTGTGGAGGACCCAGTGACTTTTATTTAAGATCTTGGGGTTGTGAACAAACGGGAGCTACATGGTTGAACCCAAACTCCGCAGACAGTATCATTCAGGTAGGAAAAAATGACACCTGGATTGATCCCAAGAAATGTGCCACTAGCCAAGTTGTGTCAAAAACTCGCTGAGGAAAGAATAGTCTATGTTACCCCCTCAATATAACTTTCACTTCCAAAAAAAGGGGCTACCTCAGAACAACATGGTCTATGGGAAATACATGGGAAATGCGATTCTATATTTATGGCCCTCGTTATGACTTTGGTCACTGGTTCACCATCCTGCTTAAAAAGGAAGAAAATCCCACAGCAATAGGGCCCAATCCCCTCAAGCCAGGAATTAAGCCTCCAAAACCTCCCATGCCTAGATCTACCAGAACCCCTCAACCATCTCATACTTCCCAGTTTCCATCTTTGCCTACTTCCCCAGTCCAGAGTACAGCTGACTCCTGCCCCTGGGAACTAATTAAAGGAACCTTAATTGTACTGAACTCCACACAGTCAGAACTCCTTGCATTTCAACCCATGTATTTGACAGCTTTGTAAATTATTGTTTAATGGTGCAGATACTTCCCAGGGTGGTTTATTATGATGCAGAATCATTTTAAGGTCTACTAGGGGGACAAACAACCTGATTTTGCTGGCACCCAGTGTCCCTTACTATAGCCATACTATTGAGGATAGGAGCTGCTGCAGGAGTGGGTACAGGAACAGCTGCTATGATCCATGGGTCACAACAAATGGCCTGATTAGAAACAGCAATAGATCAAGACTGGAATACATTAGAGACCTCCATCACAGTGCTGTAGGAATCCTTAAACTCTCTCTCTCTGAAGTTGTTTTACAGGACAGGCGAGGATTAGACCTCCTCTTCATGAGGGAGTGGGGCCTCTGTGCTGCACTGAGAGAAGAATGTTGTTTTTATGCTGACCATACTGGAGTTGTAAAAGAATCCATTGAGAAAATGCCTTGAAGAGCGCCAGAGAGAAAGGGAGATTCAACAAGGGTGGTTTGAGTCATGGTTTACCCAGTCCCCCTGGTTAACTACACTCCTATCAGGCTTAGCTTGACCCCTGATCATCCTTATGGTGTTGCTAACTTTGGGACCTTGTTTGCTTAACCGCATAGTTTCGTTTCTCCAGGCTCAAATTGGGAAGGAAAAACTCATGGTAATCAGACAGAAATACGCTCCACTGGCAGAAATAGAGTGTGAGACCCCGCAATAATTATGATTCATTACTTTTAAGATTAAATGTAGTAAGAAAAAGGAGTGGGAAATGAAAGAATAAAAGAAATTAAAATTGAAACATAAAGAACCAGGTTTTGTAAAGTTTCCAAGCTGCACTCAGAACCTGAAATTCCTGTGGCAGTTAAGACAATTCCCGGAACTGCCAATTAGATGTGTGTTGAAATCTTCCCTGACCACCTAGTTGCTAAACAACCCCTTCCCAGAAACCGTGCAGCTCATCACGTATACATCTCAGGGCTTCAACCAATCAGTTTAAACGTATACCCCTTCTCAGGGCTAACCAATCACCCCCTGTCCGACCTCTTCCTGCCAATGAATGTGCTAATCATGTTTTTGGGTTGTTATTTGATTTTCCCGTGGTATGTTGATTTGCTAAAGGAGGCTATGATGTATGCAAAGTCCCTGCCCTCTCTAAAGAATGTAAATAAACTCTGCTCAAGTTGTTTTTGGGGCTCTTTGTTCTTTGCTCCTCTGAAGTTAGCTCTGAGCCGCAGCATGCTGGACGCCCAATAAACCTTTTGCTGTGGCATGAGACAGTCTCTTGGTGGTCTTTTCCTCCGACTTTTGACCGACCTTTTTACCTATGAAGGACCTGAGAGAGCAAAAGTCAAATCCATGTCAACTTCCATGTCAAACATCCTGGTCAGAATGAAGGAATGTGTCTGAATCAGCCTCTCTCTTCTTAATGTAGATTAAATGGACCAAACCAGGCCTGTGTACAGAGCTGTTCCCAGATGCCTATGGTTGATATACCATTCTAACTTGTGAAAGTGTCACAGGAAGTAGGGGCAGCCTCCATCTCATGGGACCTTTGGAAGCAACTGTTAGAACAAAGTGGTTTTCCATCACAGTGACCTCATTCAGTTCCTGAAGGAAGTGACCTACCACACTTCCTTGGTGATGGAACTTTCTGAACTTGGGATCCAGGAAGCCATGCACCCAGAGCAAGTCTTAGTTTCAGTCCCAGTGGTCTCAATTGTTTGAATTTACCAAAGACATAGTCAGTGTTTCTTGGTACCTACTTATGTGATGATGGCCAAATTTCAGGAGAGCTCTGAAGAGTGGCTTTTTCTGAGAAAGCAGGTAGTGGCTCAACCATGGCTCCTGACAACTTCTAAAAGTTTGAAAAGAAGACCAGATCTGAGATTGGACAGGCCATTTCGTGGGAACATATTATGGCTCACCAGTCAGAGGACACTCAGGATAGTCACAGCCATACTTGGGGGAAGGAGGTGCCGTTGTGGGTGTCGGTGTGAGTTTGTGGTTTTGTCTCATGTTCTGAGAATAGGTAGGAATGGCGGTTTGTAGGTTTGGACTGGAAAGTTTCTAGAAAGTCGTTTGACAACACGAGTGTTTCTATGTCTGTGTATCCCACTGTATCCGTGGTTGTAGACATTTGAAATGCGAATGCATCAATGGTTGTGTCCTGTCTAGTATAAAGCTTCCCAGCATTCTTCCCACCCAATTTAAAAATGGAGTGCGGCTTGCCTAATGGATGGTGAACAGCTACTATCTTCCTAAGTTCCTCTTTTCTTCCTGAATACTGGCCACTCTCCAGAGTATCCTCATGGTTTTGTTTCCAAGATATGTACCACGTCCAAGCTCTGTTACATGACCATGTACTGGATAGCTGAAGGGAATGCGAGCATCTCAGAAAACTCAGATATCAGTGTGACCAGTAATGTCTCAGTGGAGAAACCCTGCTTTGGGCCATTTTCTTACTTATGATTCTATTACCCTTAATGTCAGGAAGGTCTTTGCCTCAGGCCACCCTTTTGTGAAGCCTGAAGAAAACAGTTTTCAAATGGAAATGAATGGGCATCACCTGTGGCTCTTTGCTTAATTGCTTTCGAAAAGAATGTGTCTGAAACAGCCACTTGGCCCGGTGGGGTGGCAGTGGCTTAGATTCTCAGCACCTGATGGATCTAAAGAAAGTTTCCAAGTGTGCATCCAAAACCAAAATGGCCAAAAGAGCAGTCATTGTGGATGAAGTCTCTCACTTTCCTCTGTAAGCTTCCTGAGCTAAATCAAGTGAGAATAGGGATCATTTGGGTCAAAACATTTCTTCAAATCCCTGCAGAGCCTAGCCGATAGGGGCTTGGGTTTTCTATGATACCAATTCACATAAAGAATCTATACCAGACAGTCATTAGGCCTCAAATTGGAGAAGCAGATCAGATATAGGGCAGGCCTATTTGATCACTCTTGGTTCACAGCAAGGGTGTCCAGGCCACCCTGACTTTAGGCAAATGAGGGGCAAGGGTGCTTATTTTGAACAGTGTATTGGGCTGTGCCCTTCATGGAAACCTCCAGCCAGAGTTTATGATGAGTGTCTATGTGGAAGAAGATGAGGAGCATGTGGGAGTGTTTTAGTTTTAATTGTGGTCATTTGTGTGGTGGTTGTAAGAGATGCCTGGGTCCACCTGGGCTTGAACTCTGGTGTGATTCCTCTTAGAGAATGCCTTATGGAACTGACTTCAGAGAAGTATCGCCATGAATTGTGTTGGGATTTTAGGAGGCCACACATGAGAGTCGCCCTTGGACACCGAGATCTAAGCCCAGAGTGGCTTTCCACAGAGCACTGGGAATCTCAGCCAGGATATCACATGATTTTTTTTCTGAAAGACTTGGAAGCCATAGTTGAGAGTCAAAACACACATGGACCTTACATTGTAGACCTCAATGGGGCTGGCTTCATGTGACCTTTTGGCCAGTCTTTGGGAACCCTTGCCTGTGAGAGTTCTCTAGATTATTCATTGAAATGTGCTTCCTCTAAATTTAATGGTTCCTTAATGAATTGAAACCCACAGTTTCTCCAACTTCGTCTTTGAAAATGGCTAGATAAATACCATGAAATTTTTGAACTTCCCATGGCCACCTGCCACTGGAGAACCTTTGGATGTACAGTTGCTGATCCTGAGTGTACCAGACAGTGCCTTGATTGACTGGGTTTTATGAAAATGGTGTAGAACAGAGATGCCAGTATGTTGGGGCCTGCTGAGTAGTGGGCCAAAAGCTGTTGTGTGCAGCTGTGTGATAAAACATCTGTGGTCGGGACATGTGATTCTGCCATTGACTTCCAAATGACTTGTGGCTGACATGTTACAGACAGGAATCACTTATATGTCTGAAACCTCTCCATAAAAGGCATTTTGTTATATGGAGACGTTTCAGGGCAATGTTCAGAATCAGGTTGCTATGGTCAAAGGGTCAAGCTATGTGGGATAGAAGCCTGGTTGGTGCATTCTCCTGCAGACCCTGACCCACCACACGTGACAGGACTCCCTACATCACTGTGTACCAGTTGAAGTCATTGTATTTCATGAGGCAAATACCAAACTCCCAGTGCAGTAGAAAGAAACACCATGAAAAGTGGAGGATGACCAAATGGCTTCACAGTCCACATGCGGAGACACTTAGCTTTCAGTGGCCACAGTTTACCTACAGAGAGAAGTCAGCACTGCTTCCTCATGTTCTTTGGAAAAATTGAAACAATATCCTCCAGGTCTCATAGATGTAGACCCAGCTTTGATGGTCTCATTTGAATGGAAGCTAAAGCTTCTGACAACAACATATATGTCGAGTGCCCATCGTCAAAGGCAGTTTCTCAAGAAGTCTTTAGTCCGGCAGAGCTCCAGGTTTGTCTAGTGTTTACCTTTTAGACCAGGTTGCAAGAAAAGACCACTGTCTCCAATTAAAATCAGATTAAAGCAAGCTTATTATTTCCACCACCCTGGCTGCCTCTCCCTCCCAAAACGTTGGGAACAGGAGAGCAGCCCAGCTTTATAGCCCAGAAAGTTACACAAAAGTGGGGTTAAAAATAACAGAATTCTGACAAGCATCACACTAATGGTATTTTACATTTTTGTTTGCTGGCCCCAACAACAGAATTTATGAGGACCATTAGAGCCTCAGAGAGTGTCGTCTGGCCAAGGAAGGCCAATATTTATGAGGTGTCAACAAAGTTTCAGAGAGGGCTGTTATCTGGTCAGAGAGCCAGGCATGGGTGAGTTCAAGGCACGGGCAGGCTTTCCAAGCAGGTTCAGATCTTGCTGCAATTTATAGTTAAGCCAAAATTATCTTTTCACGGCTTTGTGGCAAGATGGCTGCCAATTTTAATAAAAGATCAGGTTGGGTCAATCATTCCCCCCTTTTCTTATGTGTTTTTTTCATATATTTGATTGGGTAGGAAGAGCACTGTGGGAATTTTAATCCCTCAGGTAATAGTCTCCCGATTTTTTGAACTCACCCAAAAAAAGGTCTCCCTGATTTTACCTGACTTAATTAATTACTTATATTGATATTCTATTTATTTTTGTCTCCATTGTTGTAAGAAGAGAGGCGTCACTCATTTAGACTTCTTCTGAGCTGAGAGAGGGTGACGTGAGGGGGCACCGCCTGAGGGACATTAGTCGCCTTTTAGAAGTCAGTTAGGTTTGAAGTCTGGATGGGGAAGAACAGGTAGTAAAGTCATCTGGGAATGGGTTCTTCTATGAGAGAAACAAAAAACATGAGTACTTAATAAATGTTGCAGCAGCTGGAACATGTCACTGTATAGAAGTTCCCTCACCAGTCTTTAATATCCCCAGTTATCAGGACTGTCAACTTAATATTTAACTTTTAGTGTTACATTTGTCCCTCCCCATAAGATTCAGTTTAATAATTTAATGTCATCTGATCTTGCAAAATATTTTTACTAGTATGACCTCTGTGTCTAATAGAGAAACCTTTAATTCTCTTACTCATTGCTGGATAATCATACTAACAAATACCAAGCCTATGTGTTTAGGTTAAGAATATCTGTAGGCCTTCAACTAAAAACTTCTGCCACTGGCAGATAATCTTGATAGCCTCTTTTTATAGTTATCAGGCATTCCTGTCTGAGAATCCTTCTTTGTAGCCTCCAGTCTTACTTATTTTGGGAGGCTAACATAAAGTGTATACCTTAAAATATTATTATTACTATTATTATATAAAATGCCCAGAAATGGCTGTAATTTGTTTTTAACTGTCTTTTCTAAGTGTTTAAGATGAAGCAGTCAAACTGACTTTTGTTTCTATCTATTCTGAACACTCAGCTGAGATTTTATGGGAGTCATTCCTGGGGAAACTTGAGAGCAGCTTCTCAGTTCTGCTAGTGCCATTTGCGCTAGGTGGGTCCAGGTCTTGCTTGACCATGTGGCTTCCCTCGGAAGCATCAGGGATGTTTCCCTTCTCTGATGACTCTCCTCTTCTTAGCAAATGCACTGATTGGCTTTCTGTTCTCCAGTGGTCTCATTAATCTCCCTGATCAGGAGGTTATGCGGTTCAGAGTTGCAAAGCTCTTTAGAGAAGTCCGCTGTTCCCTGGATACAGACTGACTCAGAGGGCAAGAGCCAAATATTGGTTTTCTTGTCCCTTTTCATATAACTTTAATTTTAAATCCTAATCTTAAACATCCATCAAATAAATTTTAACAGACTTATATAAAGAATACTGGGCTTTAATGTCTATAATTTAAAATTATTTATCTTTTTATTATTTGGGATCTGTATTATTCTGTCTGTCTTGTAGGTGATGGCTAATTATCTTAAATTAACCAATGTTGTGTTCTTAAAGCAACACTGCTGTAAAACACTAACAGGGAATCTTTATATCACCCATATGGAAATTACAAAATAAAATTAACAACAGTAAACAAACTTAGTTCGTGTAATAGCTACCCTAAAATTTTTGGCTGAGTTATACATTATATCCTCTGTTTGAGATGCTAGTAATGTTGACAGGAAAAAAAAAAAAAAACTTTTGAAAATAACTTTAAATGAAATAACATCTGACCTACTGCTTTCGCAGTCATTCTCACATAATAAGATGGGACACAGAGCCTTATCTCAGGTAAGGCAGGGCTCTTTATTAATCTTAAGTGTTTTAATTCTAAAGCTAATCTTTGTTTTTTAAATATCATTTTACAAAGTTTACATAAATTATTTGAGGTCACATGAACATTAGCTAACACCGTATGATATAGCTTTTAAAACATGAATTAAAAAAAGGCTGAAAGTTTTTAACCTTTACATAGATTAGGCTCTCATTAACTTAAAATACATTTAAATTGTTCCCCAATATAAAAAGTAACATAAAAGTTTACATATCTTATTGACAACAGGTAAATAAATCCTATATATATATATATGTATATATATATATATATATTTTACCATACAACTTCAGAACACCACCTTGATATAATGCTCTTTTAAAGTTTCTACCTTACAGACTTGTATACCTGGAAGATATGAGCACATTAATAGCATCACAATTGCATTGATGTTTCTACATTAACCAAGTTTAGCTTTTAAAGAAATGGCAGTACAGTGCTCTAAAATAACAGTTCTTATTTAATCAGTTGTTTAATTTTTATGGTTGCTTGCTCTAGAAAAATAAAACTTAATAACCACAATGTTATGGGTAAAATTATGTTTTGAGAAATTTTTGTCTCTTTAACACATGACTGATTTTTACAATCTTATACAGACTTTTAGACAAACTTATACAGACCTTAGTAAATCAATCAGATATCTAACAAAAGTACTCATGAATGAGTAATCCCATATCAAATTTACTTTACTTATTTATCAAAATATTAGACAAATGTATTGAACAGTGTACCATTTTTTGTTGAAGAAAAAGTTCTAGAACCAAGGCATATTAGGCCTTTTGTCGGCATTAATATTTTATTAGATTTTTGAACACCTAGAAAAACTTGTAAGGTTAAATTTAAAGACATTTATTTTTATCTGTTTATCCAATTTAAATTGCACCAATTAAATCATGAGAATTTAAGATCTTTGGATCCACGTTTTAAAATTTGTTTATATGAGTGCTTTTTTTATGAGTGCTCCTTATATGTGTTAATTTGTATAACATATATATGATATAGGGATATATGTATATATAGACATACAACACTAACAAAAGTGTGCACACATAATAATAGTAAAGGCCTTGTAGCTTTTTGCAGTTGAAATCTCCATTGCAATGTTTCAAAAACTCCACTGTTGGTCAAAGATAGAGCTGATCAGAAAAACATTAACCTAGGTCTGTAGGATCAAAATCATGAGCTCAAAAAAAGAATACAGAATCTAAGGAAAAAAAATAAGAGTCCTAGAAAAAATGACTGGCCAGTAATTAGTAAATAGCATACAATTTACCTTTTTTCCTGCCTTAGGCCTCAGATCAGTCTCCTACTGAGCTTGCAGGCTTCTTTCATTTGCATTTCAACAAAAGTCCTTGCTGAGGTCTGAAAGGAGCAGGGTAAAACTGCTATTCTGAGCAGACACCTCAGGCCTAAGGCATTTTAACCATAATTTTGAGGTTCGGATGTTGAAAATTATGATACAATTTTAAGATGAAATTCACAAAATTTTATATCTTTACATCTTGTTTTGTCAACAGATACCATAATATGATTTACTATCCTTGTCCAAATTAATGCACTGGTACACACTGTGATATTTTCTCAGTCTACCCAATTCAAAATTGGTGAAAAATAAAACTGAATGTTTGGGAAGTTACTTGCCAACTTGGAAGTAGAGTGCTTTAGTTTTCCATCCTAAGCATTTAAGTTATCTGGCATGAATTATCTGAAATCATAAACTAAACAATTACCTAAACCCGACTTTTAACTGCAAGATTGAGCAATGCTACAAAAACCCATCCAGATACCAGATTGTTACAATAAAACACCATCATTTAGACACACATTGAACTAATATCATTCCCAAGAAACAATTTATAATATCAGCACATTATTGCACATGTCTTAAAGGGCCAGAAACAAAGACACAAGACAGACAGAAAGGAGCTCCAGACTATGGCTGACAGACAGAAGCCTTAAAAACAGAGCAGATAAGAGAAAAATCTCCTACACCAGTGGCAGGATACATGTCCTCACAAGGGGATCAGATGTTTTCACAGACGGCAACCTGAAATGTAATATCAAGGGTTTCCATGGTGACTTTACTGCATTTAGTGTCTCCTTTTTCTTTTTCTTTTTTTTTAAGAAGACAGAGGTGGCATAATCCTTACAGTGCAGGGAACGAAGGAAGGAATTCCCTGAAGCAACAGGGCTTTGGTAGATCCTGGGAGTCCCTCAGTCCCTCCTTTTACTTATAGGATTAACTCCTCTGGTTTGGTTCCACCCCAATCTCGCTCCATCTCCTAACATTTCAGTAGTCAGCTCTCAAAAAGTTCCAGGGTCGGGGGGTTATCAAAATTTGTAACTTAAATTTCGGTTTCTGACCTTGAAGCGAATTAATACCTATTTAATAATGAGGACAGGGTTTGAGAAAAATAAAAATGGAGGTTTACTGCTTTGCTAACAAAGCAGAGACACAGGGGACTCTGCCCAAAGGTTGTGACTCTCTTGAACTGGAGCAACAAGGGGTTTTAAAGGAGTTTCCATTGTTAACCTGGGAGATACTCTGTTCTTTGGTGGCCAGCAGGCATTGCCCTCTGCAGTGGGTGAGTTCCAGGCTGCCAGCTAGGGGCTTCTCTCATCCTGCTTAACAAAGGGGGGTAAACTTCAACACAGTTTTTTAGAACACAGTCCAAAGGGTGTAAGGCTTACTTGCTTTATTACCCATTTTTACGTCCAATATCTTTAAGTTTTTACCACAGAAATCACACAACAAAATGCACAAAAACAAACAAACAAGAAAATATATAGAACACAGAACAAAACACAAAGAAACAGAAACCTGGTGAAGATACAGAAAAACAGAGGAGCAATGAAATGTCTTGCTGAAGCTCCGGGGTAGGAGCTCCTGCGTGCCCGGCTGCACCTTTCTACCCTTTCAGAGAAATTCCATACAGAACAGAACAGAGGACAGAACAATTCTTGTTACTGTCCTGGACAGGAGTACATGTGAGCCTCCCCAGGCCACATCTCTGTCATCAGAAGACATCTCCCTTAACCGGATATCAGATGTTATAAAGGCACCACCTACCTATGGAGGCCTCCTCCACCAGGTGCTTGCTAATAGTTTTAGTGCGATGGTTCACTGCAGTGCTCCCTGGACCAAATGCTCACTCCAAGGCTTTGGAACTTGGCTCTCCAGCCCTGAGCCCTGGAGGAAAGGCCAGCGTCAGAATTTCCAGCAGTCTGGTCTTATGATCTGGTAACGTCATCTCGCTGGGGAACTCCAAAATGTTAGACCAGGATGCAAGAAAATACCACTGACTCCAATTAAAATCAAATTAAGGCAAGCTTATTAGTTCAACCGGCTAGGCTGACTCTCCTTCTCAAAACGGCTGGAAAAAGACAGCATCCCCACCTTTCCTACACCCCAGCTTTATAGCCCAAAAAGTTACACAAAAAGGGAGTATCAGAAAACAGAACTTTGACAAGCATCACACTAATTGTTGTTTACATTTTTTATTTGCTGGCCCCAGCATCAGAAATTATGAGGACCATTAGAGCCTCAGAGAGGGTCGTTGTCTGGCCAGGGAAGGCCAATATTTATGAGGTTTCAGTAAGGTTTCAGAGAGGGCTGTGATCTGGTCAGTAAGACAGGCATGGGTGAGTTCAAGGCATGGGCAGGCATTCCAAGCAGGTTCAGAATTTGCAGTAATTTATAGTAAAGCAAAAATTATCTTTCCATGGCTTTGTGGCAAGATGGCTCCCAATATTAATGAAAGATCAGGTTGAGTGATCACCCCTGTCCCTTCCTTTTGGAAACTCCTCTACCACCTCCAAGGTTGTGAACTCCTGAGCATTTTCCATTCCAGATAAGTATTCACAGAATGTCTAACTCTTCTCCTCTAATTGTGTCTTACTTGGGGCAAAGGTAATGTCAAAGCATTGTTCTGGATGAGAGTGGGAAGATTATTGTATATCACATATTTGCATACACATTGGATTCATTTTCCAATTTTCCATTTGAAATACTGAATTCCTGGCACTAACCCATACCCTACTAGACTCTGACTAATAATCCTAATATGATGGTGAAACATAACCCAAGCAGAATAGAAATACAAGCCGTTCAGAGGAGGCATGGTGTGTAGTTGGAATTGCCTTTTGCATTATATAGTATAGGAGCTATAAATCTAGTCAATTTTTTGTTGAAATAATTCTACATGTGTTTTTAAAGTTAACAAAAATGGGAATCCTGTCTCCCTTTCTCTGTAGCACATGTATTTTTATATGCACATAGAGAATCCTACCTGGTATCACACGTACATACTTGTGAGGTGGCTGAATTGGCAGATACAAATTGTGAGAAGAGATCACTACTCCTAAACGCTGTTCAAACTGAAAATTCAACCTATGGGTGAGCTTCCTAGTTCAATAACATTATACATAAATCCATGTTCAGTAAAATGAATATTTTTGCATCTGTGGATTATATATATTTCATGATGAATTTCGATTGGCATATATATTGCTACTTTTTTTCTTTTTTTGGTTGTTCAAAACGTTACAAAGCTCTTGACATATCATATTTCATACATTAGATTCAAGTGGGTTATGAACTCCCATTTTTAGCCCAAATAAAGATTGCAGAATCACACTGGTTACATATCCACATTTTTACATAATGCCCTATTAGTTAATGTTGTATTCTGCTACCTTTCCTATACTCTATGATCCCCCCTCTTTCCCCCTCCCATCTTCTCTCTCTACCCCATCTACTGTAATTAATTTCTCTCCTTGTTTATTTTCCCATTCCCTTCACAACCTGTTATGTGTAATTTTGTATAACAATGAGGGTCTCCCTTCATTACCATGCAATTTCCCTTTTCTCTCCCTTTCCCTCCCACCTCATGTCTCTGTTAATGTAAATCTTTTCTTCCTGCTCTTCCTCCCTGCTCTGTTCTTAGTTGCTCTCATTATATCCAAGAAGACATTTGGTATTTGTTTTTTAGGGATTGGCTAGTTTCACTAAGCATAATCTGCTCTATTACCATCCATTTCCCTGAAAATTCCATGATTTTGTCATATTTTAGTGCTGCGTAATACTCCATGGTGTATAAATGCCACATTTGTTATCCATTCATCTATTGAAGGGCATCTAGGTTGGGTCCACAGTGCAGCAATTGTGAATTGTACTGCTAAGAACATCGATGTGGCAGTATCCCAGAGTTACACTATTTTAAGGTCTTCAGGAAATAGTCCAAGAAGGGCAATAGCTGGGTCAAATTGTGGTTCCATTCCAAGCTTTCCCAGGAATCTCCATACTGCTTTTCAAATTGGGCGCACCAGTTTGCGGAACAGCTCTCCTCATAGGCCTCATTTGGTCCATCTTCTCTACATTAAGAAGAGAGAGGCTTACTCAGACACAACCCTTCATCCTGACCAGGTTGTTTGCCACGTTGTTTTGGTCTTTCAGGTCTTTCATAGCTGCCTACATCTTCTCCAGGGATCAAATATGCATGGACCTTTGAGGTTCTCAGTAGGTGGCAGATCCCCTACATTGCTGTATTGCAAGACGAACCCTGTCCCTTCTCTTTTGTAAAGTTAGATTGAGGGAACAGTGTATGGTTAGGGTTAATAACATGTTCAATTTGGGTTCGGAATCATTCTGATTGATGAATAATGGTATTGGGAACCTGCGATATTTATAAAACTATAGAGGTGAAATATAAGTATAAAAACAGAAATCTAGGTAAGATTTGTAGCCCAGAAGGGAATGAGGCCCTTTATTGGGATACTTAGCTTTTAATTATGTTCTGCACGTTTGTCTCAGATAAATTGATAATCAATGGCATAGGACCTTGTACCTTGGAAGATTGATTGTAGAAGAGAACATCCACTCAAATTTGGATAGTCGGTAGGATTAGGAAGAGATTCGGTAGGTTTAGGAAGAAGAGTGAGTATAAAATTTGGATCAAATGTTCTTTACCAATACGGTTTCATTTACACAGTGAATGTAAATGTCAGCACATGCGAAGAGTCAGTCACAATGATGAACTGCGGAAAATATAGGAAAGAAGATATCAATAGAGACATTACAAAATCAGGCAATTGTAAAGTGAATGATAGGTTTACACATTTTCAACAGGATCGAGATTGAATACATAATTTTAGGAAAAAACAAATATGTAGTCACCAATAGAAATGACATTTGAAAGCATTATGCAAACTGGAAATGGATGTTTTTAGTAATCCATATTCAACTTCCATTTAGGATTTGGTGCAATCATAAGTGTGACCTTTGCATTTTGTGCCCAGAAAATTATTGTGATAAAATATATATGTAGATCATGTGACATGAGTATTTTTTCCACCATTTCTGTGAGCAATATTTTAAGACATATAAATTAGTATTGGGGGTACAAAGTGGTGTACCCTGTGTCTATGAATATAGAGATAATGCATGAATAGAACATACTGTAAATAAATAATATAACTGATTCCACTTTAAATAATGGATTGAATTGTTATCTGAAAATATATAAGAAATCATATATTGACATACAATCAATAATTCCAACCAGTTATATATCTAATTGTCATCTTAGGGTTATTGTTTATCATGAAGTGTGTGTGAGTTTTGCTTAAAAAGTGATTATGGAAGTCGAAAATAATGTGTTTGGAAAGAAGTCTCATGAAATTACCAGTCAAGAAATATGGAGGAATCCATGTGTTCTGAAGCAGGAAGTGATTGAAAGTGAAACAAATGCCTATAAATTTGCTAAATTGTCGATGAAATATATATCCTGTGATGTGCATAAACTGAGGAAATAGTATGTACCAGTGTTGAATAAAAATGAACGTCAAAGTACACATCATGTACCATTGGAATCTACTTGCATTGATGTTAAACTGGGTCAGTTACTGTAAAAATATTAGGATTCGCGTGCATCACTCACCGAAGTTAGTTTTCTTTTTTTTTAATTTTTATTTATGCTTGTTCAAAACATTACATAGTTCTTGATACATCATATTTGTCACTTTGATTCAAGTGGGTTATGAACTCCCATTTTTACTCCGTTTACAGATTGCAGAATCACATCAGTTACACATGCATTGATTCACATATTGCCATACTAGTGTCTGTTGTATTCTGCTGCTTTACCTATCCTCTACTATCCCCCCTCCCCTCCCCTCTTCTCCCCTCTTCTCTCTCTACCCCCTCTACAGTAATAAATTTCCCCCCCTTGTATTATTTTTCCCTTTCTTCTTGTATGTAATTTTGTATAACCCTGAGGGTCTCCTTCCATTTCCATGCAATATCCCTTCTCTCTCCCTTTCCCTCCCACCTCTCATCCCTGTTTTAATGTTAATCTTCTTCTCATCCTCTTCATACCTATTCTGTTCTTAGTTAATCTCCTTATATCAAAGAAGACATTTGGCATTTGTTTTGAAGGGATTGGGTAGCTTCACTTAGCATAATCTGCTCTAGTACCATCCATTTCCCTGCAAATTCTATGATTTTGTCATTTTTTAATGCAGAGTAATACTACATTCTGTATAAATGCCACATTTTTTAATCCATTCATCTATTGAAGGGCATATAGGTTGGTTCCACAGTCTTGCTATTGTGAATTGTGCTGCTATGTACATCGATGTAGCAGTGTCCCTGCAGCATGCTCTTTTTAGGTCTTTAGGGAATTGACCGAGAAGGGGAATAGCTGGGTCAAATGGTGGTTTCATTCCCAGCTTTCCAAGAAATCTCCATACTGCTTTCCAAATTGGATGCACCAATTTGCAGTCTCACCAGCAATGTACAAGTGTACCTTTTTCCCCACATTCTCACCAACACTTGTTGTTTGACTTCATAATGGCTGCCAATCTTACTGGAGTGAGATGGTATCTAAGGGTGGTTTTGATTCACCTTTCTCTGACTACTGGAGATGGTGAACATTTTTTCATGTACTTGTTGATTATATGTCCTCCTCTGAGATGTCTGTTGAGGTCCTCGGCCCATTTGTTGATTGGGTTATTTGTTATCTTATTGTTTAATTTTTTGAGTTCTTTGAATACTCTGGATATTAGGGCTCTATCTGAAGTGTGAGGAGTAAAGATTTGTTCCCAGAATTTAGGCTCCCTATTTACCTCTCTTATTGTTTCTTTTGCTGAGAAAAAACTTTTTGCTTTGAGTAAGTCCCATGTGTTGATTCTAGTTATTAACTCTTGTTATTAACTCTTGTGCTATGGATGTCCTATTGAGGAATTTGAAGCCCGACCCCACAGTATGTAGATCGTAGCCAACTTTTTCTTCTATCAGACGCCATGTCTCTGTTTTGATATCAAGGCCCTTGATCCATTTTGAGTGAACTTTTGTGCATGCAAGAGAAAGGGATTCAGTTTCATTTTGTTACATATGGATTTCCAGTTTTTCCAGCACCATTTGTTGAAGATGCTATCCTTCATCCATTGCATGCTTTTAGCTCCTTTATCAAATAGAAGATTGTTGTAGCATTGTGGATTAATCTCTGTGTCCTCCATTCTGTACCATTGGTCCACCCGCCTGTTTTGGTACCAGTACCATGCTGTCATTGTTACTATTGCTCTGAAATTTAGTTTGAAATCTGGTATCGCTATACCGCCTGATTCACACATCCTGGTTAGAATTGCTTTTACTATTCTGGATCTTTTATTATTCCATATGAATTTCATGATTGCTTTCTCTATTTCTACAAGAAATGCCGTTAGGATTTTGATTGGCATTACATTAAACCTATAGAGAACTTTTAGGAATATCACCATTTTGATGATATTAGTTCTCCCTATCCATGAACAGTGTATATTTTTCCATCTTCTAAGATCTTATTCTACTTCTCTTTTTAGGGTTCTGTAGTTTGCATTGTATAAATCTTTCACCTCTTTTGTTAGGTTGATTCCCAAGGATTTTAGTTTTATTTTTTGACGATATTGTGAATGGAGTGTTTTTTTTTTCTCATTTCCGTTTCAGAAGTTTTGTCACTGATATACAGAAATGCCTTTGACTTATGAATGTTGATTTTATATCCTGCCACATTGCTGAAATCCTTTCTTACTTCTAGTAGTTTTTTTTGTAGACCCTTTTGGGTCTTCTATATATTGAATCATATCAGCTGCAAGTAGTGATAATTTAAGTTATTCTTTTCCTATTTTCATGCCTTTTATTTCTTTCATCTGTCTAATTGCTCTGGCCAGTGTTTCGAGAACTATATTGAATAGAAGTGGTGGTAGAGGACATCTCTGTCTTGTTCCAGATTTTAGAGGGAATGCTTCAATTTTTCTTCATTCAGAATAATGCTAGCCTGAGGCTTAACATAGATAGCTTTTACAATGTCGAGGTAAATTCCTGTTATCTCTAGTTTTTCAAATGTTTTGAACATAAAGGGATGCTAAGGGTCTATCTTTCTTATTTATTTTTTGCAGAACCAAGCTTTAGTTTTGTAATTTTTTCAATAGTTTCTTTTGTTTCAATTTTGTTGTTTTCCGCTCTGATTTTAGTTATTTCTTGCCTTCTGCTACATTTGCTGTTGTTTTGCTCTTCCTTTTCTAGGGCTTTGAGATGAAGTGTGAGCTCATTTATTTGTTGTTCTTTCCTATTTTTGAGGAATGACGTCAAGGTGGTGAATTTCCCTCTTAAAACACCTTTCATTGTGTCCCATAGACTCCGATATGTTGTTTCTGTATTTTCATTTATCTTGAAGAATTTTTTGATTTTCTCATTTATGTCTTCTGTAACACATTAATCATTCAGTAACATGTTGTTCATTTTCAATGTGATGTAGGATTTTTCCTTCCTTCTTTTTCATTGGTTTCCAGATTCATTCCATTACAATCCAATAAAATTCATGGTATTAAGTCCACCCTTTATATTTACTGAAGGTTGCTCTATGGCATAATATATGGTCTATTTTTTAGAAGGATCCATGTGCTGCTAAAAAATATTATATCCACTTGATGATGGTTGATATATTCTATATATGTCAGTTAAGTCAATGTTATTGATTGTGATATTGAGTTCTATAGTTTCTTTATTCAACTTTTATTTGGAGGATCTGTCCAATGGTGAGAGAGGTGTGTTGAAGTCACCCATAATTATTGTGTTGTGGGCTATTTGATTCTTGAACTTGAGGAGAATTTGTTTTATGAACGTCACAGCACCATTTAATGGTGCGTAAATATTGATAATTTTTATGTCTTGTTGGTGAATGGTTCCTTTTAACAGTATATAATTTCCTTCATTATCCCTTTTGATTAAATTAGTCTTGAAGTCGATTTAATTCGATTTGAGGATGGCCACCACTCCTTGCTTATGAGGACCGTGTGCATGGTATATTTTTTCCCAACCTTTCACCTTCAGCCTGTGTATGTCTTTTCCATTCAGATATGTCTCCTGGAGGCAACATATTGTTGGATTTGTTTTTTGAATCCAAGTTACAAGCCTATGTTGCTTTATTGGAGAGTTTAAGCCATTAATGTTTAGTGTAACTATTGATATATGGTTTCTACTGCCAGCCATGTTTGAATATTTATCGCTTTTTAAAATTTACTTTGTTTCTCCATGATTAGCTTTTCCCCCGCCCTCTGTCATTACTGAGGCACTTCCCACTGATGGTTTTGGTTGTTGTTTTTCATTTCTTTCTCGTGTAGTGTTTTGCTCAAGACACTTTGCAATGGTGGTTTTCTGGCTGCAAATTCTTTTACCTTTGTTTATCATGAAAGATTTTTATTTCGTTGTCGTACCTGAAGCTGAATTTTGCTGGATACAGAATTCTTGTTTGGCATCCATTGTCTTTCAATGTTTGAAATACGTTGTTCCAGGATCCTCTCACTTTCAGTGTCTGTGATGAAAAATAGGTTGCTAACCTTATTGGTTTACCCCTGAATGTAATCTTCCTCCTTTCTCTTGAAGCTTTTAAAGTTTTCTCTTTGTTCTGTATATTGGATAGCTTCATAACAATGTGTCTTGGCGTTGGTCTACTGTGATTTTGTGTGCTCTGTGTCCTGTAAGCATCTTTAATTTGTATATCCATTTCCTTTTTTATTTCTGGAAAATTTTCATTCCCATAGTTTGAATCTCTGTACCTTCCTCTAACCAGATGACTCATAAGTTTGGTTTTTTTTATGTTATACCATATCTCTTGGATGTTTTTCTCGTGATTTTTTACCAGCCTTTCTGTGTTGGCTAGACTCTTTTCAAGATGATATATTTTGTCTTCATTATGTGACATTCTGTCTTCTACTTGCTCCACACGGTTAGTGATACTCTCAATTGAGTTTTTAATTTGGTTTATCGTTTCCTTCATTTCTAGAAATATTCTTTGAATATTTATAATCTCTATCTCCTGATAAAGAAGATTAACTTCTTCTTTTATCTGTTTATGTAATTCATTTTCAATGTGTTCTTTCACTGTATTTATTTGCTCTCTCGTATCCTCTTTAAGGTTCCATTTCATCTGTATAAGGTATTCCTTGAGTTCTTTATATGACCATTTTTCTGATAATTCTAGGTCCTCCTGAATATTTAGGTTATCCTTCATTGTTTGTACTCCTTTTCTTTCTTGCTTTTTGATGCTGCTCATGTTACTTCTTGTTCTGTTTGAGTGCTGAGTTACTTCTTATTCTTATAAATTTATTTGAAGCTTGGGAGGAAAGATATTAGAAGGGATGGGAAGAAGTCACTAAAGAGAATGAGACTAGGCAGGTAGAATTCAAGGATGGGGGAATAAGAAAATTGAAAAGAAATGAAAAGACAAAAGAAAAAAATGGAAAATAAAGAAATAAATAATTTTTTTAAAATAATAATGATAATTAAAAAATGAAAATTAAAATGTAAAATAATAATAATAGTAAAATTAAAAAAATAAAAACATTAAAATAAGTTAAAGAACAACACAAAAAATTTAAATGAAAGAAAAAAAATAAAAATAAAATAATAATAATAATAATAATACATGCAGTCATAGAGTTCAATTAACTTCTCTTCCAGTAGGTGGAGCTGTGCTCACTGGGCCAAGCTTCTCCTCTCAATAGGTGGGAACCAATCACTGTGCAGCAGCTCTTCCTCCCAGACTGGGCGGGTCTCTAATCCTGAGTGCCTAGGACCTTCTCTAGTGTTTCCTCAAGCCAGGCTCCGCTCAACTGTGACGCTCACCACAATACTTGTTACACGTCAGGTCTCTGCTCCTGGTAGCCCTGTTTTCATCAACGCTTGGCACTCTCTCCCTGTTTGCCTCCCTCAGACCCTAAGTTTATAGAGCTTGGGGCTGGGAACCCCCAGCGAATTTGCTTGCTCTCTGGTATCCATGCCCACATTAGCTGGTGTAAGAGACCTCAGTTGTCAGCACTGGTAGGAGCGGTAGCCAGGAATTCCACACCACAAGTCCCACAGCACACATGATTCCCTCGGTCTGGCCATCTTTCTCACGGGAGACCTGGGAGGGCCCCTTAAGGGAGAGCTGGGAGGGGCCCTTAATGTTTCCCCGCTGTGTGGAGAGAGATGCATAGGGAATTACACACCTGTCGTACTGGTTTCAATGAAGTTATCTCCTCTGCCCATGACATCAGTTCTCTTCCACGGTGGTATCCCATGCAAATGGTGACCATTTGTTCCTTTTGCCAGGTGACCAATGCAATGGATGGGTCCTGACTGTGTCTCCAAAGCCCCATTTCAATCCAGTGGCCTTTTACCTCTGTAAATTCAGAAGGGCCGACCAGTTATTTCAGAGGGAACGTTAGTTCTGAGTCACAAGAAGCAGGCAAATCTGAGCTTCTATGCAGCCGATCCGGGCTCTGTGTGTTTTCTCAGGGGCCCAGACTGTTTGCACCAGATCCACGTCAGGTCAGCATTGCCTAGTGATTCTGAACAAACAGCATTTAGACAGTTTACAACTCCCTATGCCTGCGCAGCTAATGAGGTCAGATACTTGATTTCTCCATGTCCGCCACCATGTTGGATCTCTTATACTGCTACTTTTTAATGTCTGTGCGTGTGCGTGTGTGTATGTGTGTGTATATATATATATATAATATATATATATATATATATATATATATATATATATATATATATATATATATATAAGATTTCTTATATATTTTTAGATATCAATTCAATTCATTATTTGAAGTGGAACCAGTTATATTATTTATTCACAGGATGGTCTATTCATGCATTATCTCTATATTCATAGACACAGGGTACACCTCTGTGTACCCCTAACACTAATGTATATGTCTTCAAAATATTGCTCCCAGAAATGGTGGAAGAAATACTCATGTCACCTGATCCACATATATATTTTATCACAGTAAAATTCTGAACAAAAAATGTAAAGGTCACACTTATGATTGTACTGAAGCCTAAAAGAAAAGTGAAAATGTTTAACTAAAAACATCCATGTGAAGGTTGCCTAATGCTCTCAAATGTCAATCCTATTGGTGACAACATATTTGTTTCTTCCAATGATTATATATTCAAATTAAACCCTGTTGAAAATGTCTAATCCTATAACTCACTTTATACTTTGCCTGATTTCATAATGTCTCTATTGATAACTGCTTTCCTACTTATTTTCCCCAGTTCATCATTGTGACTGACTCTTCATATGTGCTGACATTTTCATTCATTCTCTAACCGAAACCCTATTGCTAAAGAACTTTTGGTCCAAATACTATACTCACTCTTCTTCCTAAACCTACCGACTATCTTCCTAATCCTACTGACTATCCATTTTTAACTGGATGTTCTCTTCTACATTAAATCTACCAAGGTACAAGGTCCTGTGCTTCAAATCATACCTAGATTTCTGTTTCCATACTTATATTTCACCTCTATGTTCTTTTAATTATCGCAAGTTCCCAATACCATTATTCATCGCACAGAATGATTCCTAACCCAAATTGAACCTGTTATTAACCCTAAACATACACTGTTCCCTCAATCTCATTTTACAGAAGAGCAGCGACAGAGTTGTTCTTAAAATACAGGGAATTAGGGGACCTTCCACCTGCTGAAAACCTCAAAGGTCCATGCAGAAATGATACCTGGAGAAGTTGTAGGGAGGTATGAAAGACCTGAGAGAGCAAAAGTCCTATTCCATGGCAAACAACCTGGTCAGGATAAAGGGATGTGTCTGAATCAGCCTCTCTCTACTTATGTTAGAGAAGATGGACTAAACCAGACCTGTGTGGAGAGCTGTTCCCAGGTGCCTATGGTTGATATACCATTCTAACTTGTGCAAGTGTTCCAGGAAGTAGGAGCAGCCTCCATCTCATGGGACCCTTGGAAGCAAGTGTTAGGACAAACTGGTTGCCAAGGCAGTGACCTCATTCATTCAATTCCAAAGAAAGTGACATACCTCATTTCCTTGGTGATGGAACTCTATGATCTTTGTATCCTAGTGGCCAGGCACCCAGACGCTATCCCATTCCCAGTCACAGTGGTCTCACTTGTTTGGATTTACCAAGGACAGAGTCAGTATTTCTTGGTACCTACTAATGTGAGGATGGCCAAATGCCAGGAGAGCACTGAAGAGGTACCTTTTCTGAGAAAGCCAGTAGTGGCTCACCACTATTTCCTGACAACTTCACAGAGTTAGCCAAGGAAACCAGACCTGAGAGAGGACAGACTATTTCGAAGGAATATAGTATGGCCGAGCAGTTAGAGGACACTCCAGATAGTCACAGATCTACATGGGGGAAGGAGGTGCCATTATGGGAGTGGGTGTGGGTTTGTGGTTTTGCCTCATGTTCTAACAAAAGGTAGGAATGGCGGTTTGTTTGGATTGAAGTGGACTGTTTCGAGTAAGTCATTTGACAAGGTGAGTGTTTCTATGTTTGTGTATCCGACTATGTCCATTGTTGTAGACATTAGAAAAGAGAATGCATTAATGGATGTGTCCTGTCTAGTATAAATCTTACCATAATTCATCCTGCTCAATTTATGAATGGACTGCACCTTGTCTTATCGATGGGCAACACCTGCTATCATCCTAAGTTCCTGTTTTCTTCCTGAATTCTGGCCAGTCTCCAGAATAGGCTCAGGGATTTGTGTGCAAGATATGTACCACCTCCAAGCTCTGTGACATGGCCATATACTGGATAGCTGAAGAGAATGGAGATCATCTCAGAAAACTCAGATATCAGTGTGACCAGGAAAGTCTCAGTGGAGAAACCCTGCTTTGGGCCTTTTGCTTACCTTATGTTCTGTTGCCCTGAATGTCAGGAAGGTCTTTGCCTCAGGCCACCCCTTTGTGAAGCCTGAAGAAAACAGTTTTAAATTTGAAATGAATAGGCATCACCTGTGGCTCTTTGCTTAATTGCTTTGGAAAGGGATGTGTCTGAATTAGCCTCTTGGCCTTGTATGTGGCTGTGATTTTTATTCTCAGCACATGATGGATCCAAAGAATGATCGCATGTGCGCATCCAAAACCAAAATGGCCAAAAGATCAGTCATTGTGGATGAAGTCTCTCGCCTTCTTCTGTTAGGTTCCTGACATCCATCAAGTGAGAATACTGATACTTTGGGTCAAATGAGTTCTTGAAATCTCTGCCGAGGTGCTTGGCTTTTCTCATGACTCTATTTCACATAAATATTCCATACCTGAAAGTCAGTAGGCCTCAAATTGGAGAAACAGAGCAGCATGAACGGCAGGCTTATTTGACCACTCCTGGTTCATATTAAGAGTGTCCAGGCCACCCTGACTTTAGGCAAATGAGGGGCAAGTGAGATTATTTTGGACACTACCAATGGCTGCACCCCTCATGGAAACCTCCAGCCAGAGGTCATGATGAGTGAATATATGGAAGAAGATGAGGGCCATGTGGGAGTGTTTTGGTTTTAATTGTGGTCATTTGTGTGGCGGTTGGAAGAAATGTCTGGGTCCACCTGGGCTTGAACTCTGGTGTGATTCCCCATAGAGACTTAGTTCTGGAACTCACCTCAGAGGAGTATTGCCATGAATTGTTTTGGGATTTTAGGAGGCCACGCATGAGAGTTGCCCTTGGAAACTGAGATCTGGCTTTCCACAGAGCACTGGGAATCTCAGCCAGCATATCACATGATATAATTGTGAAAAACTTGCAGCCATAGTTGAGAGTCAAAACACACATGGACCTCACATTTTACACCTCAATGTGCCTGGCTTCATGTGACCTTTTCCCCACTCTTTGGGAAGCCTTGCCTGTGAGAGTTCTCCAGAGTTTTCATTTAAATTAGCTTCCTCAACATTTAGTGGTTCCTGAATGAATTGAAACCCAGAGTTTCTCCAACTTCATCCTTGAAAAATGGCTTGATATATACCATGAATTTTTGGAAGTTCCCACAACCAGGTGGCACTGGAGAACATTTGGATGTCCTGTTGCTGATCATGAGTATACCAGACAATGCCTTGATTGACTGGGTTTCATGAAAATGGTGTAGAACAGAGATGCCAGTAAGTTGGAGCCTGCTGAGTAGTGGGCCTAGAGCAGTGGTGGGCAGGTGTGTGATGAAACATCAGTGGTAGGGCCATGAGGATCTACCATTGGATTCCAAATGGCTTGTGACTGACATGGTGCAGCCAGCAGTCCCTTATATGTAAAGGCATCTTGTTATATGGTGAGGTTTCAGGTCAATGTTCTGAATCAGGTTGATATGGACGAGGGGGCAATGGGGCAAGCTAGGAGGGATAGAAGCCTGGTTGGTGCATTCTCCTGCAGACCCTGACCCAACACACGTGACAGAACTCCATCCAGCAATATGTCCCAGTTGAGCTCCTGGTATTTCGTGAAGCAAATACCAAACTCCCAGTGCAGCAGGGAAAACACCACAAAAAGTGTAGGAGGACCAAATGGCTTCGCAGTCAACAGGGAGAGACACTTAGTCCTCAGTGGTCACAGTTTACCTACAAAGAGAGGATTCAGCATTGCTGCCTCATCTTCATTGGAAAATAAGAAACCATGTCCTTCAGGTCACATAGATGCAGAACCAGCTTTGATGGTCTCACTACTAAAGAAGCCAAATCTCCTGACAACAACATATATTTCAAGTGCCCAAACTCAGAGGCAGTTTCTCAAAAAGTTTTTAGGCTCTCAGAGCTCCCTGTTTGTGTTGTGTTTACCCTGTCCCTTACTTTTGGAAACTCCTCTACCACCTCCATGGTTATGAACTCTTGAGCATTTTCCATTCCAGATATGTATTCACTGATTTTCTAACTCTTCTCCTCTAATTATGTTTTACCTGGGGTGAAGGTAATGTCAAGGCATTTTTCTGGATGAGAGTGAGAGGATATCAGACCTTAACAGATATTTGTGAAGCACATATTTGCTTACACATTGAATTCATTTTCCAATTTTCCTTTTGAAATACTGAATCCCTGACACTAACCCATACCTACTAGAATCAGACAACTCATCCTAATATAATGGAGAAAAATAACCCAAACAGAATAGAAATTCAAGCAGTTCAGAGGAGGCATCTTTTATAGTTGGACTTGCCTTTTGCATTATATATGGTAGGAGTTATAAATCTAGTCAATTTTTATTTGAAATAGTTCTCCATGTGTTTTTAAAGATAACAAATGTGTGAAATCCTGTTTCCCTTTCTCTGTAGCCAATTCACACATGTATATTTATATGCACATATAGAATCCTACCAGGAATCCCACGTACATTTTTGTGAGGTTTCTCACTTCGCAGATTCAAATTGTGAGAAGAGATCACTCATCTTAAACGCTGTTAGAACTGAAGATTCAAACTATAGGGGAGCTTTCTAGTAGAACAACATTATACATATACTCATGTTCAGTAAAATAATTATTTTTGCATCTGTGGATGATATATATTTCCTGATGAATTTTGATTTTCATATATATTGCTGCTTTTTAATGTCTGTGTGTAGTTTGTATGTGTGTGTGTGTGTATATATATATATATATATATATATATATATATACACACACACACTATTCAGATTTTTCAATATATAAAATATATGTGTCTTATATACACTTTCTAAATTCATTCATGTTCATGTATATGGATTTATAATCAACTTTTCACAAGATTATTTTCCGAAATATTCATCCACCTGAAATACATATTTGTTTCCTAGTACTGAAAACAAACTTCAGTGAATGGTGCCTACAAATTCTAATAATTTTACAGTAACTGACCCAGTTTACCACCAATGCAAGTAGATTCCTATGGGACATGATATGTAATTTGAGGTTCATTTGTTTTCAACACTGGTACATTATTATTTCTTCAGTTTTTGCACATCATACGATATATATTTCATCCACAAGTTCACAAATTTACAGGCATTTGTTTCAACTTTAATCAATTCCTGTTTCAGAACACAAGTATTATCAGGGTTTCTGAACTCGTCTTTTCATGACGCTTCTTTCCAAACAAGTTATTTTCGATTTCCATAATCACTGGTGAAGTAAAACTCACACCCTTCGTGATAAACCAAAACACTAATATTACCATTATATGTATACCATTTTGGAAAGAATGATTGTATATCAATATAACATTTCCTGTAATTTTTCAGATATCAGTTCAGTCCATTATTTATAGTTGGAACAAGTTATATTATTTATTCACAGTATGTTCTATTCATGCTTTATCTTTATATTCATAGACACAGTGTACACCTCTTTGGACCCCCAATACTAATTTTACGTCTTCAATATATTGCTACCAGAAATGGTGGAAGAAATACTTATGTCACCTGATCTACATATACATTTTATCACAATAATATTCTGAAAAAAAATGTAAAGGTCACACTTATGACTGTACCAAAGCCTAAAAGGAAAGTGAACATGGATTAATAGAAACATCCATGTCCATGCTGCCTAATGCTCTCAAATGTCAATCCTATTGGTGACAACATATTTGTTTCTTCCTAAGATTATATATTCAAACTCAACCCTGTTGAAAATGTCTAATCCTATCACTCACTTTATATTTTGCCTGATGCAATAATGTCTCTATTGATATCTGCATTTCTACATATTTTCCCAGTTTATCATAGTGACTGACTCTTCATATGTGCCGACATTTACATTCACTCTCTAACCGAAACCATATTGCTAAAGAACTTTTGGTCTAAATCCTATAATCGCTCTTCTTCCTAAACCTACCGACAATCTTTCTAAACCTACTGACTATCCCTTTTTACTGGATGTTCTCTTCTACGTTCAATCATCCAAGGTACAAGGTCCTATGCCATTGTATATTGAATTATCTGAGACATCTTTAGAGAACATAAATCAAGCTAAGTATCCCAATCAAGGGCCCAATGCCCTTCTGGGTTTCAAATTATACCTAGATTTTTATTTTCATACTTATATTTCACCTCTACATTCTTGTAAATCTCACAGGTTGCCAATACCATTATTCATCGCACAGAATGATTCCTAACCCAAATTGAACCTGTTATTAACCCTAAACATACACTGTTCCCTCAATCTCATTTTACAGAAGAACAGGGACGGAGTTGTTCTTACAATACAGGAAACTAGGGGACCTTCCACCTGCTGAAAACCTCAAAGGTCCATACAGAAATGATACCCGGAAAAGTTATAGGCAGCTATGAAGGACCTGAGAGAGCAAAAGTCATCTTCCATGGCAAACAACCTGGTCAGGATGAAGGGATGTGTCTTAATCAGCCTCTCTCTTCTTATTGTAGAGAAGATGGACCAAATCAGGCCTGTGTGGAAAGCTGTTCATGGGTGCCTATGGTTGATATACCATTCTAACTTGTGAAAGTGTCACAGGAAGTAGGGGCAGCCTCCATCTCATGGGACCCTTGGAAGCAACTGTTAGGAAAAAGGGGTGCCAAGGCAGTGGCCTCATTCAGTTCCAAAGAAAGTGACATATCTAATTTCCTTGGTGATGGAACTCTCTGAACTTGCTATCCAAGAACCAAGACACCGAGAGGCAATCCCAGTCCAAGTCCCTGTGGGCTCACTTGATTGGATTTTCCAAGGACAGAGTCAGTCTTTCTCGGTACCTAATGATGTGAGTATAGCCAAATACCAGGAGAGCACTGAAGAGGTACTTTTCCTGAGAAAGCAGGTAGTGGCTCGCCACTTTTTCCTGACAACTTTACAGAGTTGGTCAAGGAAAGCAGATCTGATAGAGGACACGCCATTTCGGGGGAACATAATATGGCCCACCAGTCAGAGTTAACTCCGGAGAGTCACAGAACTACTTGAGGGAAGGAGGTGCCTTTGTGAGTGTGGGTTTGTTGTTTTGTCTCATATTCTGAGAATAGGTAGGGAAGGCGGTTTGTTTGATTTGGAGTGAACTGTTTCTAGTAAGTCGTTTGACAAAATGAGTGTTTCTATGTCTGTGTATCCCACTGTGTCCGTGGTTGTAGACATGAGAAAAGAGAATGCAACAATGGATGTGTCCTGTCTAGTAGAAAGCTTCCCATTATGCATCCTGCCTAATTTATGAATGGAGTGCGGCTTGCCTTATGGATGAGCAATGCCTATTACCTTCCTAAGTCCCTGTTTTCTTCTGAATTCTGGCCACTCTCCAGAATAGGCTCATGGTTTTGTGTCCAAGATATGCAACAACTCCAAGGTCTGTGACATGGCCATGTACAGGATAGCTGAAGGGAATGGCCAGCATCTCAGAAAACTCAGATATCAGTGTGACCAGGAAAGTCTCAGTGGATATACCCTGCTTTTGGCCTTTTGCTTACCTATTGTTCTGTTGCCCTGAATATCAGGAAGGTCTTTGCCTCAGGCCACCCCTTTGTGAAGCCTGAAGGAAACAGTTTTCAAATGGAAATGAATGGGCATCACTTGTGGCTCTTTCTTAGTTGCTTTGGAAAGGGATGTGTCTTAATTAGACTCTTGGCCTTGTATGTGGCTGTGACTTTGATTCTCAGCAGCTGATGGATCTAAAAATGATCCCATGTGTGCATCCAAAACCATAATTGCCAAAAGATCAGTCATTGTGGATGAAGTCTCTCGTCTTCCTCTGTTAGGTTGCTGACCTCCATCAAGTGAGAATAGGTATTCCTTGGGTCAAATGAGTTCTTCAAATCACTGCAGAGGTGCTTAGGTTTTCGTATGACTCCAAATCACATAAAGAATCTATACTTGAAAGTCAGTAGGCCTCAAATTGGAGAAACAGAGCAGTATTAACGGGAGGCTTATTTGATCACTCCTGGTTCACAGAAAGGGTGTCCAGGCCAACATGACTTTAGGCAAATGAGGGGCAAGGGAGTTTATTTGGACACTGTCTTTGGGTGAGCCCTTCATGGAAACCTCCAGACAGAGGTTACGATGAGTGACTATATGGAAGAAGATGAGGACCATGTTTGAGTGTTTTGTTTTTAATTGTGGTCATTTGTGTGGTGGTTGTAAGAAATATCTTGGTCCACCTGGGCTTGAACTCTGTTGGGATTTCCCTTAAAGACTGCGTTCTGGAACTGAACTCAGAGAAGTATTGCCATGAATAGAAATACAGGCAGTTTAGAGGAGGCATGGTGTATATTTGGACTTGCCTTTTGCATGATACAGAGTAGGAGTTAAATCTAGTCAATTTTTTGTTGAAATAGTTCTCCATGTGTTTTTAAAGTTAAAAAATTGTGAATTCCTGTCTCCCTTTCTCTGTAGCCTATTCAGCACATATATTTTTATATGGATATATAGAATCATACCTGGTACCACACATACATTCTTGTGAGGTGGATGAGTTGGCAGATACAAATTGTGAAAAGAGATCACTCCTAATTAACCGTGTTGGAACTGAATATTCAACCAATGGGTGAGCTTGCTAGTTGAACAACATTATACATAAATCCATGTTCAGTAAAATGAATATTTTTGGATCTTTTTATGATATATATTTTATGAAAATTTTGATTGACATATATTTTGCTATTTTTTTTTCTGTGTGTGTGTGTGTGTGTGTGTGTTTTGTGTCATTCACCTGTTCTGTAAAACAACTTCAGAGAGAGAGGTTAAAAATTCATGCAAAGCTCTGATGGAGGTATCTAATATCTTAGTTTTGGTCTATTGCTTCTTCTAATTGGGTCATTTGTTGTGTCCCATGGACGAGGGCAATGGTTCCTGTGCCCACCCCTGAAGCAACTCCTATTCCGAATAGGATGGCTAAAGTGAGGGATATATGTCCCCAGTGGAAACGGGTTGTATGCCCCTCTATTTCATTTTCAAATGAACCTGCATCATGACAGAGCACTCTGGGAAACATCTGCACCATTACACAATTAATCACATCTGTTGACAATTTCTTTAAACATAAACAATGTTTAATTATATACAATTATGCTGTTGTAGGGACGGACAAGGCAAGGTACCTAAGATAGCAACGAAGACAGGGAAACCGTCCTATTTGGTTGCAACCAGATTCAGAGGGCATTGCTTCGGTTGTAATCAATTATTCTCCTGAAACTCAAGTTTAGGTAGTTTCAGAATTTTGTACCCAACATGTAAGGGAAGGGGCTCAGAAGTTCACAGTCTTCAGAAGTTCAAAAAAGCCGTTGTTGTTTCTGTTTTTACCTCAGTTCTGGGCAAGTTAACTTTTCAAGGACACCTGGGAGGGAAAGAGCTTTTTCCTACATTTCTTATTTTTCACCCCTGACAGCTGTTACCATGGAGCCCTGATGGTAACTTCTTTATCTTAGAAATATAGCCATCTCTGTAAAGCCCCAGCTCATGGCCAGAGGCCTTGTTCATTATTTTGTGGAAAAGAAGTAATGGGGTGTCTAGCATAGAAGTGCTTATTTTTTTAGCCAGTGGCCAAGTAGAACAAGGCAACACTAAAAGAGGAAGTTTATCTACATTGAACTCTTTTATAGGGACTCTTTTGCTGAAAGTCCTAAAGTCAGCCATGGTGAAGACTTCTGTAGAAAGTCAGTTAAGAATTTTCTGTAGGCCTGGTACAGAAGGGGAAGACAGGGAAGGTGGGGCTGACAGCAGCTCCGAGGATCTGAGAATAAGGAAGGAGAGATGTAAAAGAATAATGGGAAAGGGGTTTGGGATTTTCCTAGCAACAAAAACTTGAGCTGTAGAACAGGTAGAGCAGAGGGGAAGACAAGAGTGAGTATCCCAAAATGCATGTGAGGGACTTTCAATTTTTAGTAAACTGTTTTCAGTGATGACAAAGCAACTTTAAAGGCCATTTTCATTACATCTTTGATAGGAGTCTGAGGGCTCTCCTCAGCTAGTTTCAGCTTTGTGTTGGCTGGTAAGAGGACCTGGTGGGACCCGGGGCGGGCACGGACAGGAGAAGAGAGGAGTGAGTCGGTGGATGGGAACCTGAGTACCTGCTACTTCAGCAAGATGGTGATGGTCTGAGAACCAGCAGAGATTTGGGTTTTTGATCTAATAATTGGAGGGGAGAAATCAGGTTGCTGAGGTGAGAGTGACAGCAGAGACTCTGGAGCACAAGGCTGAAGGTGAGGATTGATTGGATAAGCATAGTTCAGGATATGAGTGAAGGATGGAAAAGGCATGCCCATAGGGGAATCTCCTTTCACCCTTTTGAGCACTTGCAGAAGTTAAAAAGGTCACACAGGGCTGGGGATGTGGCTCATTTGTAGCACGCTCGCTTGGCATGCGTGCTGCCCGGGTTCGATCCTCAGCACCACATACAAACAAAGATGTCGTGTCCAGCAAAAAACTAAAAAATAAATATTAAAAATTCTCTCTGTCTCTCTCTCTCTCACCTCTCTCTTTAAAGAAAATGGTCACGCAGAATTTGAGGATCAAGAGACCCCTCTGGGGGCCATCGGTTTTGGTTATCTAATTTTTAATATGGCCTATGCTGTGTACTGAATTTGATGAGGAGTTTGTGTTCCATCAGGCAGCCCCTGTATGCTCACATCCCCATGACGTACAGCAAAAGTCTGCCAGGCATTCTGGGATTACTAAAAAGGAGTGATGGATTTTTCCTTTCCCCAGGTACATGATCCTCTTAGTTATACAAGTCCGATATTTACTGCCATTAGCCCCTTGAACTAGAGACCTTTTATTTGATAGAGGGCCCAATGGGGCCTTAAGGGCTGAGTTTATTGCCCCTGTATCCACTTCAAAGTTTACTGGTGTCTCCTCCACTTCAAAAGATACGCTGAGCTCAGGGAGGGGATCTGAGCCCCGACTTTCGTAGTCATGCTGAAGAGTCAGAAAGGCTGGCTGGCGTGGCTGCCTCTTTCTAGGGAACTCTTGAACCCAGTGTCCTCTTTCTTTACAGTAGGCACATTGATCTGAGGTCAGGGGTGGCGTCTGGCGTGGGACCAGGTATCCCTTCCTGTCTCCCTGTTTCTTAATTTCTGGCCTTTTTGTTATTGTGACCGGGACCTTAGTCAACTCCTTAGTCTGTCTTTTGTTTCTTTTATCCTCCTTTTGCTCCCTTCTCTTCCTCAGTTTCTCTCTTATAGTATACTTTCTCGGCTTCTCTGACTAAATCTCTCAAAGTCATATCTTGTAATCCATCTAAGCATTGTAACTTTCTTTAAATATCCAAGGCAGCATGCCCAATAAAGGCCATTGTGACAGATGATTTTTGATCCTCTGCATGAGGATCGAAAGGAGTATATCTCCTATATGCCTCCGTAATTCTCTCTAGAAACATAGAGGAAGATTCATCAGGCCCGCAGGCGTGGTACCCACGTCACCCCAAATGGAGTAGGGAAAGAGCAGTGCCACTGCCTGCTCCCGGATCAGGCCCAGCCACCAGCTGGTGTGGTAGTCACGTCACCCAAATTGTAGTAGGGGCCAAGCAGGCTGCCCCCCGCGCCCGCCACAAAAGCAGACCTGTGACTGACCTTCGGAACAGGCCCAGAGGCCTGCCACCATGGTAGACATGACACCCCAATTGGAGTAGTGGCAGAGCAGAGCTTTCTCCCGCGCCCAGTACAAGCACAACGGCCCACCGGCGTGGTAGTCACGTCAACCCAATTGGAGTAGGGGCAGAGCAGAGTGTTTGCCCGCACCCGGAACAGGCCCAGCGATCTGCCAGCATGGTAGTCACGACACCCCAATTGCAGTAGGGCCAAAGCAGAGCCACCACCCGCTCCCGCAAGGTAGGCAGAAATGCAACTGACCGGCGGAACAGGACTAGCGGCCTGCAAGCACAGCAGACACATCAACCCATTTGGTTCTTTGAAAAAATAAAAAAAATCTACAGACCCTTAGCCATGCTAACGAAGACAAAAAGAGAGAGAACTCAAATTACTAGCATACAGGATGAAAAAGACAATATCATAACAGATATTTCAGATATACAGAAGATAATCCGAAATTATTTTGAATCTTTGTACTCTAATAAAATAGAAGACAGTGAAGGCATCGATAAATTTCTTAAGTCATATGATCTGCCCAGATTGAGTCAGGAGGATATAGACAACCTAAACAGACCAATATCAATTGAGGAAATAGAAAAAACCATCAAAACACTACCAAGTAAGAAAAGCCCAGGACCTGATGGGTATACAGCAGAGTTTTACAAAACCTTTAAAGGGGAACTAATACCAATACTTTTCAAGCTATTTCAGGAAATTGAAAAAGAGGGAGAACTTCCAAATTCATTCTATGAGGTCAACATCACTCTGATTCCTACACCAGACAAAGACACTTCAAAGAATGAAAACTACAGACCAATATCTCTAATGAGCCTAGAGGCAAAAATCCTCAATTAAATTCTGGCAAATCAGATACAAAAGCATATCAAAAAAATTGTGCACCATGATCAAGTAGGATTCATCCGTGGGATGCAAGGCTGGTTCAATATACAGAAATCAATAAATGTTATTCATCACATCAATAGACTTAAAAATAAGAACCATATGATCATCTCGATAGATGCAGAAAAAGCATTCGACAAAGTACAGCATCCCTTTATGTTCAAAATTCTAGAAAAACTAGGGATAACAGGAACATACCTCAATATTGTAAAAGCAATCTATGCTAAGTCTCAGGCTAGCATACTTCTGAATGGAGAAAAATTGAAGGCATTCCCCCTAAAATCTGGAACAAGACAGGTATGCCCTCTTTCACCACTTCTGTTCAACATAGTTCTCGAAACACTGGCCAGAGCAATTAGAGAGATGAAAGAAATTAAAGGCATATAAATAGGAAAAGAAGAACTTAAATTATCACTATTGCAGATGACATGATTCTATTCCTAGCAGACCCAAAAGGGTCTACAAAGAAACTAATAGAGCAAATAAATGAATTCAGCAAAGTGGCAGGATATAAAATCAACACTCATAAATCAAAGACATTCCTGAATATCAGTGACAAATCCTCTGAAACGGAAATGAGGACAACCACTCCATTCACAATATACTAAAAAAAAAAAAAATTGGGAATCAACCTAACAAAAGAGGTGCAAGTTTTATACAAGGAAAACTACAGAAACCTAAAGAGAAAAATAGAGGAAGATATTAGAAGATGTAAAAATGTACCCTGTTCATAGATAGACAGAACTAACATCATCAAAATGGCGATATTACTAAAAGTTCTCTATAGGTTTACTGCAATGCCAATCAAAACCCAACGGCATTTCTTGTAGAAATAGAGAAAGCAATCATGAAATTCATATGGAAAAATAAAAGACCCAGAATAGCAAAAACAACACTAAGCAGGAAGTGTGAATCAGTCGGTATAGGGATACCAGACTTCAAACTATACTGCAGAACAATAGTAACAAAAATAGCATGGTACTGGTACCAAAACAGGTGGGTGGACCAATGGTACAGAATAAAGGACACAGAAACCAATCCAAAAAATACAACTATCTTACATTTGATAAAGGGGCTAAAAGCATGCAATGGATGAATGATAGCATCTTCAACAAATGGTGCTGGGAAACCTGGAAATCCATATGTAACAAAAAGAAACTGAATCCCTTTCTCTCGCCATGCACAAAAGTTAACTCAAAATGGATCAAGGAGCTTGATATCAAATCAGACATGGTGTCTGATAGAAGACAAAGTTGGCTACGATCTACATACTGTGGGGTCGCCTCCAAATTCCTCAATAGGACACCCATAGCACAAGCGTTAATAACTAGAATCAACACATGGGACTTACTCAAACTAAAAAGGTTTTTTCTCAGCAAAAGAAACAGTAAGAGAGGAAAATAGGGAGCCCACATCCTGGGAACAAATCTTTCCTCCTAACACTTCAGATAGAGCACTAATATCCAGAGTATACAAAGAACTCAAAAAATTAGTCAATAAGATAACAAATAACCCAAACAACAAATGGGCCAAGAACCTGAACAGACACTTCTCAGAGGAGGACATAAAATCAATCAACAAGTACATGAAAAAATGGTCACCATCTCCAGCAGTCAGAGAAATGTGAATCAAAACCACCCTAAGATACCATCTCACTCCAGTAAGATTGGCAGCCATTATGAAGTCAAACAATCACAAGTGCTGGCGAGGATCTGGGGAAACAGGTACACTTGTATATTTCTGGTGGGACTGCAAATTGGTGCAGGCAAATGGGAAAGCAGTATGGAGATTTCTTGGAAAGCTGGGAACGGAACCACCATTTGACCCAGTTATTCCCCTTCTCGGTCTAAAACCTAAAGACCTAAAAAGAGCATGCTACAGGGACACTGCTACATCGATGTTCATAGCAGCACAATTCACAATAGCAAGACTGTGGAACCAACCTAGATGCCCTTCAATAGAAGAATGAATGAAAAAAATGTGGCATTTATACACAATGGAGTATTACTCGGCATTAAAAAATGACAGAATCATAGAATTTTCAGGGAAATGGATGGCATTAGAACAGATTATGCTAAGTGAAGCTAGCCAATCCCTAAAAAACAAATGCCAAATGTCTTCTTTGATATAAGGAGAGTAACTAAGAACAGAGTAGGGACGAGGAGCATGAGAAGAAGATTAACATTAAACAGGGATGAGAGGTGGAAGGGAAAGGGAGAGAGAAGAGAAACTGCATGAAAATGGAAGGAGAACCTCAGGGTTATACAAAATTACATACAAGAGGAAGTGAGGGGAAAGGGAAAAATAATACAAGGGGGAGAAATTTATTACTGTATAGGGGGTAGAGAGAGAAGAGGAGAGGAGACTGGAGGGGAGGGGGGATAGTAGAGGATAGGAAAGGCAGCAGAATACAACAGACACTAGTATGGCAATATATGAATCAATGGATGTGTAACTGATGTGATTCTGCAATCTGTATACGGAGCAAAAATGGGAGTTCATAACCCACATAAATCAAAGTGTGAAATATTATTTATCAAGAACTATGTAATGTTTTGAACAACCATATATAAAAATTTAAAAAAAGAGATAACTAAATTCGGTGAATAATGCACGAGAATCCTAATATTTCTACAGTTTAAAATCAATGCCAGTAGATTCCTATGGGACATGATGTGTATTTTGACGTTCATTTTTATTCAACAATGGTACATTACTATTTCATGAGTTTATGCACATCATAGGATATATATTTCATCCACAAATTAGCAAATTTATAGGCATTTGATTGAATTTCAATCGCTTCCTGCTTTACAATATATGCATTCCTCCAGGTTTCCTGAAAGGTCTTTTCATGAGACTTCTTTCCAAACATATTATTTTCGATTTCCATAATCACTTTTGAAGCAAAACTCACACACTGTTCATGATAAACCAAAACACTAATATTACCATTAGATGTATAATTGGTGGGAATGAATGATTGTATATCAATATAAGATTTCCTGTAATTTTCCAGATATCAGTTCAATCCATTATTTAATGTTTGAACAAGTTATATTATTTATTCACAGTATTGTCTATTCATGCTTTATCTCTATATTCATAGACACAGGGTGCACCTCTTTGTACCCCCAATACTAATTTTACGTCTTCAATATATTGTTTCCAGAAATGGTGGACGAAATACTCATGTCACCTGATCTACATATACATTTTTTCACAGTAATATTCTGGACAAATAATGTAATGGTCACGGTTATGATTGCACGAAGGACTAAATGAAAAGTGAACATGGATTACTAAAAACATCTATGTCCAGGTTGCCTAATGCTCTTAACTGTCAATCCTATTGGTGACTACATATTTTTTTCTTCAAAAGATTATGTATTCAAACTCAACCCTGTTGAAAATGTCTAATCCTATCACTCACTTTATACTTTGCCTGATTTCATAATGTCTCTATTGATATCTGCATTTCTACATTTTTTCCCAGCTCATCATAGTGACTGACTCTTCATATGTGCTGACATTTACATTCACTCTCTAACTGAAACCCTATTGTTAAAGAACTTTTGTCCAAATCAAATACTCACTCTTCTTCCTAAACCTACCGACTAGCTTCATAATCTTACTGACTATCCCTTTTTGACTGGATGTTCTCTTCTACATTCAATCATCCAAGGTACAAAGTCCTATGCCATTGTGTATTGAATTAACTGAGACATCTTTGCAGAATATAATTCAAAGCTAATTATCCCAATCAAGGGCTCAATGCCCTTCTGGGCTTCAAATCATACCTAGATTTCTGTTCTCATACTTATATTTAACCTCCATATTCTTTTAAATATCGAAGGTCCCCAACACTATTATTCATCACACAGAATGATTCCTAACACAAATCGAACCTGTTATTAACCCGAAACATACACTGTTCCCTCAATCTCATTTTACAGAAGAGCAGGGACAGAGTTGTTCTTACAATACAGGAAAGAAGGGGACAGTCCACCTGCTGAGAACCTCAAAGGTCCATGCAGAAATGATACCTGGACAAGTTGTAGGCAGGTATAAAGGACCTGAGTGAGCAAAACTCATCTTCCATGGCAAAACACCTGGTCAGGATGAAGGGATGTGTCTTAATCAGCCTCTCTCTTCTTATTGTAGAGAAGACTGACAAAACCAGACCTGTGTGTAGAGCTGTTCCTGGGTGCCTATCGTTGATATTTCATTCTAACTTGTGAAAGTGTCACAGGAAGTAGGGACCGGCTCCATCTCATGGGACCCTTGGAAGCAACTGTTAGGGAAAAGTGGTTGCCAAGGCAGTGACCTCATTCAGTTCCAAAGAAAGTGACATACCTCATTATTTGGTGATGGAACTCTCTGAACTTGGTATCCAAGAAGCCAGGCACCCAGAGGCAGTCCCAGTTCCAGTCCCAGTGGACTCGCTTGTTTGGATTTTCCAAGGACAAAATCAATCTTTCTTGGTACCTACTGATGTGAGGATGGCCAAATGCCAGAAGAGCTCTGAAGAGGGACCTTTCCTGAGAAAGCAGGTAGTGGCTCACCACTTTTTCCTGACAACTTCACAGAGTTGGCCATGGAAACCAGATCTGAAAGAGGACAGGCCATTTTGGGAGAACATAGTATGGCTCACCAGTCATAGGACACTCCTTCTAATCACAGACATACTTGGGGGAAGGAGCTGCCTTTGTGGGAGTGGGTATGGCTTTGTGGTTCTGTCTCATGTTCTGAGAATAGGTAGGAAAGGCGTTTTTTATTTGTTGTTTTTTTTTTTGTTTTTGGTTTTCAGTGGACTGTTCTAGTAAGTCGTTTGACAAGGCAAGTATTTCCATGTCTGTGTATTCCACTGTGTCCGTTGTTGTAAACATTAGGAAAGAAAATGCATTAATGAATGTGTCCTTTAAAGTATAAATATTCCCAAAATTCATCCTGCCCAATATATGAATGAACTGCAGCTTGTCTTATCGAAGGGAAACACCTGCTATCTTCCCAAGTTAATGTTTTCTTCCTGTATTCTGGCCAGTCTCCAGAATAGGCTCATGGTTTTGTGTCCACGATATGTACCACCTCCAAGCTCTGTGACATGGTCATGTACTGGATAGCTGAAAAGAATGGCGAGCATCTCAGAAAACTCAGATATCAGTGTGACCAAGAAACTCTCAGTGGAGAGACCCTGCTTTGGACCTTTTGCTTAAGTACTGTTTTGTTACACTGAATATCTGGAAGGTCTTTGCTTCAGGGCACCCCGTTGTGAAGCCTGAAGAATATAGTTTTGAAATGGAAATGAATAGGCATCACCTGTGGCTCTTTGCTTAATTGCTTTGGAAATGGATGTGGCTGAATTAGCCTCTTGGCCTTCTTTGTGGCTGTGATTTAGATTCTCAGCACATGATGGATATAAAGAATGATCCCATGTGTGCGTCCAAAACTATAATGGCAAAAAATCAGTCATTGTGGATGAAGTCTCTCGTCTTCCTCTGTTAGGTTCCTGACCTCCATCAAGTGTGAATAGGGATTCTTTGGGTCAAATGAGTTCTTCAAAGCCCTGATGAGGTGCTTGGGTTTTCGCATGACTCCAAATCACATAGAGAATCTATACCTGAAAGTCACTAGGCCTCAAATTGTAGAAACAGAGCAGTATTAACGGCAGGCTTATTTGATCACTTCTGGTTCACAGGAGGCCTGTCAAGGCCACCCTGACTTTAGCCAAATGAGGGGCAAGCGAGCTTTTTTTGGACACAGTCTTGGGCTGTGCCCCTGATGGAAAACTCCAGCCAGAGGTTACGATGAGTGACTATATGGAAGAAGATGAGGGCCATGTGGGAATGTTTTGGTTTTAATTTTGGCCATTTGTTTGGCGGTTGGAAGAAATGACTGGGTCCACTTGGGCTTGAACTTTGGTGTGATTCCCCTTAGAGACTGAGTTGTGAAACTGAACTCAGAGAAGTATTGCCATGAATTTTGTTTGGATTTTAGGATGCCACGCATGTGAGTCGCCCTTGTAAACTGAGATCTAGGGCCAGGGTGGCTTTCCACAGAGCACTGGGAATCTCTGCCAGGATATCACATGATTTTATTCTCAAAGACATGGCAGCCATATTTGAGAGTCGAAAAATACATAGGACTCACATTGTAGACTTTAATGGGCCTGGCATCATGTGACCATTTTGGCACTCTTTCAGAAGCCTTGCCTGTGAGAGTTCTCCAGAGCTTTTATTGAATTGAGCTTCCTCAACATTTAATGGTTACTGAATGAATTGAAAGCCACAGTGCCTCCAACTTCATCCTTGAAAAATGGCTAGATAAATACCATGAAAATTTTGAAATTCCCATGACCAGGTGGCACTGGAGAACCTTTGGATGTCCTATTGCTGATCAAGAGTATACCAGACAGTGCCTTGATTGACTGGGTTTCATGAAAATGGTGTAGTACAGAGATGCCAGTAAGTTAGAGCCTGCTGAGTAGTGGGCCTAGAGCAGTTTTGGGCAGGTGTGTGATAAATCACCAGTGGTAGGGTCATGAGGATCTACCATTGTATTCCAAATGGCATGTTACTTACATGGTGCAGCCAGCAGACCCTTATATGTAAAGGCATCTTGTTATATGGAGAGGTTTCAGGGCAATGTTCAGAATTAGGTTGATATGGACAAGGGGGCAATGGGGCAAGCTATGAGGGATAGAAGCCGGGTTGGTGCATTCTCCTGCATACCCTGGCACACCACACGTGACAGAACTCCCTCCAGCATTGTGTCCCAGTTTAGCTCCTTGTATGTCATGAAGCAAATACCAAACTCCGAGTGCAGTAGCAAAAACACGACAAAAATTGGACCAGGACCAAATGGCTTCACAGTCCACATGGGGAGAAACTTAGTCCCCAGTGGTCACAGTTTACCTACAAAGAGATAATGCAGCACTGCTGCTCATCTTTATTGGAATATAAGAAGCCATGTCCTCCAGGTCACATAAATGCAGACCCAGCTTTGATGGTCTCACGCAAAGAAGTCAAATCTCCTGACAACAACATATTTTTCAAGTGCCCAACCTCACAGAAAGTTTCTCAAAAAGTTTTTAGGCCAGAAGAGCTCCATGTTTGTGGAGTCTTAACCCAGTCCCTTACTTTTGGAAACTCCTCTACCACCTCCAAGATTGTGAACTCCTGAGCATTTCCATTCCAGATATGTATTCACTGATTTTCTAACTCTTCTCCTCCAATTGTGTCTTAATTGGGGCAAAGGTATTGACAAGGCATTGCTCTGGATGAGAGTGGAAGGATATTTATGCAGCACATATTTGCATACACATTGGATTCATTTTTCAATTTTCCTATTGAAATAGTGAATCCCTGACACTAACCCGAACCTATTAGGCTCAGACTACTCAACCTAATAAAAAGGAGAAAAATAACCCAAACAAATATAAATACAAGCAGTTCAGAGGAGGCATGTTGTATATTTGGACTTGCCTTTTGCATTATATAAGGTAGGAGTTATAAATCTAGTCAATTTTTAATTGAAATAGTTCTCCATGTGTTTTTAAAGTTAACAGATATGTGAATTCTTGTTTCCAATTCTCTGTAGCCATTTCACCCATGTATATTTATATACATATATAGAATCCTACCAGGTATCACATGTACATTTTTGGGAGGTGGCTGACTTGGCAGATACAAATTGTGAGAAGAGTTCACTCCTCTTAAACGCTGTTGGAACAGAAAATTCAACCTACAAGCTTCCTAGTAGAACAACATTATACATAAGCTCATGTTCAGTAAAATAAATATTTTTGCATCTGTGGATGATATATATTTAATGATGAATTTTGTTTGGCATATATATTGCTACTTTTTAATGTCTATTTGTGTTTTTTTTGTATATATACATACACTCTGTAGATTTTTCAAAATATGAAATATGTGTCTTATATACACTCTCTTAATCCATTCATGTTCATGTACTTGGATTTATAATCAACTTTTTACAAGATTATTCTCAGACATATTCATTTAACTGAAATACATGTTTGTTTCCTAGTACTGAAAACTAACTTCAGTGAATGGTGCATACAAATCCTAATAATTCTACAGTAACTAACCCAGTCTAACATCAATGCAAGTAGATTCCTATGGCACATGATATGTAATTTGACGTTCATTTGTATTCAACACTGGTACATTACTATTTCTTCAGGGTTTGCACATCATAGGATATACATTTCATCCACAAGTTCACAAATTTATAGGCATTTGTTTCAACTTTAATCACTTATTGCTTCAGAACACATGTATTATCAGGGTTTCTTGACTGGTCTTTTCATGAGAATTCTTTCCAAACACATTATTTTCAATTTCCATAATCACTATTGAAGCAAAACTCACACACTCTTCATGATAAACCAAAACACTAATATTACCATTTGATGTATAATTGGTCGGAATGAATGATTGTATATCAATATAAGATTTCCTGTAATTTTTCAGATATCAGTTCAATACATAATTTAAATTTGGAACAACTTATATTATTTATTCACATTATGGTCTATTCATGCTTTATCTCTATATTCATAGACACAGGGTACACCTCTTTGTACCCCCAAAACTAATTTTATGTCTTCAATATATTGCTCTCAGAAAAGGTGGTAGAAATACTCATGTCACCTGATCTACATAAACATTTTATCACAGTAATATTCGGAACTAAAAATGTGAAGGTCACACTTAAGACTGTACCAAAGCCAAAAGGGAAATTGTACATGGATTACTAAAACATCCATGTCCAGGTTGCCTAATGCTCTCAAATGTCAATCCTATTGGTGACGACATATTTGTTTCTTCATAAGATTATATATTGAAACTCAACCTTGTAGAAAATGTCTAATCCTATCACTCATTTTATACTTTGCATGATTTCATAATGTCTCTATTGATATCTGCTTTTCTACATATTTTCCCAAGCTCATCATAGTGACTCACTCTTCATATGTGCTGACATTAACATTCACCCTCTAACCAAAACCCTATTAGGAAAGAACTTTTGATACAAATCCTATACTCACTCTTCTTCCTAAACCTACCGACTATCTTCTTAATCCTACCTACTATCCCTTTTTGACTGGATGTTCTCTTCTACATTCAATCATCCAAGGTACAAGGTCCTATGCCATTTATTATTGAATTATCTGAGACATCTTTGCAGAATATAATTAAAAGCTAAGTATCCCAGTCAAGGGCCGAATGATTTCTGGCCTTCAAATCTTACTTAGATTTCTGTTTTTGTACATTTATTTCAACTCTATATTCTTATAAATATCGTAGGTACCCAATACCATTATTCATCTCACAGAATGATTCCTAACTGAAATCGAACCTGTTATTAACCCGAAACATACACTGTTCCCTCAATCTCATTTTACAGAAGAGCAGGGAAAGAGTTTTTCTTACAATACAGGAAATTAGGGTACCTTCCACCTGCGAGAACCTCAAAGGTCCATTCAGAAATGATACCTGGAGAAGATTTAGGCAGGTATAAAGGACCTGAGAGAGCAAAAGTCATCTTCCATGGCAAACAACCTGGTCAGGATGAAGGGATGTGTCTGAATCAGCCTCTCTCTTCTTATTGTAGAGAAGATGGACAATACCAGGCCTGGGTGAAGAGCTGTTCCCAGGTTCCTCTGGTTCATATACCATTCTAACTAGTGAAAGTGTCACAAGAAGTAGAGGCCGGCTCCATCTCATGGGACCCTTGGAAGCAACTCTTAGGACAAAGTGTTTGCCAAGGCAGTGACCTCATTCAGTTCCAAAGAAAGTGACATACCTCATTTCCTTGGTGATGGAACTCTCTGAACTTGGTATCCAAGAAGTCAGGCACCCAGAAGCAGTCCCAGTCCCAGTATCAGTGGGCTCACTTGGTTGGATTTAACAAGGACAGAGTCAGTCTTTTTTGGTACCTACTGATGTGAGGAAGGACAAATGGAGGAGAGCTCTGAAGAGGGACCTTTCCTGAGAAAGCAGGTAGTGGCTCACCACTTTTTCCTGACACCTTAACAGAGTTGGCCAAGGAAACCAGATCTGATAGAGGACAGGCCATTTTGGGAGAAGATAGTATGGCCCACAAGTCAGAGAACACATTGGATAGTCACAGACCTACTTGAGGGAAGGAGGTGCCTTTGTGGGAGTGCGTGTGTGTTTGTGGTTCTGTCTCATGTTCTGAGAATAGGTAGGAAAGTCGGTTTTTTCGTTTGCAGTGGACTATTTCTAGTAAGTCGTTTGACCAGACTAGTGTTCCTATGTCTGTGTATTTCACTGTGTCCGTTGTTGTAGACATTTGAAAAGATAATGCATTAATATATGTCTAGTCTAGTATAAATCTTCCCATAATTCATCCTGGCCAATTAATGAATGGAATGCAACCTGTCTTATCCATGGGCAACACCTGCTATCTACCTAAGTTCCTGTTTTCTTCCTGAATTCTGGCCATTCTCCAGAATTGGCTCATGGTTTTGTTTCCAAGATATGTACCACCTCCAAGCCCTGTGACATGGCCATGTACTGGATAGCTTAAGAGAATGGCGAGATTCTCAGAAAACTCAGATATCAGTGTGACCAGGAAAGTCTCAGTGGAGAGACCCTACTTTGGATCTTTTGCTTAACTATTGTTCTGTTGCCCTGAATGTCAAATATCAGTGTGACCAGGAAAGTCTCAGAGGAGAGACCCTACTTTGGATCTTTTGCTTAACTATTTTTCTGTTGCCCTGAATGTCTGGAAGGCCTTTGCCTCAGGCCACCCCTCTGTGAAGCCTGAGGAAAACAGTTTTGAAATGGAAATGAATGGGCATCATCTGTGGCTCTTTGCTTAATTGCTTTGGTAAGGGATGTGGCTGAATTAGCCTTTTGGTCTTATGTGTGGCTGTGACTTAGATTCTCAGCTCCTGATGGATCTAAAGAATGATCGCTTGTGTCCATCCAAAACCATAATTGCAAAAAGATCAGTCATTGTGGATGAAGTCACTTGCCTTCCTCTGTTAGGTTCATGACCTCTATCAAGTGAGAATAGGGATTCTTTGGATGAAATGAGTTCTTCCAAGCCCTGCAGTGGTGCTTGGGTTTTCACATGACTCCAAATGAAATAAAGAATCTATATCTGAAAATCAGTAGGGCTCAAATTGGAGAAACAGAGCAGTATTAAAGGCATGCTTATTTTGTCACTCCTGGTTCACAGGAAGGGTGTCCAGGCCACCCTGACTTTAGGCAAATGAGGGGCAAGCGAGCTTATTTTGGAAACTGTCTTTGGCTGCGCCCCTCATAGAAACCTTCGCCAGAGGTGAGGATGAGTCTCTACATGGAAGAGGATTAGTGTCATGTGGAGGTGTTTTGGTTATAATTTTGGTCATTTGTGTGTCGGTTGGAAAAAATGACTGTGTCCACCTGTGCTTGAACTCTGGTGTGATTCCCCTTAGAGACTGAGTTGTGGAACTAAAGTCAGAGAAATATTGCCATGAATTTTGTTGGAATTTTAGTAGGCCATGCATGAGAGTCGCCATTGGAAACTGAGATCTAGGCCCAGGGTGGCTTTCCACAGAGCACTGGGAATCTCCGCCAGGATATAACATGATTTTATTATTAAAGACTTGGCAGGCTGAGTTGAGAGTCAAAACACACATGGGCCTCACCTTGTAGACCTCAATGGGCCTGGCTTTATGTGGCCTCTTTGGGCACTCTTTCAGAAGCCTTGCCTGTGAGAGTTCTTTAGAGCTATCATTGAAATGAGCTTCCTCACCATTTAATGATTCCTGAATGAATTGAAACCCACAGTGACTCCAACTTCATCTTTGAAAAATGGTTAGATAAATACCATGAAATTTTTGAAATTCCCATGACCAGGTGGCACTGGAAAACTTTTGGATGTCTTGTTGCTGATCATGAGTATACCAGACAGTACCTTGATTTACTGGGTTGCATGAAAATGGTTTAGAACAGAGATGCCAGTAAGTTGGATCCTGCTGAGTAGTGGCCCAGAGCAGTGGTGTGCAGGTGTTTGATAAAACATCAGTGGTAGGGCCATGAGGATCTACCATTGGATTCCAAATGGCTTGTGACTGACATGGTGTAGCCAGCAGACCCTTATATGTAAAGGAATCTTGTTATATGGAGAGGTTTCAGGGCAATGTTCTGAATCATGTTGCTATTGTCAAGGGGGCAAGCTACGTGGGATAAAATACTGTTTGGTGCATTCTCCTCCAGACCCTTCCCCCCACACCTGACAGAACTCCTCCAGTACTGTGTCCCATTTGAACTCGTATTTTGTGAAGCAAATACCAACCTCCCAGAGCAGCAGCAAAAACACCACGAAAATTAGAGGATGGCCAAATGGCTTCACAGTCCACACGAAGAGACAATTAGCCCTCAGAGGCCACAGTTTACCTACAAAGAGAGAATTCAGCACTGTTGCCTCATTTCATTGGAAAGTAAGTAACCATGTCATCCAGATCACATAGATGCAGACCCAGCTTTGATGGTCTCACTACAAAGTAAGCTAAAGCTCCTGACAACAGCATATATTTCAAGTGCTCAACCTCAGAGGCAGATCCTCAAAAATATTTAGGCCAGCAGAGCTCGAGGTTTGTGGAGTGTTTACCCTGTCCATTACTTTTAGAAACTCCTCTACCAACTCCAATGATGTGAAATCGGGAGCATTTTCCAATCCAGATAGGTATTCACAAATTTTTTAACTCTTCTACTCTAATTGTGTTTTTCTTGAGGCGAAGGTAATGTCAAGGCATTGTTCTGGATGAGAGTGGAAAGATTTTTCTGTAGCATATGTTTGTATACACATTGGATTCAATTTCCTGTTTTCCATTCAAAATACTGAATCCCTGACACTAACCCATACCCTACCAGACTCTGACTACTAATCCTAATATGATGGAGAAAAATAACCCAAACAGAATAGAAATACAAGTAGTTCAGAGGAGGCACGGTGTATAGTTGGGCTTCCCTTCTGCATGATACAGAGTAGGAGTTATAAATCTAGTCAATTGTTTGTTGAAATAGTTCTCCATGTATTTTTAAAGTTAACAAACATGTGAATTCCTGTCTCCCTTTCTCTGTAGCCTATTCAGCATGTGTATTTTAATATGGACATATACAATCCTACCTGGTACCACACGTTTGTTCTTGTGATTTGGCTTACTTGGCAGATACAAATTGTGAGACGAGATCACTCCTACTAAACCCTGTTGGTACTGAATATTGAAACAATGGGTGAGCTTCCTAGTTGAACAACATTATACATAAATCCATGTTCAGTAAAATGAATATTTTTGGATCTGTGGATGATATATATTTTATGATGAATTTTGATTGACATATATTGCTACTTTTTTTGTCTGTGTGTACTCTCCAGATTTTTCTAAATATGAAATATATGTGTCTTATGTACACTCCCTAAATTCATTCATGTTCATGTATGTGGATTTATAATCAACTATTCACAAGATTATTCTCAGAAATATTCATCCACCTGAAATTTGCCTAATGCTCTCAAATGTCAATCCTATTGGTGACTACATATTTGTTTCTTCCTAAATTATGTATTCAAACTCAACCCTGTTCAAAATGTCTAATCCTATCACTCACTTTATACTTTGCCTTATTTTGTAATGTCTCTATTTATATCTGCTTTACTTCATGTTTTCCCCAGTTCATCATTGTGACTGACTCTTCACCTGTGCTGACTTTAACAATCACTCTGTAACCGAAACCCTGTAGCTAACGAACTTTTGTTCCAAATCCTATACTCACACTTCTTCCTAAACGTACTATCTTCCTATTTCTATCAACAATCCCTTTTTGACTGGATGTTCTCTTCTACTTTCAATCATTATAGTAAATGTCGGGCGAGCTTCGCAGGAGGAAACCACCAACAGACTATCTCATGCAACAGCAAAGGGTTTATTGAGTGTCCAGCATGCTGGTGCTCAGAGCTCACTTGAATAGAGCAGATAGCCCTGAGAATCGCTTAAGTAGAGCTTATATACTTTACCTGGAGAGGGCAGGGAGGGAAGTTTATTGATGGATCAGGGCGAGTGGGCGATTTGCGTGCAACTGGGTGAGGGAGCACATTCTGCAGTTGGGCAGTAGGGGACAGCACATACTGGGAACAAGATTTGCAAGCATTTCTCAAGATTTCAACAGTGTTTTGTTAAGCATACAGAAAAACAGGAAGTGACAAGTACCTATTTTATTAACCTTTTATTCCCCACTTCTTCTTCTGGCTACTTTTAATCATAAAAATGATCATTGGGGGGTGTCACATTCTATGTATACTAGTGGGGTATTACCATAAGTTTAACTCGTCCAATTTGAGCCTGGAGAAAAGAAATTACATGGTTGAGAAAACAGGGTTTAATAGTTAGCAATAATATGAGGATTATTATTGGACCGGCCAGGGTTGATAAAAAAACGTAGTTAACCAGGAAGACTGTGTGAACCAAGACTCAAACCACCTTTTTTGGGCCTCTCTGTCTCTTTGATGCTTTTCAAGGAATCTTTTTAATTTACTCTTAGATTTTATTACAACTCCAGTATGCTCGGCATACAAACAACTTTCTTCTCTCAATGCAGCACAGAGGCCCCTTCTCTCATGACAAGGAGGTCCAACCCTCGAGTGGTCTGAAAAACAACTTCAGAGAGAGAGGTAAAAGACTCATGCAAAGCTCTGATGGAGGTTTCTAATATCTTAGTTTTGGTCTATTGCTGTCATTTGTTGGGTCATTTGTTGAGTCCCATGGACAAAGGCAGTGGTTCCCGTGGCCACCAGTGCAGCAATTTCTATTCCTAATATGATGGCTAAGTTGAGGGATATATATTTTCAGTGGAACCGGGTTGAATGCCCCCCTATTTGATCTTCAAATAAACCTGCATTGTGATAGAGCACTCTGGGAAACATCTGCACGATTACACGATTAATCACATCTGTTGACCATTTCATGAAAACATTAACAATGTTTAAGTATATAGAATCATGCTGTAGTAGGGACGGACAAGGCAACTCACCTAAGATAGCACTGAAGACAGGGAAACAGTCCTATTTGGTGGCAACCAGATTCAGAGGGCATTGATTCTGTTGTAATCAAGTAATCCTCTGAAACCCAAGTTTAGGTAGTTTCAGAATTTTGTACCCAACATGTAATGGAAGGGGCTCAGAAGTTCACAGTCTGCAGAAGTTGAAAAAAGCAGTTTTGTTTCTGTTTTTTCCTCGGTTCTGGGCAAGTTAACTTTTCAAGGACACCTGGGAGGGAAAGAGCTTTTTCTTCCCTTTCTTATTTTCCCATTGCCAGCTGTTACCACGGAGCCCAGTTGCTAACTTCGTTAACTTAGAAATGTAGCCATCTCTGTGAAGCCCCATGTCAAGGCCAGAGGCCTTGTTCACATATTTTTGTGAAAAACTAGTAAGGGGGTGTCTTGATTAGGAGTGCTAATTTTTTTAGCCAGTGGCCAAGTAGAACAGGGCAACATGAAAATAGGAAGTTTAACTACATTGAACTTTTTTATAGGGACTCTTTTGCTGAAAGTCCTAAAGTCAGCCATGGTGAAGATTCTGGAGAAGGTCAGTTAAAGACTTTTCTGTGGGCCTGGTACAGAGGGGAAAGACGGAGAAGGTGGGGCTGAGAGCAGCTCAGAGTATCTGAGAATGAGAAAAGAGAGATGTAAAAAAATAATTGGAAAGTGGTTTGGAATTTTCCTAGCAACAAATATTTGAGCAGTAGAACAGGTAGAGCAAAGAAGAAGATGGTTGTGAGTATCCCAAAACACATGTTAGGGACTTTAAATTCTTAGTAAACTGTTTTCAGTGATGACAAAGCAACTTTAAAGGCCATTTTCATTACATCTTGGATATGGGTCTGAGGGCTCTCCTCAGCTGGTTTGAGCTTTGGGTTAGTTGGTAAGAGGACCTGGTGGGACCCGGTGCGGGCACTGACAGGAGAAGAGAGGAGTGAGTGGGTGGAGGGGTACCTCAGTACCTGCTACGTCAGCAAGGGGGCAATGGTCTGAGAACCAGCAGAGATTTGAATTTTTGATCTAATAATTGTAGTGGAGAAATCAGGTTGCTGAGGTGGGAGTGACAGCAGAGACTCTGGAGCAGAAGGCTGAAGGTGAGGATCTATTGGGTAAGCATAGTTCAGGATGTGAGCGAAGAAGGGAAAAGGCCTCTACATAGTGGAATCTCCTTTTACCCTTTTGAGCACCAGCAGATGTTAAAAAGGTCACACAGGATTTGAGGATCTAGAGTCCCCTCTGGTTGCCATCAGTTTTTGTTTTCTAATTCGTAATATGGCCAATGCTGTGTACTGAATTTAATGCGGAGTTTGGGTTCCATCAGGCAGCCCCTGTATGCTCACATCCCCATGACTTACAGAAGAAGTCGGCTTTTCCCCCACATAGCCATGGCTGTTTATGGCTTTGACAGTCGGCCGGGTAAACACAGTAATCTAGGCTAGCCAACCTGCATCTGGCTCGTGTGTCCCTACATCCATAATGTTTGTTTCCATTATCTATGGTAAGGAAGGGATTTAATGGAATTTTAGTGGGATCCTCTTCATCAGGAATATCCCATTAGGAAAGACCTATAGCCAGCTGACAAATGTCTGGGTGGAGAGATGGTCACCAGGTCCCTAAGTGGGCTGTATGCGAGATAGATTATACTTCTTTTCCAGTAGAATTTGTGATCAGCCAACGCTGCTGAACGGGCTGATGAGGGTTAGGACTACTTGTGGCTGAGGGGAGAGTCTATAGGCTTATCCACATGGTGAATATGCAATTTGAAAGTGTTACCAGTCTTTTCCAGTTTCCAGCCAGAGTGTGGACAGGGCGCAGGCTTGAGATGAGAGGCATGGATCCAGGAAGTGATTCCGTCTACCTTTACCACTGTAGATGTTATAAGTACCACCTGGTATGGTCCTTTCCAGTGGGGTTCCAGGGATGACACCTGATATCATCTTATGTAGATGAATCTCTTACTTGATATCGATGTGGAGTCCCCTCGTCCCCAGTTTGGTAGGCAGTGGCCAGCTTTTTCCACAGGTATCACTGAGATCTTTCAAGAGATTTAAGTCTGTCAAGCAAGGGGGTGTGAAAGGGATCGTTAGGTCTTAGAGTTGGGCTTTGGTCCATTACTGGAGGAGAGGCACCCTAGATATTCACAGGGGGTGTGGTTACTCAAAGAAACAGAGGGCGTATTTCTTGCACGAAACATTGTATAAGGCATGAGCATAGTCCAATCATTTATGCTGGTCTCTAAGCTTAATTTTGTTGAGGTCTCTTTAATGGTTCTATTCATTCTTTCTACCTGTCCTGAACTCTAGGGTCTGTAAGCACAATAAAACTTCCAATGAATCCTCAGGTTCCTGGCTAACCCCTGACTTACTTGGGCCACGAACGCCGGTGCATTATCAGACCGTATTACCTTTGGCAGGCCGTATCTTTGAAAAATGTCTTTCAGGATCTGCTTGACCACCATTTTCACTGTTTCTTTTTTTTTTCTTTTAGTGGGGAAGGCTTCAATCCATCCTAAAAATGTATCTACAAAGACTAGAAGATATTTATGTCCATACCTTGCTGGCTTAATTTCAGTAAAGTCAACTGCCCAGAATTGTCCTGGTCTGGTTCCTCGTAGGTGCTTTCCTGCAGGAAGCTTGGAAGGGTAAGCATTTACCAATTGATGGACTCGACAGGCTTTTTTTTACCCATTTAGTTATTTCTTTTTGCTGTGAGTCAGTTAGTGGAAAACTCTGTTCTTGATACTTCAGAAATACCTGCAGTTTCTTTGAACCAAGGTGAGTGAGTTGATGTGCATTTTCTACTGACATATTTAGAGCTGTGACTATAGGAGTTTTAGTGAAGGATTTAGAAATTCCACTTGGGGGCCTTCAGGGTTAAAAGTTATTTTGGCCCGGTACTTGGTGAGCAGATCTCTGCCCATCAATGGGGCCAGGCTTTCTGTGATTACTAGGAAGGATTGATGGATTTTCCTTTTCCCAGGTCTATGGTCCTCTTAGTTGTCCAAGCCCGATACTTACTGCCATTTGCCCCTTGAACTAGAGACCTTTTATTTGATAGATGGCCCAATGGGGCCTTGAGGGCTGAGTATATTGCCCCTGTATCCACTTCAAAGTTTACTGGGGTCCCCTACACTTCAAAAGTTACCCTGAGCTCCGGGAGGGGATGTTAGCCCCGACTTTTGGAGTCATCCTCAAGAGTCAGAATGGCTGGCAGGAGTGGCTGTCTCTTTCTAGGGAACTCTTTGGCCCAGTGTCCTTTTTTTTTACAGTAGGCACAGTGATCTGAGGCAAGGAGTGGCCTCTGGCGTGGGCCCAGGTATCCCTTCCTGTCTCCCTGTTTCTTAATTTCTGGCCCTTTTGTTGTTGTGACCAGGACCTTAGTCAACGCCTTATTCTGTCTTTTGTTTCTTTTATCCTCACTTTGCTTCATTCTCTTCCTCAGTTTCTCTCTTAAGGTATATTTTCTTGGCTTCTCTGACTAAATCTCTCAAAGTCATATCTTGTAATCCATCTAAGCATTGTAACTTTCTTTTAATATCCAGGGCAGCTTGCCCAATAAAGGCCATCATGACAGATGCCTTTTGATCCTCTGCCTGAGGATCAAAAGGAGTATATCTCCTACTTGCCTCCATAATTCTCTCTAGAAACATAGAGGGAGATTCATCAGGCCTTTGAATAATCTCTATTACCTTGGCCAAATTAGTTGGTCGCCTCGTGGCCACTCGGATGCCCACTATTAGAACCTGGCGATAAGTGGACAGATGCTTTCTAACTTCAATGGTGTTGGTGTCCCAGTTGGGTTGTTTCAAAGGAAAACCAGCTTTGATTAAGTTGGGAAGATGTATCACTCTCCAATCTGGTCGGAGGACATTTTTTTATAGCTTCCAGGAAGATTCTCTTTTGTTCCTCTGTCGTGAAGAGAGTCCCTAGGAATTGTTGACAGTCATCCCAAGTAGGCAAATGTGAAAATATCAATGACTCAACCAGACCTGTGAGCCCTGTGGGGTCCTCGGAAAAAGGGGGATTGTTATATTTCCAGTTATATAGGTCGGAAGAGGAGAAAGGCCAATATTTGTAGGCTTGCATTTTCCCCCCATGGCCTTCGTCAATCAATGGTCTGTAGAGACATAGTGGGAGCATCACAGGAGTTCCAGGGTTTTCAATCATTCACCACCATCAAGTTTCCTTAGCTGGGCTAGCTTCCTCCTGCGAAGGAGGGGCTGTGTGTGCTGCGGGGGAGTTATCTGGAGGGCGCTGGGCCAGCTTATATTCCTCCAGTGGTAGAGAGGCTGAGTCAGCTGCAGGGGAATCACTTAGAGGGTGTTGGTGGTTGGGGGACGAAGGCAGGGTATAATAAGGGGGAAGAGAGTCCAGAAGAGTCAAATCTTTTGACTCAGGGATTACAAAGGGTGGAGGAGGAGGAGGAGCAGAGGGTTTGAGAGATCATGGGGGAAGGAGTAGGAGCAGGGGAAGGGACAAAGAAAGGCTTCACCCATTGAGGAGGAGATTTGCAGAGGTCCAGCAAAGTTAAGATATATGGCTGTTGATCCGGATGGCTATGTGTGCCCGGGTGAAAGACAATATCTCTGACTTCTTAAATTAGTGGGAAGTAGAAAGATCCTTCTATGGGCCATCCAAATTCAAAGGTGGGCCATTCTGAGGCACAGAGATTCTGAAAGGTCCAGCGTTTAACTAAAAAAGAAAGATTCTGAGCCCTTAAGCGGACTTTGGTCCAGTGATCAAGGGTCAGGGACAGGGGCATTGAAGTGCTGTGTCCCATAATGAAAGATACACAAAGAGTGAATGCAAGACACACGACACAGACAAGACAAGACAATAAAGACATTCAATGGACATCCAAAACTGAGACCAGGACTGAGTAGCCAGCAAAACCCAATGGGCTGGCAATTCCGAATCAGATACAAAATATTACTGAGTCGAAGAGACTATTGTTCCTCGATTTCCCGAGTCTTTGGGAAGTTCCCCAGGGACGTGGCCTGTGGCTCTGTGACACGTCTGTCAGCCACCATCGGAGAGAACTCACGCTCTTCATCGACAGCCATTTTGCCCAGCACTAACCTTAACACTGAAACAAGAAAGAGGCGCCTTACTTAACCCAAGAGGAACCCGTTAGGGTCTTTTGTCCGCCGCTGCCAAAACTCGGTGGAATCTCCATATGTAAAGGTCGGGTGAGCATGGAAGGAAGAGACCACTAACAGACTGTCTTATCCAACAGCAAAGGGTTTATTCTGGGTCCAGCATGCTGGGGCTCGGAGCTCACTTGAATAGAGCAGAGAGCCCTGAGAACAGTTTAAGCAGAACATATATATTTTCCTTGGAGAGGGCAGGGAGGGAAGTATACTGATGGGTCAGGGCGAGTGGTCGGTTTGATGCAACCGGGTGAGGGAGTACATTCTACACTTTGGCAGTTGGGGACAGCACATTCTGGGAACAAGATTAGCAAACAGTTCTCAAGATTTCAACAGTGTTTTGTTAAGCATACAGAAAAACAGTAAGTGACAAGTACCTATTTTATTAACCTTTCACTACCGACTATCCTTTTTGACTGGATGTTCTCTTCTACATTCTATGATCCAAAGTACAAGCTCCTATGCCATTGTATATCAATTTTTTCAAAGCTAAGTATCCCAATCAAGGGCCCAGTGCCCTTCTGGGCTTCAAATGTTACTTAGATTTCTGTTTTTATACATATATTTCACCTATATATTTTTATACATATTGCAGGTTCCCAATACCATTATTTATTCAGCATAATGATTCCTAACCCAAATCAAACATGTTATTAACCCTAACCATACATGGTTCCCTCAATCTAACGTTACAGAAGAGCAGGGACAGAGTTGGTGTTACAATACAGGAATATAGGGAATCTTCCACCTGCTGATAACCTCAAAGGTCCATGCAGATATAATCTCTGAAGGACCTGAGAGTGCAAAAGTCATCTTCCATGGAAAACAACCTGGTCAGGGTGAAGGGTTCTGTCTGAATCAGCCTCTCCATTCTTAATGTAGAGAAGATGGACCAAATGATACCTGTGTGGAGAGCTGCTCCTGGGTGCCTATGGGTGATATACCATTCTAACTTGTCAAAGGGTCACAGGAAGCAGGGGCAGCCTCCATCTCATGGGAAGCTTGGAAGCAACTCTTAGGACAGATTGGTTGCCAAGGCAGTGAACTCATTCAGTTCCTGACGGAAGTGACCTCACCTCACTTCCTTGGTGATGGAACTCTGTGAACTTGCCATCCAGGAAGCCAGTCAAACATTGACAGCCCCAGTCCCAGTCTCAGTGGTTTTACTTTTTGAATTTCCCAAGGACAGAGTCAGTCTTTCTTGGTACCTATTGATGTTAGGATGGCCAAATGGCAGGAAAACTCTGAAGAGGGGCCTTTCCTGAGAAAAAAGGTAGTGGCTCACTGCTGGCTCCTGACAACTTCAGAGACTTGGCAAAGGACACAAAATCTGAGACAGGACAGGCCATTTTGGGGGAACCTAGAATGGCCCACAGTCAGAGGACACTCCAAATAGTCACAACCTACTTGGAGGAAAGAGGTGCCTTTGTGGGTGTGGGTGTGGGTTTGTGGTTTTGGCTCATGTTCTGAGAAGAGGTAGGAAATGAGGTTTGTTTGGTTTGGGGGGAATTGTTTCTAGTAAGTCATTTGACAATGCGAGTGTTTCTGTGTCGCTGTATCCCACTGTGTCCGTGATTGTAGATATTAGAAAAGAGAAAGCATCAATGGATGTGTCCTGTCTTTTATAAAGCTTACCAGCATTCATGCTGCCCAATTTATAAATAGAATGCGGCTTGCCATAATGATGGGCAACACCTACGATCTTCCTAAGTTCCTGTTTTCTTCCAGAAATCTGGTCACTCTCCATAATAGGCTTATGGTTTTGTATCCAAGATATGTACCACCTCCATGCTCTGTGACATGGCCATGTACTGAATAACTGAAGTGAATGGCGAGCATCTCAGAAAACTCACATACCAGTGTGACCTGTAAAGTCTCATTGGAGAAACCCTGCTTTGGGCCTTTTGCTTACCTATTGTTCTGTTTCCCTGAATGTCAGGAAGGTCTTTGCCTAAGGAAAACGCTTTGTGAAGTCTGAAGAAAACCTTTTTCAAATAAAAAAGAATGGGCATCAGCTGTGGCTCTTTGCTTAATTGCTTTGCAAAGAGATGTGTCTGAATCAGCGTCTTGGCCCTGTGTCAGGCTGTAGCTTAGATTCTCAGCAACTGATGGATCTAAAGAAAGATCCCATGTGTGCATCCAAAACCAAAATAGCAAAAGAGCAGTCATTGTGGATGAAGTCTTTCGCCTTCTTCTGTAAGGTTTCTGACATCAATCAAGTGAGAATAGGGATCCTTTAGGTCAAATGAGTTCTTCAATTCCCTGCAGAGGCTAGCACATAGGTGGTTGGGTTTTCTCATGACTCCAATTCACATAAAGAATCTAAACCCCACAGTCAGTAGGTCTCAAATTTGAGAAGTGGATCAGTATTAACGGCAGGCCTATTTGATCACTCCTGGTTCACAGGAAGGGTGTCCAGGTCACTCAGAATTTAGGTAAATGAGGGGCAAGAAAGCGTATTTTGGACACTGTCTTGGGCTGCATTCCTCATGGAAATCTACAGTCAGAGGTTATGATGAGTGTCTATATGGAAGAAGGTGAGGGCCATGTGGGAGTGTTTTGGTATTAATTGTGGTTATTTTTGTGGCAGTTGAAAGGGATGACTGAGTCCACCTGAGTTTGAACTCTGGTGTGATTCCCTTAGAGACTGAGTACAGGAACTGAACTTAGAGAAGTATTGCCATGAATTGAGTTGGGATTTCAGAAGGCCAAGCATGAGAGTCACCCTTGGAAACTGAGATCTAGGCCCAGGGTGGCCTTCCAGAGACCACTGGGAATCTCAGGCTTGATATCACATGATTTTATTCTTAACGACTTGGCAGTCTTAGTTGAGAGTCAAAACACACATGGACGTTACATTGTAGACCTCAATGGGCCTGGATTTATGTGACCCTTTGGCCAATCTTTGGGAAACCTTGCCTGTGAGAGTTCTCCAGAACTTCATTTGAAATGAACTTCCACAACATTTAATGGTCCCTGAATAAATTGAAACCCACATGCTGCCAACTTCATCCTTGAAAAATTGCTAGATAAATACCATGAAATTTTTGAAATTCCCATGACCAGATGGCACTGGAGAAACTTTGGTTGTCCTGTTGCTGAACATGATTATGCAGGACAGTGACTTGATTGACTGAGTTTCATGAAAATGGTGTATAACAGAGATTCCAGGAAGTTGGACCCTGCTGAGTAGTGGGCCTAGTGCAGTGATGGGCAGGTGTGTGATAAAAAAACATCTGTGGTGAGGCCATGTGGATCTGCCATTGGCTTCCAATTGGCTTGTGCCTGACATGATGCATCCAGCAGACGCTTCTATGTAAAGGTATCTTGTTATATGGAGAGGTTTCAGGCCAATGTTCAGAATCCGGTTGCTATGGTCAAGGAGGCAAGCTATGTGGAATAGAAGCCTGGTTGGTACATTCTTCTGCAGACCCTGACTCACCACAGGTGACAGAACTCCCTCCAGCACTTTGTCCCAGGTGAATTCCTTGTAATTCGTGAATCAAATACGAAATTCCCAGTGCAGCAGCAAGCAACACCAGGAAAACTGGAGGATGACCAAATGGCTTCAGAGTCCACAAGAGTAGACTATTAGCCCCCAGTGGCCACAGTTTACCTACAAACAGAAAATTAAATACAGCTTCCTCATGTTTATTGGAAAATAAGAAATCATGTATTCCAGGTCACATAGAAGCATACCCAGATTTGATGGTCTCACTACAAAGGAAGCTGAATCTCCTGACTACAACATATATTTCAAGTGCCCAACCTCAGAGGCAGTTCCTCAAGAAGTCATTATTCCAGCAGAGCTCCATGTTTGTGGAGTGTTTACCCTGTCCCTTACTTTTGGAATCTCCTCTACCACCTCCAAGTTTGTGAACTCGTGAGCATATTTGATTCCAGATATGTATTCACAGAATTTCTAACTCTTCTCCTCTAATTGTGTCTAACTTGGGGCCAAGGTAATCTCAAGGCATTGTTATGGATGAGAGTGGGAAGATACTTTTGTAGCATATATTTGCATAAACATTGGAATCATTTTCCAAATTTTCATTCAAAATACTGAATCCCTGACACAAACCCATGCCAACTAGACTCTGACTACTAATTCTAATATGATGGAGAAAATTAACCCAAACAGAATAGAAATACAAGCAGTTCAGAGGAGGAATGGTGTATCATTGGAATTGCCTTTTGCATTATATAGGGTAGGAGTTATAAATCTAGTCAATTTTTTGTTGAAATGGTTCTCCATGTGTTTTTAAAGTTAACAAATATGTGAATTCCTGTCTACCTTTCTCTGTATCCTATTCAGCACATGTATTTTTATATGCACATATAGAATCCTACCTGGTACCACACGTACATTCTTGTGAGGTGGCTGACTTGGCAGACACAAATTGTGAGAAGAGATCACTCCTCCTAAACGCTGTTGAAACTGAAAATTCAAACTATTGATGAGCTTCCTAGTACAATAAAATTATACATGAATCCATGTTCAGTAAAACAAATTTATTTGGATCTGTGGATGACATATATTTCGTGGTGAATTTCAATTGGGATATATTGCTACTTTTTAATGTCTGTTTGTGTGCGTGTGTGTGTGTGTGTGTGTGTGTGTGTGTGTGTATGTTTATATATATATACACACACACTCTACAGATTTTTCAAAATATGAAATATATGTGTCTTATTATACACTCCGTAAATTCATTCATATTCATGTATGTGGATTAATAATCAACTTTTCACAAGATTATTCTGAGAAATATTCATCCACCTGAACTACATATTTGATTCCTATTACTGAAAACTAACAGTAAATGGTGCATACAAATCCTAATATTTCTGCAGTAACTGACACAGTTTTATATCAATGCAAGTAGATTCCTATGGGACGTGATGTGTATTTTGTCATTCATTTTTATTCAATACTGGTACATTTCTTTTTCTTCAGTTGATGCACATGATAGGATATATATTTAATTCACTAGTTCAGAAATTTATAGGCATTTTGTTTTACTTTTCATCACTTCCTAATTCAGAAAACATGTTTTCCACAGGGTTTCATGACTGGTCTTTTCATGAGACTTCTTTCACAAAATGCAAAGGTCACACTTATGTTTGTACCGAAGTCTAAATGGAAAGTGAGTATGGATTACTAAAAACATCTATGTCCAGGTTGCCTAATGCTATCAAATGTCAATTTTATTGGTGACTACATATTTGTTTCTTCCTAAGATTATATATTCAACCTCAACACTGTTGAAAATGCCTGATCCTATCACGTACTTTATACTTTGCCTGATTTCCTAATGTCTCTATTGATATATGGTTTCCTACATACTTTCCAGAGTTCATCAATGTGACTGGCTCTTCACATGTGTTGATATTTACATTCATTCTCTACCCGAAACCCTACTGTTATAGAACGTTTGGTTCAAATCCTATACTCACTCTGCTTTCTAAACCTATGAATATCTTCCTAATCCTACTGACTATCCTTCTGACTGGATGTTCTTTTTGACATTCAATCATCCAAGGTACAAGGTCCTATGCCATTGTATATCAATTTATCTGAGACATCTGTGCAGAATATAATTCAAAGCTGAGTATTTCAATCAAGGGCCCAAAGCACTTCTGGGCGTCAAATCTTACCTAGATTTCTGTGTTCATACTTATATTTCACCTATATATTCTTGTAAATATCGCAGGTTCCCAAAACCATTATTCATTGCACAGAATGATTCCTAAGCCAAATCAAACTTGTTATTAACCCTAAGCATACACTGTTCCATCAATCTATCTTTACAGTAGAGCAGGGACAGAGTTGGTCTTACAATACAGGTATGTAGGGGATCTTCCACCTGCTGAAATCCTCAAAGGTCCATGCAGAAATGATCCCTGGAGAAGACTTAGGCAGCTATGAAGGACCTGAGAGCACAAAATCATCTTCCATGGCAAAAAAACCGGTCAGGATGAAATATTGTGTCTGAATCAGTCGCTCTGTTCTTAATGTAGAGAAGATGGACAAAACCAGGCCTGTGTGGAGAGCTGTTCCATGGTGCCTGTGGTTGATATACCATTCTAACTTATGACTGAGTCAGAGAAAGTAGGGGCAGCCTCCATCTCATGGGACCCTTGTAAACAACTGTTAGGACAAAGTGGTTGCCAAGGTATTGACCTCATTCAGTTCCTGAAGGAAGTGACCTACCTCACTTCCTTGGTGATGGAACTCTCTGAACTTGGGATCCAGGAAGCCAGCCACCCAGAGCCAGTGCCAGTCCCATTCCCAGTGGGCACACTTGTTTGAATTTTCCAAGGACAGAGTCAGTCTTTCTTGGTACCTCCTGATGTGAGGATGACCAAATGCTAGGAGAACTCTGAAGAGGGGCCTTTCCTGAGGAAGCAGGTAGTGGCTCATTGCTGGCTCCTGACAACTTAACAGAGTTGGCAAAAGGGACCTGATCTGATAAAGGACAGGCCATTTGGGGGGAACATAGTATGGTCCACCAGTCAGAGGACACTCCGGATAGTCACAGACCTTGTTGTGGGAATGAGGTGCCTTAGTGGGTGTGGGTGTGAGTTCGTGGTTTTGTCTCATGTTCTGAGAATAGGTAGCAAAGGTTGTTTGTTTGGTTTGGAGTCGACTGTTTCTAGTAAGTCATTTGAGAAGGCGAGTTTTTCTATGTCTGTGTATCCACTGTGTCCGTGGTTGTAGTTATTAGAAAAGCGAATACATCAATGGAGGTGTCCTGACTAGTAGGAAGCTTCCAGGCATTTATTCTGCCCTTTTTATGAATGGACTGCGGCTTGCCTTATGGATAGACAACACCTACTATCTTCCTAAGTTCCTGTTCACCTCCTGATTTCTGGCCTCTCTCCAGAATAGGCTCATGGTTTTGTGTCCAAGATATGTACCACCTCCAAACTCTGTGACATAGCCATGTACTGGATAGCTGAAGGGAATGGAAACATCTCAGAAACCTCAGAGATCAGTGTAACCAGAAAAGTCTCAGTGGAGAAACCCTGCTTTGGGCAATTTGCTTACCTATGGTTCCCTTGCCCTGAATGTTAGGAATGTCTTTGCCTCAGGCCACCCCTTTGTGGAGCCTGAAGAAAACAGTTTTCAAATTAAAATGAATGGGCATCACCTGTGGCTCTTTGCTTAATTACTTTGGAAAGGGATGTGTCTGAATCAGCCTCTTGGCCCTGTGTGAGGTTGTGGCTTTGATTCTCAGAACCTGATAGATCTAAAGAAAAATCCCATGTGTGCATCCAAAACCAAAATTGCCAAAAGAGCAGTCATTGCTGATGAAGTCTTTCGCCTCCCTCTGTAAGTTTCCTGACCTGTATCAAGTGAGAATAGGGAAGATACACCAAGTCAATTGATGGCTCCTATTGGTAAAATTCTATCACTGATGACAGCATCAGCATAAGTACCCCAACACTGCCACAATTCGCTGCACCAGCAGATAGTTCACAATGCATACAAGTGAGTTCACAATGCATACAAGTGATACATAATCCAGGCAAGTTCTACAAGCAGTTCAGTGATGGCTATTGCAGAATCTGTAGATTGATTTTATCTTTGTCTTCACCGGCACTGGGATGAAGATAGGAATTCTGGCAATAATGGCTAAAGAAAAAATTCTGTAACATTCCTGAAGGCACTAAAAGAAAACAATTTTCTTAACAATTTACGTTATCTTGAAGAGAATAATTAAATATAATGAAAAGGAAAAGTGAAAGTAAACAAACACGTCTGTTAACCTCCTATTTTTTCACATATTAAAACAATCCTGAACAGTTGTTTACCCAATTTAAATTAAACAATTTAATTCACGTGAATAAAAAAAATGGATATATTATTTCATTAGCACTCATCATATGTGATATATGGACATACGCACATTCAAATATATAACACAAAACACAAGTGTGCACACATAATAAATACATACAACACATAATATAATAGTAAAGGCCTTATAACATTTTACATGTGAAATCATCATTGCAATGTTTAAAAACTCTACAGTCAAAAAATAGAACTGATAAGCAAAACATTAACCTAGGTCTGTATGAGCTCAAAAAAACAAAAGAGAACTTCATGATTTGAGAAAGGGCAATAATAAAATAGATATTGAAAAAAGCATCCCTGTTCTGTCGCAGATGTAAGGATAGCCAAACTGGAGTTTTGGATATCAGCTGTTATGGATTTGAGCCAAATCATCTTATTTTGGTCTATCGAAATCACTTCAGTTAATCTCTCTGGAATCCAAATCGGCTGCTGTTCTCCCTGTGGAAACACATAAACAGACCCCCGACTCCAGGCAATCACTGGGTCGGGATCTTAGTTAATCTCTCTGGAATCCAAATCGGCTGCTGTTCTTCCTGTGGAAACCCACAAACAGACCTCCAACTCCAGAAAATTAATGGGTCAGGACCTTTCCATTGTCCTGTTAGAATATCCTTCCAAAGTACCTCGGGCTTATACACATTTTTTGGACACTTATGCCTTTCTGCAGCACTAAGTCCTGAAAATCCAAATTTAAAAAGTTTAGAGTAAAAAGGGTTATTTTAAGTTTATCTTTGGGGAATTTATATCCCTTCCCATTTCTGTCTTCTTACTTTAATGAGTACATTTTAATAGTGTGATGTGCTCTTTCAACTATGGCTTGTCCCTGTGGATTGTATGGGTTTCCTGATATATGAGTAATGCCAAATGATGAGCAAAATGGTTTAAAAGAGGTAGAAGTATAACCGGGGGCATTATCAGTTTTTAACTGCTTTGGAATGACCACAGTGGCAAAATTTTGTAAGCAATGAGCTATAACATCTTTAGTTTTTTTCCCCCATGAAGGGAGCCCATCAAAAATCCAGAAGAAGTATCAACTGTAACATGCAAATATTTTAATTTTCCAAATTCTGGCAAGTGTGTGACATCCATCTGCCATATATGGTAAGGTATCAATCCTCTACGATTGACTCTAAGATTAAAATGTGGTAAAATAGTCACACAATTTTGACATTGTTTTATTATTTGTCTAGCTTGTTCCTTAGTTATTTTAAAATGCTTTTGTAAAGTATTAGCATTGATAATGAACTTTTTATGAAAATTTATAACTTCTTCTAGTGTACAGAAAATATGTATGTATGTCATGTGTAGTTTTACCTGCTAAATCATTGCCCAAACTAAGGGCTCCAGGCAATCCTGTATGTGCCCAGATATGTCCTATTAAGAATGGATATTTTCTGTCCCAGATTAGACTTTGTATACTGGAAAGGAAAGAGAAAACAGTAGAGGAAGGGGAAATCCTACCAGCATCTTCAAGAGATACTATAGCATTAACTATATACTGACTATTGGAAAATAAATTAAACACAGAATCTTTAAACATCACAAAAGCTTATAATACTGCATTAAGCTCTACCTTTTGAGCTGATTTTTGGGGTGCTAAAAATGTAAAAATTTGATCAGGTGTAACTTTTGCTGCTGTACCATTATTTGACCCATCAGTGAATATATTTGGAGCATTCATGATAGGAGTTTTCTTGTAATTTTTGGAAAAATTACAGGATGCAATGACCCAAAAGACAATAAAAGATTAGATGGTAAGTGGTTATCAAATAAAACATTAGATTTACACATGATTATTGCCCAAGTATTTAACTCATTAGCTAATTCATCAATTTGATTCATAGTGTATGGAGTAATAATTTTATTGGGAGAAATTCCAAACACTCCCTTTGCTGCTTTTATTCCTATGAGTATTAATTGTCCCTCAGCCTCAGGATACCTAGTAATAATAGTGTTAGAAGAATAAGATAAATGTATCCATAATAATGGACCTTCTTGCCAAAATACTCCTGTAGGAATATTTTTTGTTGGTAGTACAATAAATAATAAAGGCATTATTTTATCAAATCTATCCAAATGCATATTTCCCATATATGTTTCAATGATTTTTAATGCCTTTATTGCTTCAGGCGTAAACATTCTGGGTGAATTTGGATCAGATGGACCTTTTAGGATATCAAATATAGGTCCCAACTGTCCTGTTGGTATACCTAGATAAGGCCTTATCCAATTAATGTCTCCTAATAACTTCTGAAAGTCATTAATTGATTTGAGTTGATCTACTCGTATTTGAATTTTTGGTGGACTGACCATGGTTGAGGATAATAGAACTCCTAAATAATTAATTGGAAAATTTAATTGTATTTTATCAATTGATATCCCTAGATTATAATTTTTTAATAAGTTTGTAAGTGTGGCATAACATTCTAGCAATGGGTTTTTAACTTGTGTGCTAATAACACATCATCCATATTGTGAAATATTTGTAGTTCAGGATTTTGATTTCTAAGTGGCTGGATTACTTTGTTAACATAAATATGACAAATAGTTGGGCTGTTAGCCATCCCTTGAGGGAGTACTTTCCAGTCATACCTCTGATCAGGACCTTCATGATTCAGTGCAGGGATAGTAAATGCAAAACTTGGACTATCCTCAAGAAGAATTGGAAATGAAAAAAAAAAACAATCTTTAATATGTATAACTAAAACATACCAAGTTTTTGGCAAAGCAGACAATTGAGGAATCCTTGATTGAGCAGGTCCCAAAATAACCATCTCATTATTAATGGCTCTTAAATCTTGCAATAATCTCCATTTACCAGATTTCTTTTTGATGACAGAAATGAAAGTATAATGGGGAGATACAGAAGGTTGTATATGTTTTTCCGCTAATTGTTGTTTGACCAGGAACTGGGCTGCTTGTATCTTTTCTTTAGTCAGGGTCCACTGAAGAAGCCATACTGGTCTTTCTGATTTCCAAGTAATTTTTATTGTCTCAGTGGCCCTTTCTGAAAATCCAACCCATGTCTGTCTGTTGCTTGGTCTATTTGTATTGGCGCTGCTATACCTTGTTCTTGTTTTTCTAATCTTTTTCCTTTCCTAAAACCTTCTCTAGCCATAATAGTGTGTACATTTTGATTGATGTTATTTGTTAATGTCAAACCTAATTGATCTAGGACATCTCATCCCAATAAATTTACGGGAAGATTATCCAATACATATGGCTGTATAGTTCCTTCACATTCTTCAGGATCCTTCCAATCCAATACCATTGCACTTCTATGGGGATTAGTTGCCACTCCTAGGTCTCAAAATGTTTGAGTGTATTGTTGTAATGGCCAATGTTTTGGCCATTCTTGATGAGAGACAATGCTAACATCTGCACCTGTATCAAGTAGCCCATTGAATTCGTGTCTTTGAATATTTAGTTTTAGCCTGGGGCGAGAATCTAAATTTAAAGAAAGCATAACCAAATCTACACCTGTGGAGCCTAATCCCTTGGAACCTCTTTCTACAGCACGACTGGAAAATTTATCATGCAGACTGAGTATTATTAGTAACTGTGCTATTCTATCTCCTGGTGAAATTACTGATATGTCCTTTGGAGAACTGGCTATAAATTTTATTTCACCTTCATAATCGGGATCAATTACCCAAGGACTTATCATAAGTCCTTTTAGATTCGAAGAGCTGCGTCCCAATAATAAGCCTACTGTTCCTTTGAGAAGAGGTCCTTTCATCATGTGTGAATGATTTGAACCCCCATCTCTACAGTTAGTACTGATCTGACGGACGTGCAGATGTCTAACCCTGCACTCCCTCTGATTTGTCTGATGAGGCGTCTGATGCACAATGTGTCCTGGGCACTACACTGATGGGGTTGCTGGGTTCCTCCAGTGCTCCGTATATTTGTGGTTTTGGGCTCCAGAGCATTGGGCTCCCCTGTCCATTTTTTGGCAATGGATCCCGGTGCCTTTCTCCATGATATCGTGGATAAACAGCTAGTCCTTGTTCGTTTTTGATAATGAAGTACCCTCTATGGTGGTTTGAGAACGGCATTCATTAGCCCAATGTCTCCCTCTACGGCATCGTGGGCAAATACCCAGTATTCTACTCCTTTGGTACCTATTTTTGTTAAACCCTCTTCCTATGGAGCAATTCCTTTTAAAATGTCCTGTTTGTTCACAATTGTAGCATGTTCCTGGCCTTGCATCTAAAGCCTGTTTAATGCAGCTGCCACAAATTGCCCTTGTTCATTGATGTCTCTGGCATCTAAAGCCTGTTTTACTGCAGCTGCCATGACTTCCTCTTATTCATTAATGTCTTTACATAATTTAATATATGTGTTTAAATCTTCATGTTTCCATGGTCTAGTGATATCTCTGCACCTACGATTCGCTTGGTCATAAGCCAGTTTTTTATTAATGGCATTGCTTGTTCTGTATTCCCCAAAACTCTGGTAGCTGTTTGAATAAGCCTATCTACAAATTCAGTGTAAGATTCATTAGCTCCTTGTATTACCTTAGATAATTGACCTTGTAAACCTCCATGTCCTTGTAAAGTCTTCCATGCCCTAACCGCCTCTGCAGCAATTTGTGCGTATACGCCAGGATCATATGCAATTTGTTGCTGCTGGTCCTCATAAGGTCCCTTTCCTAACAAAATATCTAGATTTCTCTGAGGATAACCAGCTTCTGCATTTCACCTAGCCGTATCCTTGCAAAATTCCTCATTGGCAACCTTCCATAAAAGGTATTGACCTCCATTTAGCACAGCTTTACACATATTAGCCCAATCTACTGGCATCATATTCAAGTTGTTAATGGATTCGACCAAGCTTACAATGAAGGGTACTTGAGGACCATAGGTTGTTACAGCCCCTTTTAGCTGCTTCACTATTTTGAAATTTAAAGCATGGTGAATTCGCTGCCCTCCTACCTCAAATACAGGGCATGTTAATACTTGAGATCCTGTCTCAGGAACCGAACTATCAACTGCGGGGTTTGGGGGCCTCCTAGCATATGGAGGTGGCCTTGTTATTTGGACATTTACATACTCTGGTGATAGAAAGGTGTTAGTAACAGTCTCCTGTAGAGGAGGCGCTGTTGGTTGGACACTTATGCCCTCTAGTTATTGAAAGTTGTTAGTAGCAGTCTCCTTTTGTAACTTTGCCCCTGATGGCTTTTTCTGACCTAAGCTTTGTTCCTCTATCTTTGTCTGATCTGAAGTCTTTGGACTAAGCAAACCAGATATAAACGTCCTCAATGGCAATGTGCCAACTGTCAGAGTCCCTGGGCTGTTCTTTTCCCCCCTTTTAAATCTTCACCATGATGGTTCCATTATGGTATATTTAACAACTCCTTAAAAATCCATGGGCTACATTTTTGTATTGTATCAACGTATGCCCTGACTGTCCTTGACTTTACTGAGGTGCCTCCTTACTCTAACAATTTACTTAACACTCTTTCAGTTTGTTTTTTTACTAATTTCTGATCCTGTATTTCTACTATAATACAACCCAACAAGACGATGCCAAACAAAACCGAGACAGAATAAAATAAAAAGGGAACAACAAAAAGTCATTTTAGCCTTTATATCCTACTGACATGTGCATCCGTCCTTTCTCCCTATCTGTTCCTCAGAAGTAAATAATTTTTTTCTCAGATGTGAGCGGTTTTTCATCCATCTCACTCATCTCCATGGACAGGCAACAAAAGTGAAGCAAAACAAAAGAGGAATCTTAAAATGGCTACCGATCCTCTCGCCCTTCCCTCAGGGGCTAGCAGTTTACCTTATCACTTACCCTCAGTGGCTCCCCGTGCGAGCTACCAAATGCTGCAGTCTGGCTGGGCACGATTCAAGAGCGACTTTTCAAAAGAAACAAAGTTTATTTTTAGAACCACACACGCCAAGCAAAACAGCTCCTTAGGAAAAACCCTCAGAGCCCAACTGCCACCACTGGCTTCCTTGCAAAGTTTCTGTCACACCCACAAGCCTCTCCACCTCCCACAATCCTCCTGCTCTTGAGGCCATATGGCTGGGTCAGGTGGGTGGAACCAAAAAAGTCCCACAATGAGCAGCTCTGTGGTCTGAAAGGGCAGGGAAACTGCCCAATGTGCATCATCGCAGAGGAGCCAATCAGCTTGATGTTGCTGGGGCTGCTGTGAGCCAATCATCAGCTGGCAGTCGGAAAGAGCGGGGAAAAAGCTCAATGAGCATCTCCATTGTGCATCACCACAGAGGAGCCAATCAGCTAGATGTTGCTGGGGCCGCTGTGAGCCAATAATCATCTCGCAGGGGAATGTTGCTGGTAACTGGAAGTTTGATGGGGCCCCTTAAGCTGTGGCTCTCAACAAATTGGTGTCTCCTTTCTCTGTAGACTATTCAGCACATGTATTTTTATATGCACATATAGAATCCTACCTGTTATCAAACGTACATTTTTGTGAGGTTGCTGACTAGGCATGTACAAGTTATGAGAAGAGATCACTCCTCTTAAACACTGTTGGAATTGAGAATTCAACCTATGGGTGAGCTTGTTATTAGAACAACATTATATATAGATCCATTTTCAGTGAAATCAATATTTTTGCACCTGTGGATGTTACATATTTCATGATGAATTTCAATTGGCAAATATATTGCTAGTTTAAATGTCTGTCTCTGTGTGTGTGTGTGTGTGTGTGTGTGTGTGTATATATTTATTTATATATATATATATATATATATATATATATATATATATATATACTCTCCAAATTTTTCAAAATATGAAATATATGAATCTTATTATACACTCCTTAAAATCATTCATATTTATGTATGTGGATTTATGATCAACTTTTCACAAGATTATTCTCAGAAATATTCATCCACCTTAAATACAGATTTGTTTCCTAGTACTGAAGACTAACTTCAGTGAATGGTGCACACAAATCCTAATATTTCTACAGTAAAACCAAGTTCAACATCAATGCAAGCATTTTCCTATGGGACATGATGTGTATTTTGCGGTTCATTTTTATTAAACAGTGGTACATTACTATTTCTTCAGTTTATGCACATCATATGATATATCTTTCATCCACAAGTTCACAAATTTATAGGCATTTGTTTCAATTTCAATCACCTCCTGCTTCAGAACACATATATTCCTCCAGTGTTCTTGACTGGTCTTGTCATGAGACTTCTTTCCAAACACATTATTTTTGATTTTCATAGTCATATTTGAAGCAAAACTCACACACTCTTCATGATAAACCATAACCCTAATATTACCGTTAGATGTATACCTGGTTGTAGTGAATGTATGAATATCAGTTTAAGATTTCCAGTATATTTTCAGATATCAAATCAATCCACTATTTAAAGTTGGAACCAGTTATATTATTTATTCACAGTATCGTCTATTCATACATTATTTCTATATCCATTGACACAGGGTACTCCACTTTGTTCCCCCAATATTTATACGTCTTCAAAATATTGCTCCCAGTAATGGTGGAAGAAATGCTCATGTCACCTGATCTACATATAAATTTTAACACAGTAATATTCTGGACACAGAAAGCAAAAGTCACTCTTATGATTGTAGCAAAGCCTAAAAGGAAAGTGAGCATGGATTACTAAAAATATCCATGTCCCGGTTGCTTAATGCTCTAAAATGTAAATCCTATTGATAAATCCTATGTATTTGTTTCTTTCTAAGATTATATATTCAAACTCAACCCTGTTGAAAATGTCTAATCCTATCCCTCACTTTATACATTGCCTGATTTGTTAATGTCTCTATTGATATCTGGTTTCCTACATATTTTTCCCATTTCATCATTGTGTCTGACTCTTCACATGTGCTGATATTTACATTCACTCTCTTATTGAAAACCAATTGCTAAAGAACGTTTGGTCCAAATCCTATACTCATTGTTGTTTCTAAACCTAGAGACTATCGTCCTAAACCTACGGACTTTCCCTTTGTGACTGGATGTTCTCTTCAACTTTCAATCATCCAAGGTACAAGGTCCTATGTCATTGTATATCGATTTATCTGAGACATCTGTGCAGAACATAATTCAAAGCTAAGTAACCCACTCAAGGGCCCAATGCCCATCTGAGCTTCAAATCTTGCCTAGATTTCTGTTTTCATACTTTTATTTTACCTATATATTCTTGTAATTATTGCAGATTCCCAGTACGAATATTCATCCTGCAGAATGATTCCTAACCCAAATCGAACGTGTTATTAACCCTAACCATACACTGTTCCCTCAATCTAACTTTACAGAAGAGCAGGGACAGTGTGACCAGGAAAGTCTCAGTGCAGAAACCCTGCTTTGGGCCTTTTGCTTACCTATTTTTCTGTTGCCCTGAATGTCAGGAAGTTCTTTACCTCAGGCTAACCCTTTGTAAAGCCTGAAGAAAACAGTTTTCAAATGGAAATGAATGGGCATCACCTATGGCTCTTTGATAAATTTCTTTTGAAAGGGATGTGTCTGAATCAGCATCTTGGCCCTGTGTGAGGCTGTGACTTAGATTCTCAGCACCTGATGGATCTAAAGAAAGATCCCATGTGTGCATCCAAAACCAAAATGGCAAAAAGTTCAGTCATTTTGGATGAAGTATCTTCCCTTCCTCTGTTAGATTCCTGACCTCCATCAATTGAGAATAGGGATCCTTTGGGTCATATGAGTTCTTCAATCCCTGAAGAGGTGCTTGGGTTTCTCATGATTCCAATTCACATAAAGAATCTGTACCTATCAATCAGAAGTAGTCAGTCAATATTGCTCCCAGAAATGGTGGAAGAAATACTCATGTCACCTGATCTACATATACATTTATTCACAGAAATATTCTGGACACTAAATTCAAAGTTCACATTTATGATTGTACCAAAGCCAAAATGGAAAATTAACATGGATTACTAAAATCATCCATGTCCAAGATTACTTATGCTCTCAAATGTCAATCCTATTGATGACTACATATTTGTTTCTTCCTAAGATTGCATATTCAAACTCAACCCTGATTTCATAATGTCTCTATTGATATCTGCTTACCTACATATTTTTCCCACTTCATCATTGTGACAGACTCTTCACATGTGCTGACATTTAAATTCATTTTCTATCCGAAACCCTGTTGCTAAAGAAATTTTGTTCCAAATCATACACTCACCCTTCTTCCTATACCTACCTACTATCTTCCTATTCCTACTGACTCTCCCTTTTTGACCGGATGTTCGCTTCTACATTCAATCATCCAAGGTATAATGTCCTATGCCATTGTATATCAATTTATCTGAGACATCTGTGCAGAATGTAATTCAATGCTCAGTATCACAATCAAGGGCCCAATGCACTTCTGGGCTTCCAATCTTACTTGGATTTCTATTTTCATACACACAGTTCACCTCTATATTCTTATAAATTTCACAGGTTGCCAATACCATTATTCATCCAGAAAATGATTCCTAATCCAAATTGAACCTGTTATTAACCCTAAACATACAGTGTTCCCTCAATCTTACTTTACAGAAGAGCAGGGACAGAGGTGGTCTTATAATACTGAAATGTAGGGATCCTCTACCTGCTGAGAACTTCAAAGGTCCATGCTGAAAGTATCCCTGGAGAATATGTAGGCAGCTATGAAGGACCTGAGAGACCACAAGTCATCTTCAATGGCAAACAACCTGGTCAGGATGTAGGGTTGTGTCTTAATCAGCTTCTCTCTTCTTAATGTGGAGAAGATGGACCAAATCAGGCCTGTATGGAGAGCTGTTCCCGGGTGCCAATGGTTGATATACCATTTTAACTTGTGAAATTGTCACATTAAGTAGGGGAAGCCTCCATCTCATGGGACCCTTGGAAGCAACTGTTAGGACAAAGTGGTTGCCAAGGCAGTGACCTCATTCAGATCCTGAAGGAAGTGACCTCACATCACTTCCTCGGTGATGGAAATTGGCATCCAGGAAGCCAGGCACACAGAGCCAGTCCCAGTCCCACTCCCAGTGGTGTCACTAGTTTTGAATTACTAAGGACAGAGTCAGCCTATCTTGGTACCTACAGATGTGAGAATGGCCATATGCCAGGAAAGCTCTGAAGAGGGGGCTTGTATGAGAAAACAGATAGTGGCTCACCACTGGCTTCTGACAAGTCTCAGTGAAGAAACCCTGCTTTGGTACTTTTAATTACCTATTGTTCTGTTGCTCTGAATGTCAGGAAGTTTTTTGCCTCAGGCCACCCCTTTGGGAAGCCTGAAGAAAAGAGTTTTCAAATGGAAATGAATGGGCATCATCTGTGGCTCCTTGCTTAATTGCTTTGGAAAGGGATGTGTCTGAATCAGCCTCTTGGCCCTGTGTGAGGCTATGGCTTAGATTCTTAGCACCTGATGGATCTAAAGAAGCATCCCACGTTTGCATCCAAACCCAAAAGAGCCAAAAGAGCAGTCATTGTGGATGAAGTCTCTCACCTTCCTCTGTAAGGTTACTGACATCCATCTATGAGAATAGGGATCCTTTGGGTCAAATGAGTTCTTCAAAGCCCTGCAGAGACTAGATCATACGTTCATAGGTTTCTCATGACTCCAATTAACATAAAGAATCTAAACCCCACATTCATTAGGCCTCAAAATGGAGAATCAGAGCTGTATTAAGGGCAGGCCTCTTTGATCACTCCTGGTTCACTAGAAGGGTTTCCCAGCCATACTGACTTTAGGCAAATGTGGGCAAGGGACCTTATTTTGGATACTGTCCTTGGCTGTGAAAACTGCAGCCTGAGATTATGATGAGTGTCGATATGAAAGAAGATGAGGGCCATGTGGAAGTGTTTTGGTTTTAATTGTGGTCATTTTTGTGGCTGTTGGAAAAGATGATGGGTCCACCTGGTCTTGAACACTGGTGTGATTCCCCTTAGAGACTGAGTTTTGGAATGGACCTCAAATAAGTATTGCCATGTATTGTGTTGGGATTTTAGGATGCCACACATGAGAGTTGCCCTTGGAAACTGAGATCTAGGCCCAGGGTGGCTTTCCACAGAGCACTGGGAATCTCAGGAAGAATATCACATAATTTTATTCTTAAAGAATTGGCAGCCATAGTTGCAAGTCAAAACACACATGGACCACACATTGTAGACCTCAAACGCCTGGCTTTATGTGACCTTTTTGCCTGTCTTTGGGAAGCCTTGCCTGTTAGAATTCTCCAGAATTTTCAATGAAATGAGCTTCCTCTCCATTTAATGGTTCCTGAATGAATTGAAACCCACAGTGCCTCCAACTTCATCCTTGAAAAATGTCTGATAATTACCATGAAATTTTTGAAATTCCCATGACCACTTTGCACTGTAGAATCTTTGGATGTTCTATTGATGATCACGAGTATACCAGACAGTGCCTGTTTGATTGGGTTTCAGGAAAATGGTGTAGAACAGAGATGGCAGTAATTTGGACCCTGCTGAGTAGTCGGCCTAGAGAAGTGGTGTGAAGGTGTGTGTTAAAACATTTGTGGTTGGGTGATGTGGATCTGCCATTGGCTTTCAAATAGTTTGTGACTGACATGGTGCAGCCCCCAGACCCTTGTATGTAAAGGTATGTTGTTATATGGAGAGGTTTCAGTGCAATGTTTAGAATCAGATTGCTATTGTGAAGGGGGCAAGCTATGTGGGATAGAAGCCTGGTTGGTGCATTCTCCCGCAGACCCTTACCCATCACATGTGACAGAACTCCCTCCAGTACTGTGTCCCAGTTGAACTCTTCGTATTTCATGAAGCAAATACCAAACTCCCAGTGCAGCTGCAAGAAACACAACAAAATTGGAGGATGAGCAAATGGCTTCCAAACTGGAAGACACTTAGCACTCAGTGACAACAGTTTACCTACAAAGAGAGAATTCAGCACTGCTGCCTCATGTCCTTTGGAAAATAAGAAACCATGTCCTCCAGGTCACATACATGCAGACCCAGCTTGATGGTCTCACTACAAAGGGAGCTAAAGCTCCTGACAACAACATATATTTCAAGTGCCCAACCTCAGAGGCAGTTTCTCAAAAAGTCTTTAGTCTAGCAGAGCTCCATGTTTGTGGAGTTTTACCCTCTCCCTTACATTTGGAAACTCCTCTACCACCTCCAAGGTTGTGAACTCCTGAGCATTTTCCATTCGTGATGGGTATTCACAGATTTTCTAACTCTTCTCCTCTAATTGTGTCTTACTTGGGGTGAAGGTAATGTCAAGGCATTGTTCTGGATGAGAGTGGGAAGATTTTTGGGTAGCACATATTTGCATACACATTGGATTCTTTCTCCAATTTTCCATTTGAAATACTGAATCCCTGACTGTAAGGGGTAGAAGGAATTCTCCTTCAAAGAATAGTCTGACACTTACAAGAAACAGCCCCCAGGGAGACATCCTGTCTGGGAGACATCCTGTAGTCATCTGTGTTCCTGAGACATCCTGTGGCCATCTGTCTTCCTGAAATATCCTGAGGTTATCTCACCTTGTGAAGACATCCAGGAACTGCTGATAAGAGAGCTTTCAAATCTCCAGCATATAAATTCCTCTGTGTGAACAATAAAAGTTTGCAGCTTGATCACAACTTCTGTCTTGCTGTCATCTCTCGTGTCTCTTGTCCCTTCATTCCTCCCCACCTAGGTTTGCTACCCACTTTGATGTGTCCTGCAGGCCAGGACAACTGGCGCCCAACGACTGGGGCTCGAGCCTTTGACTGAGGGGGAACCCTGTCCTCCTGGAAGATTTGGACAAGTGGAGCTCGCGATTGCCTCAGCAGACACCACTGAGAGACAGATCCAGGAGGAGAGTGGGGATGACGCACAGTGAGTGACCCACCATGGGACAAGCAGTTTCGTCACATGATTTGTTTTTGTCAGGCCACAAGGAATCCTTAAATACATGGGGGGCACGTGTTAAGAAAAATGACTTAATATTTTTCTTTTCATACATCGAAGAATTTTTTCCATGGTTTCCCCTTGAAGGTACCATTGATGGTAAAAGATGGCTTAGAGTAGGAGACATTTTAAAAGATTATTATGAATCCTTTGGCCCAGAAAAAGTGCCTGTTCCTACCTTTTCTTTCTGGAAATAAATTAGTGAAATTCTTAAAAGTTCACCCTTTGACAATGGTACCTTAATACTTGTCAGGATTGGGGAAGAGACTATGCAAAAGACCTCTCGTCCCTTCTCGGCATGCCCATCAGTTAGTATAGACATAGACCCTTCTTAGTCTCCCCAGGACCCTGGGACCTTCCTGATCTTCCTCAAAATCCCACCCTAATGAATAAGGCTCCAATGGTTTCCAACCGCCTTTATGCAGTTTTAAATCCCGGAGAAACATTGACCCCTGGGGAGGAGGCTACCTTGGAGAAGGAAGCAGCTCGCTACCATTCAGAAGACTCTCCACCTCTCAGGACCCTGCCACAGACTATAGGACTTACACATTCCCCTCCCTCCTATATCCCTCCTGCCTTTTGTGCTCTGGCCCTTCAGGGGCCAAATGTCCCCCCAGATATTTTTTTCCCCACTTCCCTTGCCTAACCTGGCTCCCTTGAGAGAGTCTCTCCAACATGGACAGGAACAGATCCAATTTTTAAAAGAATAAAGATCCCTTGACTCTGAGCTCTCTTCATTAGCCTTAGGAATGGAGTCAACACAAGCTGGCCCACAGTGGTCTAATACAAAGGCGAAGCCGCTCCATCGGCCTGTGCTCGCCTTCCAGTCACCACCAGTCAGATAGATAAGCCTGCCCAGGCTGAGGTCAAAGACTTAGAAGAGGAAAAAGAGGAGGAAGCGGGGGAAATGGATCAAGGAGATCAGGACTTAGAGGATGAGGAGTTCACCCCTAGGCAGGAAGGAACCCAGAGTGTCTACAAAAAATTTAGCCTCCATTTTCTTGAAAAACTTAAAAAGGCTTGTGCTCACTATGGCCCCACTGTGCCCTATACGTTGGCTTTATTAGAAAGCTGCAGCACACAATTTCTTACTCCCAATGATTGGAAATTTTTAGACCTAGCTGCCCTCAGTGCCGGAGACTTCCTGCTATGGAATGCAGATTTCAAAGAGCCCTGTCAGAAACTACTCAAAAAAAATTAACAAAGGCCTCCTCTAAATCCTGGACTTATGTTAAGCTAGTGGGCAATGCAACTTTTGACACTAAAACTAAACGGGCACGTTTCCCAGCTGGACTTTTTGCGCAGATTTAGATGGCTGGCTTAGTTGCTTGGAGACGCCTCCCTGAAAGGGCCTCGGCTATCACTTCCCTGGCAAGAACTCGACAAGGGCCCGATGAGCCTTATAGCGACTTTGTTCCCCGGCTTTACCTAGCTGTGGAATGCTTGCTTGGACCAAGCGAAAGCGAAAGCACCTTTGTAAAACATCTTGCCTTTGAAAATGTCAACCTGGCATGTCAGGATGTTCTTCGACATCATAAGGATAAAGGGAAACTTTCTGACTTTATTAGAATCTGTGCAGGCGTGGGTGCAGCCCATGCGATGGGTCTCAAATTAGTGCCACATTTACCAAGGCCTTTTACAATACTGGCTCAAGTACTTGCTTTACTTGTAAACAACCAGGCCATTTTGCATGCAGGTGTCCGACAGGCAAACAAAGAGTAAGAACAGTGTCTCCTCAAACTGGAGCTAAACCGACCCCAGCTACACTTTGTCCTTGATATGGTAAAGGTCATCACTGGGCCAGTGAGTGTAGATCAATGACAAATGCCCTCAGACAGCCTATTTCTTCCTACTTCTCAGGAAACTCCCTGGGGCAATGAGGTTTGTTCCCTCCCAAACTCCCAACCTACCTCAAAATCCTTCTCCACAATTGGCTCCCTCCAACTACCCACTCCGGGCAGTGCAGGATTGGACCTCTGTGCGACCACTGATACAATATTAGACTCAATGCAAGGGCCCCAGATAATACCAACTGGAATTATGGGTGCCCCTCCATCTCATACGTGTGCCCTTATTCTTGGAAGAGCCTCTACTACCTTACAAGGTGTTCAGGTCTTCCCTGGCATTAATGATAATGATTTCACTGGAGAAATAAAAATAATGGCCACAGTTATTAATAGAGTTGCGGCCATCCCAGGAGGAAAAAGTCTTGCACAATTAATACTTCTTCCCTTAGATTAAGGGGCATTTCCACCTCCCAAACCTACTGTGGGGGACTGCCTCCTTGGGCTCCTCTGAGGTATATTGGGTTCATCCCATTTCTCATATTAGACACACCCTTACCTTACTTATTGAAGGAAAGGAATACCAAGCAATTGTAGTTACTGGAGCTGATGCGACAATTATTTCTCAAAAATACTGGCGATCAGGTTGGCCCCTCACCCCATCCTTGACTGACCTTAAAGGGATAGGAAAGTCAAAAAATCCTCTGGTCAGCTCTACTGCTCTTAGCTGGACTGATAAAGAGGGTAATAAGGGAACTGTCACTTCTTTCGTTGTTCCTGACCTCCCTGTTTACCTATGGGCTGGAGATATTTTGAGTCAAATAGAAGTTATTCTTGCCAGTCCCAATTCCATGGTGACTCATCAAATGCTCCGTATGAATTTTGTCCCTGGTACAGGCCTTGGGAGGCTGAGACAAGGACTGGTGGAGCCTATACAACCAATAAAAAAAAATACATATGGACTTGGATATTTGGATTTTTAGTGTCGGTTCCTGACCCTCCTGTTCCCATGGAGATAAAATTATTTGGGAGACTCAGACTCTTGTGTGGGTGGATCAGTGGCCCCTTACCCAAGAAAATTTGGAGGCTGCCTCCATGTTAGTGAAGGAACAGCTGGCAGCCCACCATGTAGAGCCCTCAACCTCACCATCGTACACTCCTATTTTTGTTATCAAGAAAAAATCAGGCAAGTGGCGCCTTTTACAAGATTTGTGTGCCATTAATAAAGTTATACTCCCGATGGGAGCACTACAGCCAGACATTCCCACACCAGTGGCTATTTCCAAAAACTATTGTAAAATGGTTATGGACTTAAAAGATTGCTTTTTTACCATTCCTTTGTATCCTGTGGATAGACCCTATTTTGGCTTTAGTCTTTCTTGCATTAATATTCAGGGCCCTATGCAGAGACTTCAATGGAAGGTTCTTCCCCAAGGTATGGCCAACAGCCCTACTCTTTGCCAAAAATACGTTGCTCAAGAAGTAGACCCTGTGAGAGAGCGAGGGCCACAAATTTATATTTTACATTATATGGATGATTTGTTAATTGCTGCACCTAATACCCATGATCTTAATAATTGTTACTTGGACTTTTACAAAATCCTCACTACCTTGGGACTACAGATAGCTCCTAATAAGGTTCAAACACAGGACTCTTATAAAAGTTTGGGCCTTAAAATTCTACAGAAATCAGATCCAAATTTCTAAAATACAACTACGTGTGGACCATCTTCACACCCTTAAAGATTTTCAGAAATTACTGAGGCATATTCAATGGCTAATAACATATTTAAAATTATGCACTTGTGTACTTTTGACCCTTAATGATATTTTGAGAGGTAATTCCCACCCCTCCTCCCCTCAAAATCTTACTCCCAAGGCATAACAGGCATTAAACCAAGTCACAGGAGCCATTGCCCAACAATTTGTTACGCAAATTTCTTATAACCTTCCTCTGGTTCTGGTTATTTTACACACTCCTCATACACCCACAGGAATATTTTGGCAGTGAGATCCACATTTTAATAATAAAGACTGCCCCTTGTTTTGGGTCCATTTACCCACCACATCCTCGAAGGTTATTACTGTTTATCTTGCTCAGGTAGCTTCTATTATTTTTAAAGGTCATTTGATTTCTCTACAACATTTTGGCAAAGACCCTGATAATATTTTTATTCCATATACTAAGGACCAAACCCAATTTTTACTAGAGACAAGGGATGAATGAGGTATTTCCCTATCAGGCTTTTGGGAACAATTGATCACCACCTCCCCAATGACCCCCCTTTACATTTTGTCCAGTTACATCCATTTACTTTTCCTGAAATTACTCAAAATGCTCCCATTCCTCAAGCCCTTACTGTCTTTACAGATGGTTCCTGTAATGGCCGAGCGGTCTTTGTTGTCAATAACCAGCCTACCACCTTTGATACTGTCTATCAGTCACCACAGTTTGTGGAATTGTTTGACATAACACAAGTTTTTATAACATTTTTTATAATCCTGTTAATATTTATAAAGACAGTGGCTACATTGCTCATTCTGTGCACCTGCTGGTGATTTCACCCCCCATTAAGGCTTCTAACAATGCGGCCTTTCTGTTTCACCAGCTTCAGCAGCTAATTCAGGTCAGACAACACCCATTTTTCTTAGGACACATAAGGGCACACTCTGATCTTTCCAGCCCTCTAATTCAAGGTAATGCCCAAGCTGATGCAGCAACTCGTTCCATCTTTCCAATTTTTGTTGGCTCCATTCAAAAGGCCACGGAGTTACACAATCTACCCCATTTAAATTTCCAGAGCCTTTGATTACTTTGTAAAATTACCAGGCAACAGGCACGAGAAATAGTAAAAGCATGCCCTAGTTGCGCTGCCTCCCTCCCCATTCAACACTTGGGAGTTAACCCCCGAGGATTACTGCCCGATCAGTTTTGGCAAATGGATGTTACTCATTTTCTTGAATTTGTAATAGCCAAATATATATACACATTTCTGTAGATACCTTCAGCGGCTTTATTTTTGCATCACCACATTCTGGAGAGGCTACCAAAAATGTCCTTTCTCATCTTGTTTCAGCCTTTTCTGTTATGGGTAAACCAATACATATTAAAACAGATATTTATCCTACATATACCATTGCCAAGTTTAAACAGTTTTGTGCTACCTTGCAAATTTGTCATACTCCTGGAATTCCATACAACCCTCAGGGCCAAGGCATTGTGGAACTTGCCCACCTTACCTTAAAAACTTGGCTAACCCTCCTTAAGGCTTCCTCCCTTGTATTTACCACACCCAGGCATCGCCTTAACAATGCATTATTTGCCCTTATTTTTCTTACCCCAGACAATGAAGGCCATTTGGCAGCAGACAGACACTGCCATCCCTCGTCCAATTCTGTTCGCCCACCTGTTATGTGACACAATCCCCTTACAAATAAATAAAAAGGCCCAGATCCTGTCCTCATCTGGGGAGGAGGCTCAGCTTATGTTTTGGACCAAGATCAAACAGCCCCAAGATGGTTACCAGAACTCCTGGTTAAACAGGTTAATGACTTACCTCAAAACAGGGACAGAGGGACTCCTCATGAGGACAAAATTTCTTCTTTTTCAGATGCAGCCAACAATCTGCCAGCCTTGGAATAACAGTTCCTGTGGGCACAGGTACACTGGCTTAGGCACGTCTATTCACTCTTACCATCGCCTGTCTCAACAAATTATAAACTCTATCAGTAACAACTGATAAAAACTCTTTCATGAACCATTAAAGATTTGCAGGACCAAATAGACTCCCTGGCAGAAGTGTTCCTTCAAAAAAGACGAGGCTTAAATTTGCTGACAGCTAACCAGGGAGGTATTTGCTTGGCCTTAGGGGAATGATGCTGCATTTATGCCAATAATTCTGGCATAGTATGCACTAAAATTAAGCAGCTTCAAGAAGATCTAGAAAAGAGACGAAGGGAAATATTTGAAAATCCCCTCTGGACTGGGCTTAATGGATTTCTGCCCTATCTTCTTCCCCTATTAGGCCCTTTGTTGGGTTTACTTTTAATGGTGTCCCTAGGACCCTGCATTATAAACAGGCTGTTACAATTTATTAAAGAACAGATTAATATTTTGGCCTCTAAGCCCCTACAGGTCCACTATCATCGCCTGGATATGGAAGACCGTGCTGCCAACATTTAAAAGGATGTTCTACCCTCCTCACAAGCTTATTTCTTAAGGTTACATGCCCACAGATCTCGCTTTCTTATATAAAACTCTAAGTAACAGCTCTGACCAACCATCTTCTGCCCTTGCCATAAGGGTTCGTCCTCCATGGGCCCCTCTGTTTGGGGGAGGACACACCCATGGAGTGAGGACGTTAGGCCATAATAACAGAGGGTGCAGGAAGGACTGCAGGAGGATGGATCCATGGTTCCCAAAACCCAAGTCTTCTGAGTGACACGCTCTGGTGCATGGCAGTTGGCATGCTTCCCCCTCAAAGCCGTCTCCTTAAAAAACATGCCTAGGCCACCACGAAATCTCCTAGTAAACATGCTCGATCAGATCAGGAGATATTCTAAGGCCTGTTAGAGAAACAGAGCCTCTATAACCCCCTAAAACATTGGCCTGTAAGGTATGGTCAAATATTTAATATAAGAAAGGGGGAAGATGTCAGGGGCTAGAAGGAAGTTCTCCTTCAAAGAATAGCCTGACACTTACAAGAAATAGACCCCTGCGAGATTTCCTGCCTGGGAGACATCCCGCAGCCATCTATCACCCTGAGACATCCTGCGGCTATCCGTCTTCCTAAAATATCCTGAGGTTATCTCACCCTGTGAAGACATCCAGCAACTGCCGATAAGAGAGCTTTCTCATCCGCAGCATATAAATACACTGTGAGAACTATAAAAGTTTTCAGCATGATCAGAACTGTTGTCTTGCTGTCTTCTCTCATCACTCTTGTCCCTTCATTCCTACCCAACAAGGTTCAACGCCCACGTTGAAGTGTCCAGCCGGCCCGGACACGTGACACTAAAAAATAACCTACTAGACTCTGACTACTAATCCTAATATGATGGAGAAAAATAATCCAAACAGAATGGAAATACAAGCAGTACAGAGGAGGCATGGTGTATAGTTGGACTTGCCTTTTGAATGATATAGGGTAGGTGTTATAAATCTAGCTAATTTTTAACTGAAATAGTTCTCCACATGTTTTTAAAGTTAACAAATATGTGAATACCTGTCTCCCTTTCTCTGTAGCCAATTAAGCACATGTATTTTTATATGCACATATAGAATCTTACCTGGTATCACACGTATATTCTTCTGAGGTGTCTGACTTGGCAAATACAAATTGTGAGAAGAAATCACTCCTCCTAAACTCTGTTGGAACTGAAAATTCAACCTATGGGTGAGCCTCCTAGTAGAACAGCATTATACATAAATCGATGTTCGGTAAAATAAATATTTTTGCATCTGTGGCTGATGTACATTTCATGAAGAATTTCGATTAGCATATATATTGCTACATTTTATTGTCTGTGTGTGTTTTTTAATATATATATATATATATATATATACTCTCCAAATTTTTCCAAATATAAAATATATGTGTCTTATATACACTACCTAAATTCATTCATGTTCATAAATATATGTGTCTTATATACACTACCTAAATTCATTCATGTTCATGTATGTGGATTTATAATCAACATTTCACAAGATTATTCTCAGAAATATTCATCCACCTGAAATACATATTTGTTTCCTATTACTGAAAACTAACTTCAGTGAATGGTGCATACAATCCTAATATTTCTACATTAACTGACCCTGTTTAACATCAATGCAAGTAGATTCCTATGGGACATGATGTGTATTTTGAAGTTCATTTTATTCAACACTGGTACAATAGAATTTCTATAGTTTACGAACATCATAGGACATATATTTCATCCATAAGTTCACAAATTTATAGGCATTTGATTCACTTTCAGTCATTTACTGATTCAGAACACATGTATTCCTCCAGGTTTCTTGACTGGTCTTTTCATGAGACTTCATTTCAAACACATTATTTTTGATTTCCATAATCATTTTGAAGCAAAACTCACACACTCTTCATGATAAAACATAACCCTTATATTACCATTAGATGTATTACTGGTTGGAATGAATAATTGTATATCAATATAAGATTTTCTGTATATATTCAGATATCAATTCAATCCTTTATTTAAAGTTGGAACCAATTATATTATTTATTCACAGTATGGTCTATTCATGCATTATCTCTACATTCATAGACACAGGGTACATCTATTTGTAACCCCAATACTAATTTATTCGTCTTCAAAATGTTGCTCCCAGAAATGGTGGAAGAAATACTCATGTCACCTGATCTACGTATGCATTTATCACAGTAATATTCTGGACACAAAAAGCAGAGGTCACACTTATGATTGTACCAAAGCCTAAATGGAAAGTGAGCATGGATTACTAAAAACATTCATGTCCAGGTTGCCTAATGCTCTCAAATGTCAATCCTATTTATGACAACATATTTGTTTCTTCCTAAGACTATATATTCAACCTCAGCCCTGTTGCAAATGTCTAATCCTATCACTCACTTTATACTTTCCTTGATTTCCTAATGTCTCTATTGATGTCTGCTTTCCTAAATATTTTCACCAGTTCACAATTTTGACTAACACTTCACATGTGCTGACATTTACATTCACTGTCTATGTGATACCCTATTGCTAAAGAACTTTTGTTACAATTCCTGTACTCACTCTTCTTCTGAAACCTACAGAATATCTTCCTAATCCTACCGACTATCCCAGTTTGAGTGGATACTCACTTCTACATTCAATCATCCAAGGTACAAGGTCCTATGCCATTGATTATTGATTTATCTGAAACATCTATGCAGAACATGTATCAAAGCTAAGTATCCCAATCAAGAGCGCAATGCCCTAGTGGGATTCCAATCTTACCTAGATTTCTGTTTTCATACTTATATTTCACCTATATATTCTTATAAATATCACAGGTTCCCAATACCATTATTCATCAAGCAGAATGATTCCTAACCCAAATCAAACCTGTTATTAAGCGAAACGATACACTGTTCCCTCAATCTAACTTTACAGAAGAGCAGGGACAGTGTTGGTCCTAAAATAGAGGAATGTAGTGAATCTTCCACCTGTTGAAAAACTCAATTTTTCATGCAGAAGTGATCCCTGGAGAAGATATAGGCACCACTGAAGGACCTGAGAGAGCAAAAGTCAACTTCCATGGCAAACAACCTGGTCAGGATGAAAGGTTGTTACTGAATCAGCCTCTCTGTTCTTTTTTTTATTATTGGTTGTTCAAAACCTTACAAATCTTTTGACATAACATATTCATACATTAGCATACATTAGCTTCAAGTGATTTATGAACTCCCATTTTTACCCCAGATACAGATTGAAGAATCACTTCGGTTACACATCCACATTTTTACATAATTCCATACTAGTAATTGTTGTATTCTGCTACCGTTCCTATCCTCTACTATCCCCCCTCCCCTCCCCTCGGATCTTCTCTGTCCACCCCATCTACTGTAATTCATTTCTCACCTTGTTTATTTTCCCATTCCATTCACAACCTCTAATATGTAATTTAGTATAACAATGAGGGTCTCCCTCCATTTCCATGCAATTCCCCTTTTCTCTCTCTTTCCCTCCCACCTCATGTCTCTGTTTAATGTTAATCTTTTCTTCCTGCTCTTCCTCCCTGCTCTATTCTTAGTTGCTCTCATTATATCAAAGAAGACATTTGGTATTTGATTTTTAGGGATTGGCCAGCTTCACTAAGCATAATCTGCTCTAGTGCCACCCATTAGAATATGGACTCAAACAGTCCTGTTTGGAGAGCTGGTCCCGGGTGCCTATGGTTGATATACATTCTAACTTGTGAAAGTGTCACAGGACGTAGGGGCAGCCTCCATCTCATGGGACCCTTGGAAGCAACTGTTAGGACAAAGTTGTTGCTAAGGCAGTGACCTCATTCAGTTCCTGAAGGAAGTGACCTCACCTCACTTCCTTGGTGATGGAACTCTAAGAACTTGGGATGCAGGAAGACAGGCACCCAGAGCCTGTCCGAGTCCCAGTCCCAGTGGTCTCACTTGTTTGGATATACCAAGGACAGAGTCAGTCTTTCTTGGTACCTACTGATATGAGAATGGCCAAAAGCCAGAAAAGCTCTAAAGAGGGGCCTTTCCTGAGAAAGCAGATAGTGGTTCACCAGTGGCTCCTGACATCTTCACAGAGTTGGTTAAAGAGACCAGATCTGAGACAGGACAGGCCATTTCGGGGGAACATACTATAACCCACCAGTCAGAGGACACTCTGGATAGTCACAGACCTACTTTGGGGAAGGAGGTGCCTCTGTGGGTGTCGCTGTGTGTTTATGGATTTGCCTCATGTTCTGAGAATAGATAGAAAAGGCGGTTTGTTTGGTTTTGAGTGAACTGTTTCTAGTAAGTCATTTGACAACGCGAGTGTTTCTATGTCTGTGTATCCCACTGTGTCCATGGTTATAGACATTAGAAAAGATAATGCATCAATTGATGTGTCCTGTCTAGTAGAAAGCTTCCCATCATTTATTCTGCCAAATTGATGAATGGATTTTGGCTTGCCTTATCGATGGGCAACACGCGCTATCTTCCAAAGTTCGTGCGTTCTTCCTGAATTCTGGCCACTCTACAGAATAGGCTCATGGTTTTGTGTCCAATATATGTACCATTTCCAAACCCTGTTACATGGCCATGTACTGGATAGCTGAAGGGAATGGCGAGCATCTCAGAAAACTCAGATATCAGTGTGATCAATAAAGTCTCAGTGGAGAAACCCTGCTTTGCTTACCTATTGTTCTGTTGCCCTGAATGTCAGGAAGGTCTTTGTTTCAGGCCACCCCTTTGTGAAGCCTGAAGAAAACAGGTTTCAAATGGAAATGAATGGGCATCACTTGTGGCTCTTTCTTAGTTGCTTTGGAAAGGGATGTGTCTTAATTAGACTCTTGGCCTTGTATGTGGCTGTGACTTTGATTCTCAGCAGCTGATGGATCTAAAAATGATCCCATGTGTGCATCCAAAACCATAATTGCCAAAAGATCAGTCATTGTGGATGAAGTCTCTCCCCTTCCTCTTTTTGGTTCCTGACCTCCATCAAGTGAGAATAGGGATCCTTTGGGTCAAATGATTTCTTCAAAGCCCTGCAGAAGCTAGCCGATATGTGCTTGGGTTTTATAATGACTCCAATTCACATAAAAAAATAAACCCCACAGTCAGTAGGCCTCAAATTGGAGAAGCAGAGAAGTAATAACAGCAGGCCTATTTGATCACTCCTAGTTCACAGGAAGTGTGTCCAGGCAACCCTGATTTTAGGCCATTAAGGGGCAAGGGAGATTATTTTGGAGACTGTCTTGTGTTTCGCCCCTCATGGAAACATCCAGCCAGAGGTTATGATGAGTGTCTATATGAAAGATCATGAGGGCCATGTGGGAGTGTTTTGGTTTTAATTGTGGCCATTTGTTTGGTGTTTGGAAGACATGACTGGGTCCACCTTTACATGAACTCTGGTGTGATTCCCCTTAGAGACTGAGTTCTGGAACTGAACTCAGAGAATTATTGCCATGAATTGCGTTGGGATTTTCGGAGGCCATGCATGAGAGTCCCCCTTGAAAACTGAGATCTATGTGCAGGGTGGCTTTCAACAGAGCACTGGGAATCACAGCCAAGATATCACGTGATTTTATTCTGAAAGACTTGTCAGCCATATTTGAGAGTCGAAACACACATGGACCTCATTGTAGACCTCAAAGGGACTGGCTTCATGTGACCATTTGGCCACTTTTTGAGAAGCCTTGCCTGTGAGAATTCTCCAAAGCTTTCATTGAAATGTGCTTCCTCTACATTTAATGGTTCTGGAGTGAATTTTAACCCACAGTGCCTCCAACATCATCATTGAAAAATGGCTACAAAAATACCATAAAATTTTTGAATTTCCCATGACCAGGTGGCAATGGAGGACCTTTGGATGTCCTGTTGCTGATCATGAGTATACCAGACAGTGCTTTGATTGACTCGGTTTCATGAAAATCGTGTAGAACAGAGATGCCAATAAGTTGGAGCCTGCTGAGTAGTGGGCCTAGAGCCGTGGTGGTCAGGTGTATGATAAAACATCTGTGGTGGGGCCTGTGGATCTTCCATTGGCTTCCATATGGCTTGTGACTGACATGGTGCAGCAAGCAGTCCCTTCTATATAAAGGCATCTTGTAATACTGAGAGATTTCAGGGCAATGTTCAGAATCAAGTTGCTATGGTCAATGGGGCAATATATGTGGGCTAGAAGTATGTTTGGTGCATTCTCCTGCAGAAACTGACCCACCACATGTGACAGAACTCCATCCAGCACTGTGACCCACTAGAACTCCTTGTATTTTTGAATCAAATAGCAAACTCCCAGTGTAGCACCAAGAAACACCATGAAATTTGGAGGATGACCAAATGGCTTCACAGTCCACATGGGGAGACACTTAGTCCCCAGTGGTCACAGTTTACCTACAAAGAGCAAATTCAGCACTGCTGCCTCATCTTCACTGGAAAATAAGAAACCATGTCCTCCAGGTCACATAGATGTAGACCCAGCTTTGATGGTCTCACTACAAATGAAGCTAAAGCTCCAGAAAACAACATATTTTTCAGGTGCCCAACCTCAGAGGCAGTTCTTCAAGAAGTCTTTAGGCCAGCAGAGCTCCATGTTTGTGGAGTGTTCACCCTATCCCTTACTTTTGGGAACTCCTCTACCACCTCCAGTGTTGTGAACTACTGAGCATATTCCATTCCAGATATATATTCACAGATTTTCTAACACTTCTCCTCTAATTGTGTCTTACTTGGGGCAAAAGTAATGTCAAGCCATAGTTCTTGATGAGAGTGGGAACATTTTTGTGTAGCACATATTTACATACACATTGGATTCATTTTCCAATTTTCCATTTGAAATACTGAATCCCTGACACTAACCCCTACCCTACTAGACTCTGACTACTAATCGTAATATCATAGAAAATAATAACCCAATCAGAATAGAAATACAAGCAGTTAAGAGGAGGCATGTTTGGTATTCTTGGACTTGCCTTTTGCATTACATAGGGTAGGAGTTATAAATCTAGTCAATTTTTTTGTTGAAATAGTTCTCCATGTGTTTTTAAAGTTAACAAACATGTGAATTTATGTCTCCCTTTCTCTGTAGCCTAGTCAGCAAATGTATTTTTATATGCATATATAGAATCCTACCTAGTATTACACGTACATTTTTGTGAGGTGGCTGACTTGGCAGATACAAATTGTGAGAAGATATCACTCCTCCTAAATGCTGTTGAAACTGAAAATTCAACCTATGGCTGAGCCTCCTATTTGAACAACATTATACATAAATCCATGTTCAGTAAAATTAATATTTTTGGATCTCTGGATGATATGTATTTCACGATAAATTTCCGTTGGCATACATAATGCTACATTGTAATGTCTCTCTGTGTATATATATATATATATATATATATATATATATATATATACTCTCAAGATTTTTCAAAATATGAAATATATGTGCCTTATTGTGCACTCCCCAAATTCATTCATATCATGAATGTGGATTTATAATCAGCTTTTCAAAAGATAATTCTCAGAAATATTCATCAACCTGAATTACATATTGGTTGCCTAGTACTGAAATCTATCTTCAGTAAATGGTGCATACAAAACATAATATTTCGACATTGCAAGTTGGCCACGAATAGAGTGCATCACACCCAGTGTACCACGCCACATTGCAGGTGAATAACGAGTTAAAATGACAAAAGACTATCTTGTTAGGATCTTATAGAAAAATGAGTGTGCACCGAAACCTAAAAGAATGATTTCCACCAACGAGGTCCGGTAATTGAGTCTCAAACGTGAGCTGAATATGCAACCGGAGATCCGGGCTTACTGATCCGTGCAGCCCGCCCCGTGGCTACAGACGTCGGGGCACCACCGAGAAGCGACTAGCATCCAGGGAGAAACGTTGCTGGAGATTCTGTGGAATCCTGCCGGCTGACCCCCCACTGAGCCCCAGGCGGAGTTCGGGATCTCAGTCAGGGAAGGAAGCGCTACTGTTCTATCCCCCACAACGGAAACTCCACCAAGGAAACCAACGGCAACCATCTTGGAGAGCTGAAGTAACCACCGCCACTCTCCGACAGATTGCAACAATAAAACAGTTGTGTGTTTTCCGCTCATCTCCCATACAGTAGGATATTTGCATAAAATCTTTCCTAAGCTTTCCAGGGGAGGGATTATCAGAGAGAGCCTGAATAAAGATGGGGGGGAAACTAGAGGCACCTGACCTTCTACTCCCCCTCCCATCAGTGGTGAAAACAAAATCTGTCTAGCCAGCGATGGGGAAGGGGCAAACGGAAAAAAAAAAAAAAAAAACAATAGAGTGCTGGGGTTCCCAATAGACACAATCCACACCCAAGAAACGGCAGGCCAGAGTACAGTTTGAGCTGCCGAGGGCATTACTCAGGGGAAAACTGGTGTAGCAAGAGAAACCAGGACTAGCAGGAGAAACCAGGGGACTAGAGGCCAGGCCCGCGTGACTGGGCGCCTGGAGAACGCTCGCCCGCCGGCAACAGCCGGCCCGCTGCAGGTGCAACTGGACGGCTGGAGACCGCCTGCCCACCAGCGACCAATCACCTGCCATATGCCTGCCCTAATGGGTGGCTAGAGATCGCACAACCGCCGATGACAGCCCACCCGCTGACTGCATGACTGGACAGCTTGTGACCGCCTGCACACCCGCGACCAGGAGCTGAAAACAAACAGAGACAGTACAGTCCCACACCCCCATGCGAACACCCGGGCAAAGAGCCTGGGGCCCACCATAGCAGAGAGGTGACATCATTGGAGCTCGGCCGTCGGAATTCCTTCCCAGTGGAATCCACTTTAGCATGCACAGTCTACCAACACAAAGGAGCTACAATAGAGATATATAAAACCAAAACAAATATATAGAAGAGAGCAGAAACACAGCAATCAAACAGAGCTGGAAAGTAATGTGAACTTCATGAAAAAACAAGGGAAAAAGGTGTACAAATAGTGCTGGACAACTTAATTCTACAGGAGGACCTAGAATCATCAGAAACAGGGATAGGGAAAAAACTCAATGCATCCCTAACTCAGATGGAAAGAAATATTAGAGAAGACATGAGGCAGCAAGTCCAAGCAATAAAAGAATATTTTGAAAATGAATTAAACAAACAAATTCAAATGGCAAAGAAGGAGCTTTACCAAAAGACAGAGTTCTTAAAAAAATCAAACAGTAATCCTAGGAATGCAGAAAAATATAAACCACATTAAAAACTCAAACGAGAATATTGTAAATAGACTAGATTAAGTAGAAGTCAGAAGATCAGATAATGAAGACAAAGTTTATCAACTTGAAAAGAATATAGTGAACACAGAAAAGATGCTTATATCCCATGAGCAATCTATTTAAGAGATATGGGATGTCATAAAAAAACAAATTTGAGAGTCATCAGGATAGAAGAAGGCATAGAGATTCAAACCAAAGGAATGGACAACATATTAAATGAAATAATTCTAGAAAACTTCCCAGAGATAAAAGATGGAATGGATTGCCAAATCCTTGAAGCCTACATGACCTCAAACATTCAAAACCATAATAGACCAACTCCAAGACATAGAATTATCAAGATAGCTAACATACAGAACAAGGAGAGAATATTAAAAGCTAAAAGAGAAATGAGGCAGATTACATTCTGGGGTAAACCAATTAGGTTAACGACTGAATTTTCATCACAAACTTTGAAAGCGAGTAGATCCTGGAACAATGTATTTCAAACGCTGAAAAATAATGGATTCCAACCAAGAGTACTGTATCCATCAAAATTAAGTTTGGGATTTGACAATGAAATTAGTGTCTTTCACGATAAACAAAAGCTAAAAGAATTTGCAGAAAGAACACCAGCACTGCAAAGCATTTGAGCAAAATACTAGAAGAAGAGGAATTGATAAATAGTGCCCCAAACTAACAGCAGGAGGTATCTCAGTAAAGGGGGAGAAAAATAACCAAAAAGTAAAAACTAGCCAAACTAAAAATAAATAAATAAATAAACATGAATGAAAGTAAAAATCATATTTCAATTGTAACCTTAAATGTTAATGGCATAAACTCACCAATCAAGAGACATAGGTTAGTAACCTGAATCAAAAAAACAAATCCTACAGTCTGCTGCCTTCAGGAGACTCATATGATAGGTAAAGACATACACAGGCTGAAAGTAAAAGGTTGGGATAAATCATACCACTCACATGGCCCTCGGAAGCAAGCAGGAGTAGCCATACTCATATCAAATAAAATCAATTTCAAACCTACGTTAATAAAAAGGGATAACGAAGGACACTATGTACTGTTAAAAGGAACCATCCACCAACAAGACATAACAATTATCAATTTGTATGCACCAAACAATTGAGCTGCAACGCTCATGAAACAAACTCTCCTCAAGTTCAAGAGTCAAATAGACTACAACACAATAACTACGGGTGACTTCAACACACTGATCTCGCCATTAGAAAGATCCTCTAGACAAAAACTGAATAAAGAAACTATGGAATTCAACAGCACAATAAATAACCTAGGCTTAACCAACATATATAGAATATATCAACCATCCTCAAGTGGATACACGTTCTTCTCAGCAACACAAGGATCCTACTCAAAGATAGTTCATATATTATGCCATAGGGCAACCCTTAGTAAATATAAAGGCTTGGAGATAATACCATGCACCATATCTGATCATATTGGAATGAAACTGGAAATAAATGATAAAAGAAGGAAGGAAAAATCCTACATCATATGGAAAAATGAACAATATTCTACTGAATGATCAATGGGTTACAGAAGACATAGAGGAGGATATAAAAAATTCTTATAGACAAATGACAATACAGACACAACATACTGGAATCTATGGGACACAATGAAAGCAGTTTTAAGAGGGAAATTCATTTCTTGGAGTTCTTTCCTCAAAAAAATAAAATAAAATAAAATAAATGAACTCACACTACACTTCAAAAACCTAGAAAAAGAAAAGAAAAACAACAGCAAATGTAGTAGAAGACAAGAAATAATTAAAATTAGAGCAGAAATCAACGAAATTGAAACAAAAAAAAAAACATTGAAAAAATTGATAAAACTAAAGGTTGGTTCTTTGAAAACATAAATAAGATCGACAGGCCCTTAGCCATGCTAACAAAGAGAAGAAGAATGAGAACTCAAATTACTAACATACGGCATGAAAAAGGCATTATCATAACAGACACTACAGAAATACAGAAGATAATTAGAAAGTATTTTGAAACCCTATATTCAAATGAAATAGAAGATAGTGAAGATATCAATAAATTTCTTAAGTCATACGATGTGCCAAGATTGAGTCAGGAAGACACACACAATTTAAACAGACCAATAACAAAGGAAGAAATACAAGAAGCCATCAAAAGACTACGAACCAAAAAAAGCCCTGGAGCGGATGGGTATAGAGCGGAGCTCTACAAAACCTTAAAAGAAGAATTAATACCAATACTTTTCAAGCTATTTCAAGAAATAGAAAATGAAGGTGCTCTTTCAAATTCATTCTATGAGGCCAAAATCACCCTGATCCCGAAACCAGACAAAAACACTTCAAAGAAACAAAACTACAGACCAATATCTCTAATAAACTAGGATGCAAAAATTCTCAATAAAATCCTGGTGAATGTAATACAAAAGCATATCAAAAAATTGTGCACCATGATCAAGTAGGATTCATCCCAGGGATGCAAGGCTAGTTCAATATACGGAAATCCATAAATGCTATTCACCACATCAATAGACTTAAAGACAAGAACCATATGATCATCTTGATAGATGAAGAAAAAACATTCGACAAAGTTCAGCCTCCCTTTATGTTCAAAACACTAGAAAAACTAGGGATAACAGGAACTTACCTCAACATTGTAAAAGCTATATATGCTAAACCTCAGGCTAGCATCATCGTAAATGGAGAAAAACTGAAGGCATTCCCTCTAAAATCTGGAACAAGACAGGGATGCCCTCTATCACCACTTCTATTCGATTTAGTTCTTGAAATACTAGCCAGAGCAATTAGACAGACAAAAGAAATTAAAGACATGAAAATAGGAAAAGAAGAACTTAAATTATCGCTATTTTCAGATGACATGATAATATATTTAACAGACTCAAAAGGGTCTACAAACAACTGCTAGAGTTAATAAATGAATTCAGCAAAGTGGCAAGATATAAAGTCAACACGCATTAATCAAAGGCATTCCTGTATATCAGCAGAAAAACTTCTGAAATTGAAATGAGGAAAACCACTCCATTCACTATATCCACAAAGAATATAAGATACTTGGGAATCATCCTAACGAAAGAGGTGAAAGATTTATATAATGAAAACTACAGAACCCTAAAGAGAGAGATAGAAAAAGATCTTAGAAGATGGAAAAATGTACTTTGTTCATGGATAGGCAGAATTAACATCATCAAAATGTTGATATTACCCAAAGTTCTCTACAGGTTTAAATCGGTGCCAATAAAAATCCCAACGGCATTTATTGTAGAAATGATAAAGCAATCATGAAATTCATATTGAAAAACAAAAGACCCTGAATACCAAAAGCAATTCTAAGCAGGAAGTGTGAATCTGGAGGTATAGCGATACAAGAGTTCAAACTGTACTACAAAGCAATAGTAATAAAACCATCGTGGTACTGGTACCAAAACAGGCAGCTGGACCAGTGGTATAGAATAGAGGACACAGAAACCAATCCACAAAATTACAACTTTCTTATATTTGATAAAGGGGCTAAAAACATGCAATGGAGGAAAGATAGCATCTTCAACAAATGGTGCTGGGAAAATTGGAAATCCATATGCAACAAAATGAAACTGAATCCCTTTCTCTCACCATGCAAAAAGTTAACTCAAAATGGATCCAGGAGCTAGATATCAAATCAGAGACACTGCGTCTAATAGAAGAAAAAGTTGGCTACGATCTACATACTGTGGGGTCGGGCTCCACATTCTTTAATAGGATGCCCATAGCCAAAGAGTTAATAACAAGAATAAACAAATGGGACTCACTTAAACTAATTTTTTTTTTTCTCAGCAAGAGAAACAATAAGAGAGGTAAATAGAGAGCCTACATCCTGGGAACAAATTTTTACCCCTCACACTTCAGATAGAGCCCTAATATCCAGAATATACAAAGAACTCAAAAAAATTAAACAATAAGATAACAAATAACCCAATCAACAAATGGGCCAAGGACCTGAACAGACACTTCACAGAGGAGGACATTCAATCAATGAACAAGTACATGAAAAAATGCTCACTATCTCTAGCAGTCAGAGAAATGCAAATCAAAACCACCCTATGATACCATCTCACTCCAGTAAGATCGGCAGCCATTATGAAGTCAAACAAAATAAGTGTTGGTGAGAATGTGGGGAAAAGGGTACACTTGTACACTGCTGGTGGGACTGCAAATTGGTGAGGCCAATTTGGAAAGTACTATGGTGATACCTGGGAAAGCTGGGAATGGATCCACCATTTGACCCAGCTATCACCCTTCTCGAACTATTTCCTGAGGATCTTAAAAGAGCGTACTGTAGAGATACTGCCACATCAATGATCATAGCTGCACAATTCACAATAGCTAGACTGTGGAACCAACCTAGATGCCCTTCAATAAATGAATGGATAAAAAAATGTGGCTTTTATACAAAATGGAGTATTACTCTTCATTAAAAAATGACAAAATCATTGAATTTGCATGGAAATGGATGGCATTAGAGCAGATTATGCTAGGCGAAGCTAGCCAATCCTTAAAAAAACAAATGCCAAATGTCTTCTTTGATATTAAAAGATCAACTAAGAACAGAACATCGAGGAAGAGCATGAGGAAAAGTTTATCATTAAACAAAGACGAGTTGGGGGAGAGAAAGGGAGAGAGAAGGGAAAGCATATGGAAATAGTAGGAGACCCTCAATGTTACACAAAATTACATATAAGAGGATTTGAGGGGAAATGGGGGGGAAACAATGGAGAGAATTGAACAACAGCAGATGAGGTAGAGAGGGAAGATGGGAGGGGAGGGGAGGGGGGATAGTGGGGGATAGGAAAGGTCGCAGAATACAACAGTCACTAATATGCTATTGTTCAAAAATGTGAATGTGTAACCAATGTGATTCTGAAATTCATATTTGTGGAAAAAATGGGAGTTCATAACCCATTTGAGTCAAATGTATCAAAGATGATATATCATGAGCTTTGTAATGTTTGGAACAACCAATAGAAATAAATAAATAAATAACGGTTTAAAATTGAGAGGGAAGAAATCAGCTAAAAATGGGTTGAGATGCATTCATTTTGCTAAGCAGAAACTTTGTTTCGTTTAGTTGTAACTATCACAAATTTATTTTACCAGGAAATTGGCTTTTGAAAATGCACATAAATTGAGATTAAAGGATAATTCACCTACCTTCATGAAAAATTCATAGCATTTTCTATATTTTTCATATTTCATTTTTTTTCGTGAATATTTTGTCATGGACCAGGTCTAGTCTTAGGCTATTCTTCCAGAATACTACCTCATCTGACAAATTCGTACAATGTGTTGGATTGTTGTTTTCACCTTTTATTTAATAGTTTCTAGTTGATAATGTGTATTTTCTTTATCTTTATTTGCACATATATACCCAACAATATCTTTGCATTTTATGTTTTACTGGGGAAGAGACTCATCAAAAGCTCTTTGTTATATGTATCAACAATCAGACATTTAGAGCACACAATTATTCTTAATTTTGCATGAAAATATCTTTGTACTATTTTCTTATACAGATTTAGAATTATTAATAATGTCCCTACTGTAATAAGTAATTATTTACAAGAAGAATTAAACAATTGACTTTATATCAATTATGAATATGAAAAGTACTAAAATAAGCATTTGGCAATTAATACACAATTGATAGAAATTGAAATCACAAGAAAGCCTTTAAAATGTCAGTGCATATGGTCCTTAAATAATAGGTTATTCAAAAAACTTTTTCTAATTCATAAGATTTAATATGCCGTATTATAGCTTAATGTGATATAAAACCTTAAATTATCAGTATTGATAAAAAGAATGATACCTGTTTATTTAAATATGTTTATTTGATTTTCACTGTAAGATGTTAATTCTGGAAGGCTTGAGAATTAAGAAAGTTTTGGTCTATATTATTTTTAACAGGCTAATCAAAGTACTTTTAAATGTATATGTATGTATATATATATAATATGTAATGCATATGCATGAATATAGATACATATGTATAAAAATTTATTTTAATATATCTATCAGGTGATTATAATTATTAAATTTTCTCAAGAAAAGAACAATGACTATAAAAAACAGTCTTAAATTTAAATTTTATAGCATACTACTGTTTGTAATGACATGAGAGAAAAACAGATATGAAAGGAAAACGAAAAAGCAAGAGAGAGAAGGGGGAAAATGAGGAAGAAAGTGAGTAAAGATGAGGGAGAGGCATGTTCGATGTAAAGATAAAAGTGGAGGGGCTGGGTTTGTGGTTCAGTGGTAACATGCTTTTCTAGCATGTGTGGGACACTGGGTTCTATTGTAAGCACCACATACAAATAAACAAAATGAAGGTCAATCACAACTGAAAAAATTAAAAATAAAAAAGTAGAAATATTACCAAAACTCCAAGCTTTTATGGATGTTAAATTAAAAAAATTATGTTACATAGCCTTATGTAATTTCTAGACTATCCAAAAGAGTCATTAAATGTTAGATTATTAGTGCGATAACTAAAAATCCATTGCTCTTTCCTCAACATTCTGTGGCATGCTAGTGGTAAAATAAATTCTATTATAACACCAAAAAAAAAATCTAATATTTCTATAGTAACTGACCCAGTTTAATATCAAGGCTAGTAGATTCCTATGGGACATGATGTGTATTTTGACATTCATTTTTATTCAACACTGGAACATTACTATTTCTTCAGTTTATGCACATCATAGGATATATATTTCATCCACAAGTTCGCTAATTTATACGCATTTGTTTCACTTTCAGTCACTTCCTGCTTCAGAACACATGTATTTCTCTATGTTTCTTGACTGCTCTTTTCATGAGACTTCTTTCCAAACTCATTATTTTCGATTTCCATTATCACATTTGAAGCAAAACTCATACACCCGTCATGATAAACCAAACCCTAGTATTACCATTAGATGTACAACTAGCTGGAATGAATGATTGTATATCAATATAAGATTTCTTACTTAGTTTCAGATATCAATTAAATCCATTATTTAAAGTGGAACCAGTTATATTATTTATTCACAGTATGGTCTTTTCATGCATTATCTCTATATTCATAGACACAGGATACACCTCTTTGTACCCCCAATACTAATTTATACGTCTTCAAAATATTGCTCCCAGAAATGGTGGAAGAAATGCACATGTCACCTGATTTACATATACATTTTATCACAGTAATATTCTGGACACAAAACGCAAAGGTGACACTTATGATTTTACCAAACCTAAATGGAAAGTGAACATGGATTACTAAAAACTTCCATGTCCAGTTTGCCTAATGCTCTCAAATGTGAATCCTATTCTTGACTACATATTTGTTTCTTCCTAAGATTATATATTCAACCTCAAGCCCGTTGAAAATGTCTAATCTTATCACTCACTTTTTCATTTGCCTGATTTCCTAATGTCTCTATTGATATCTGCTTTCCTACATATTTTCCCCAGATTATCATTGTGACTGACTCTTCACATGTGCTCACATTTACATTCAATCTCTACCAGAAACCCTATTGCAAAAGAACTTTTGGTCCAAATCCTATACTCACTCTTAGTTCTAAACCTACAGACTATCTTTCTAATAATACCGACTATCCCTTCTTGACTAGAAGTTCTCTTTGACATTCCATCATTCAAGGTACAAAGTCCTATGCCATTGAACATTGATTTATCTGAGACATTTCTGCAGAACATAATTCAAAGCTAAGTATCCCAATCAAGGGCCCAATGCCCTTCTGGGCTTCAAATCTTACCTAGATTTCTGCTTTCATTCTTATATTTCACTTTTACATTCTTGTAAATATTACAGGTTCCCAATACCATTATTCATGCCGTGGAATGTTTCTTAACCCAAATTGAACTTTTATTAACCGTAACCATACACTCTTCCCTGAATCAAACTTTACAGAAGAGCAGGGACAGAGTTGCTTTTACAATACAGGAATGTAGGGGTTCTTAAACCTGCTGAGATCCTCAAAGGTCCATGCAGAAATGATCCCTGGAGAAGACGTAGGCAGCTATGAAGGAGTTGAGAGAGCAAAAGTCATCTTGCATGGCAAACCCCCTTGTCAGGATGAAGGGATGTGTCTGAATCAGTCTCTCTATCTAAATGTAGAAAAGATGGACTAAACCAGTCCTGTGTGGGGAGATGTTCCCAGGCGCCTATGTTTGTTATACCATTCTATCTTGTGAACTTGTCACCGAAAGTAGGGGCAGCCTCTATCTCATGGGACCCTTGGAAGCAAATGTTAAAACAAAGTGATTGCCAAGGTAGTGACCTCATACATTTCCTGAAGAAAGTGACCTACCTCACTTCCTTGGTGATGTAACTCTCTGAACTTGGGATCCAAGATGCCAGGCTGCCAGAGCCAGTCCCAGTCCCAATCCCAGTGGGCTCACTTGTTTGGATGTACCAAGGACAGAGTCAGTATTTCTTGGTATCTACTAATGTGAGGATTGCCAAATGCCAGGACAGATCTGAAGAGGGGCCTTTCCTGAGAAAGCAGGTAGTGGCTCACCGCTGGCTCCTGAGAACTTCACAGAGTTTGCAAAGGAGACAGATCTGAGACAGGACAGGACATTTCATTGGAACATTATACGGCCCAACAGACAGAGGACACTCCAGATAGTCAGAGACCTACTTGCAGGAAGGAGATGCCTTTGTGAGTGTGAGTGTCAGTTTGTGGTTTTGTCTCATGTTCTGAGAATAGGTAGGAAAGACAGTTTGTTTGGTTTGGAATGGACTGTTTCTAGTAAGTCTTTTGACAAGGTGAGTGATTCTATGCCTGTGTATCCCACTGTGTCCGTGGTTGTAGACATTAGAAAAGAGAATGCATCAATGGATATGTCTTGTCTTGTAGAAAGCTTCCCAGCATTCATCCTGCCCAATTTATGAATGAACTGCAGCTTGCCTTATGGAGGGACAACACCTACTATCTTCCTAAGTTCCTGTTTTCTTCCTGAATTCTGGCAACTCTGCAGAATAGGCTCATGGTTTTGTGTCCAAGATATGTACCACCTCCAAGCTCTGTTACATGGCCATGTACTGGATAGCGGTAAGGAATGGCGAGCATCTCAGAAAACTCAGATATCAGTGTGACCAGGAAATTCTCAGTGGAGAAACCCTGCTTTGGGCCATTCTCTTACCTATGTTTCTGTTGCCCTGAATGTCAGGAAGGTCTTTGCCTCAGGCCACCCCTTTGTGAAGCCTGAAGAAAACAGTTTTCAAATGAAAATGAATGGTCATCACCTGTGGCTCTTTGCTTAGTTTCTTTGGAAATGGATGTGTCTTAATCAGCCTCTTGGACCTGTGTGAGGTTGTGGCTTAGATTCTCAGCACCTGATGGATCTAAAGAAAGATCCCATGTGTGCATCCAAACCAAAATGGCAAAAAGATCAGTTATGGTGGATGAAGTGTCTTGCCTTCCTTTGTTATGTTCCTGACCTACATCAAGTGAGAATAGGGATCATTTGGTTCAAATGAAATCTTCAAAGCCCTAAAGAAGTGCTTGGGTTTTCTCATTATTCCAAATCACATAAAGAATCTATACCTGACAGTCAGTAGGCTTCAAAATGGAGAAGCAGAGCAGTATTAACTGCAGTCCTATTTTATCACTCCTGGTTCAAATGCAGGGTGTCCAGGCCCCCATGACTTTAGGCAAATGAGGGGTAAGAGAGCTTATTTTGGACACTAACACATACCCCACTAGACTCTGACTACTAATCCTAACATGATGGAGAATAATAACCAAAACAGAATAGAAATACAAGCAGTTCAGAGGAGTCATGTTGTATTATTGGACTTGCCTTTTGCATTATATAGGCTAGGAATTATAAATCTACTCAATTTTTAATTAAAAAAGTTCTCCATGTGTTTTTAAAGTTAACAAATATGTGAATTCCTCTCTCCCTTTCTCTGTGGCCTATTCAGCACATGTGTTTTTATATGCACATATAGAATCCTACCTGGTATCACATGTATATACTTGAGAGGTTGCTGACTTGGCAGATGCAAATTGTGAGAAGAGATCACTCCTCTTAATGCTGTTGGAACTGAAAATTCAAACTATTGGTGACCTTTCTAGCTGAACAAAATTATATATAAATCCATGTTCAGTAAAAAGTATATTTTGGGATGTGTGGATTATATATATTTCGTAATAAATTTCGATTGGCATATATATTGCTACTTTTTAATGTCTGTGTGAGTGTGTGTGTGTGTATATATATATAGGCATATGTATCTATATGTATCTATATATATCTATATATCTATATATCTATATATATATCTATATCTATATCTATATCTATCTATCTATCTATATATATATATATATATATATATATATATACACACTCTCCAGATTTTTGAAAATATGAAATATATGTGTCTTATTATACACTCCCAAAATTTATTCATGTTCATGTATGTGGATTTATTATCAACTTTTCACAAGATTATTCTCAGAAATATTCATCCACCTGAAATACATATTTGTTTCCTAGTACTGAAAACTAACTTCAGTGAATGATGCATACAAATCCTAATATTTCTACAGTTACTCACCAAGTTTAACATCAATGCAAGTAGATTCCTATGGGACATGATATGTATTTTGACGTTCATTTGTATTCAACACTGGTACATTACTATTTCTTCAGTTTATGCACATCATGGGATATATATTTCATCCACAAGTTCGCTAATTTATATCAATTTGTTTCACTTTCAATTACTTCCTGCTTCAGAACACACGTATTCCTCCATGTTTCTTGACTAGTCTCTTCATGAGACTTCTTTACAAACACATTATTTTCGATTTCCATAATTACTTTTGAAGCAAAACTCACACACCCTTAATGACAAACCATAACCCTCATATTACCATTAGATGTATAACTGATAGGAATGAATGACTGTGTATCAATATAAGAGTTCTTGTAAATTTTAAGATATCAATTTAATCCATTATTTAAAGTGGAATCAGTTATATTATTTATTCACAGTATCATCTATTCATGCATTATCTCTATATTCATACACACAGGGTACACCTCTTTGTACCCGCAATACTAATTTATACATCTTCAAAATATTGCTCCCTGAAATGGTGGAAAAAATACTTATGTCACCTGATCTACCTATACATTTTATCACAGTACTATTTTGGATACAAAATGCAAAGATCACACATATGTTTGTACAAAAGCCTAAATTGAATGGGAGCATGGATTACTAAAAACATTGATGTCTAGGTTGCCTAATTCTCTCAAATGTCCATCCTATTGGTGACTACATATTTGTTTCTTCGAAGATTATATAGTCAACATCAACCCTGTTAAAATGTCTAATCCTATCACTCACTTTATACTTTGCCTGATTTCCTACTGTCTCTATTGATGTTTCCTTTCCTACATATTTTCCCCAGTTTACCTATGTGACTGACTCTTCACATGTGCTGACATTGACCTTCATTCTATTACCGAAACCCTATTGATAAAGAACTTTTGGTCCATATCCTGTACTCACACTTCTTGCAAAACCTACCGACTATCTTCCTAATCCTATGGACTATCCCTGTTTGAGTGGATGTTCTTTTCTACAATCTATCATCCAAGGTACAAGGTCCTATGTCATTGATAATCAATTTATCTGAGACATCACTGCAGAACGTAATTCAAAGCTAAGTATCCAAATCAAAGGCCCAATGCCAATATGGACTTTAAATCTTACTACATTTCTGTTTTCATACATATTTTTCAACTCTATGTTCTTATATATATCACAGATTCCCAATACCATTATTCATCCAGCAAAATGATTCCTAACCCAAAACAAACATGTAATTAACCCTAACCATAAACTGTTCCCTCAATCTACATTTACAAAAGAGCAGGGACAGAGTTGGTCTTACAATACAGGAAAGTAGGGGATTGTCCACCTGCTGAGAACCTCAAAGGTCCATGCAGAATTGATCCCTGGAGAAGATGTAGGCAGGTATGAAGGTCCTGAGAGATCAAAAGTCATCTTCCATGCCAAACAACCTGGTCAGGATGAAGGCTTTTGTCTGAATCAGCCTCTCTCTTCTTAATCTAGAGAAGATGGACCAAATGAGGCCTGTGTGGAGAGCTGTTCCCAGGTGCCTATGGTTGATATACCATTCTAACTTGTGAAAGTGTCACAGAAATACGGTCAGCCTACATGTCATGGGACACTTGGATGCATGTGTTAGGACAAACTGGTTGCCAAGGCAGTAACCTCATTCAGTTCCTGAAAGAAGTTACCTCACCTCACTTTTTTGTTCATGGCACTTTCTGAACTTGGGATCCAGGAAGCCAGGCACCTAGAGCCTGTCTCAGTCCCAGACCCAGTGGTCTCACTTGTTTGATATAACAAGGACAGAGTCAGTCTTTCTTGGTATCTACTGATGTGAGAATGGACAAATGACAGGAAAGCTCTTAAGAGGGGCCTTTCCTGAGAAAGAAGGCAGTGGCTAACTGCTGGCTCCTGACAACTTCACAGAATTGGCCATGGACACCAGATGTGAGATAGGTGAGGCCATTTCAGGGGAACATAGTATGGCCTATCAGTCAGAGGACACTCCGGATAGTTACAAACCTACTTGGAGGAAGGAGGTGCTTATCTGGCTGGGGGTGTGGGTTTGTGGTTTTTTTCTCATGCTCTGAGAATATGTCTGAAAGGCGGTTTGTTTGGTTTGGAGTAAAGTGTTTCCAGAAAGTCGTATGAAAAGGCGAGTGTTTCTATGTCTGTGTATCTCACTGTGTCAGTGGTTGTAGACATTAGCAAAGAGAATGCATCAATGGATGAGTCTTGTCTAGTAGAAAGCTTCCCAGCATTCATCCTTCCCAATTTATGAATGGACTGCGGCTTGCCTTATGGACCGGCAACACCTGCTATCTTCCTAAGTTACTGTTTGCTTCCTGAATTCTGGCCACTCTCCAGAATAGGCTCATGGTTTTGTGTCCAAGATATGTACCACCTCCAAGCTCTGTGACACGGCCATGTGTTGGTTAAATGAAGGGCATGGCGAGCATCTCAGAAAACTCAGATATCAGTGTGACCAGTAAAGACTCAGTGGAGAAACCATGCTTTGGGCCTTTTCCTTACCTAATGTTCTGTTGCCCTGAATGTCAGGAAAGTCTTTGCCTCAGGCCACCCTTTTTGAAGCCTGAAGAAAAGTTTTCAACTGCAAATGAAGGGGCATCAACTGTGGCTCTTTGCTTAATTGCTTTGGAAAGGGATATGTCTTAATCAGCCTCTTGGCCTTGTGTAATTCTGTGGCTTAGATTCTCTGCACCTGATGGATCTAAAGAGAGATCCCATGTATGCATCCAAAAGCAAAATGTCCAAAAGAGCAATCATTGTGGATGAAGTCTCTCTCCTTCCGTGGTAAGGTTCCTGACCTCCATTAAGTGAGAATAGGCCTCCTTTGGGTCAAATAAGTTCTTCAAAGCCCTGCAGATTCTAGCCCATAGGTGATTGGGTTTTCTCATGACTCCAATTCACATGAGGAATCTAAATCCCACCATCAGTAGGCCTCAAATTTAAGAAGCAGAGCAAAATAAACGGCAGGCCTATTTGATGACTCTTAGTTCACAGGAAGGGTGTCCAGGCCACCCTGACTTTAGGCAAATGAGGGGCAAGGAAGCTTATTTTGGACACTGTCTTGGGCTGCACCCCTCACGGAAACCTCCAGCCAGAGGTTTTGATGAGTGTCTGTATGGAAGAAAATGAGGGCCATGTGGGAGTGTTTTGGTTTTAATTGTAGTCATTTTTGTGGCGGTTAGTAGAGATTACATGGTCCACCTTGGCTTGAACTTTGGTGGGATTCTGCATAAAGACTGAGTTCTCGTACTGAACTCAGAGAAGTATTGCCATGAATAGTGTTGGAATTTTAGGAGGCCACGCATGAGAGTCACCCTTGGAAACTGAGATCTAGGCCCAGGGTAATTATTCACAGAACACTGGAAATCTCAGCCAGGATATCACATGATTTTGTTTGAAAAACTTGGCAACCATTGTTGAGAGTCAAAACACACATGGACCTCACATTGTAGACCTCAATGTTCCTGGATTCATGTGACCTTTTGGCCACTCTTTGGGAAGTCTTTCCTGTGAGAGATCTCCAGATATTTCATTGAAATGAGCTTCCTCACCATTTAATAGTTCCAGAATGCCTCCAACTTCATCCTTGAAAAATGGCTAGGTCAATATATCATGAAATTTTTAAAATTCCCATGACAAGTTGGCACTGGAGATTCTTTGGATATCCTGTGGCCGATCATAAGAATAACAGTCAGTGCCTTGATCGACTGGTTTTCATAAAAATTGTGCAGAACAGTGATGCCAGGAAGCTGGAGCCTGCTGAGGAGTGGGCCTAGAGCATTGGTGGGCAGGTGTGTGATAAAACATCTGCGGTGTGTTCATGTGGATCTGCCTTTGGCTTCCAAATGGCTTGTGACTGATGTGGTGCAGCCAGCAGTCCCTTCAATGTAAAGGCATCTTGTTATATGCAGAGGTTTTAGGGAAATATTTAGAATCAGGTTGCTATGGTCAAGGGGGCAACTATGTGGGATATAAGCCTGTTAGGTGCATTCTCCTGCAGACCCTGACCCACCACACGTGATAGAACCCCCTCACGCACAGAGTAACAGTTGAATTCTTTGTATTTCTTGAAGCAAATACCAAAATCCCAGTGAAGCAGCAAGAAACACCACGAAAAGTGGAGAATGACCAAATAGCTTCACAGGCCCATGTGGATACACTTAGCCCCTCGTGTCCACAGTTTACCTACAAAGAGAGTATTCAGCACTGCTGACTCATGTTCAGGGAAAATAAGAAACCATGTCCTCCAGGTCACATAGATGAAGACGCTGATTTGATGGTCTCGCTACAAACGAAGCTGAAGCTCCCGACAACAACATATATTTCAAGTGCCCACCCTCAGAGGCAGTTTCTCAAGAAGTCTTTACGCCAGCAGAGCTCCATGTTTTTGGAATGATTACACTGTCCCTTACTTTTGGAATCTCCTCTACCTCCTCCAAGGTTGTGAACTCCTGAGCATATTCCATTCCAGATATTTATTCACAGATTTTCTAACTCTTCTCTTCTAATTGTGTCTTACTCTGCGCGATTGTAATGTCAAGGCATTGTTCTGGATGAGAGTGGGAAGATTTTTGTGTACCACATATTTACATACACTTTGGATTCATTTTCCAATTTTCCTTTCAAAATACTGAATACCTCACACTAACACTTACCCTACTAGACTCTGACAACTAATCCTAATAAGATGGAGAAAAATAAACCAAAAAAAATAGAAATACAAGCAGTTCAGAGAAGGCATGGTGTATAGTGGAATTGCCTTTTGCATTATTTAGGGTAGGAGTTATAAATCTAGTCAATTATTTGTTAAAATATTTCTCCATGTGTTTTAAAGTTAACAAATATGTGAATTCCTGTTTCCCTGTCTCTGTAGTCTATTCAGCACATGTATTTTTACATGCAATTATAGAATCTTACCTGATACCACACGTACATTTTTGTGAAGTGGCTGACTTGGCAGATACAAATTTTAAGAGATCACTCCTCCTAAACGCTTTAGAACTGAAAATTCAACCTATGCGTGAGCTTCCTAGTTGAACAACATTATACATAAATCCATGTTAAATAAAATAAATATTTTTGGATCTCTGGATGATATAAATTTCATGGTGAATTTCATATAGCATATATTATGCTATTTTTAATGTCTGTGTGTGTGTATATATATATATATATATATATATATATATATATATATATATATTCTCCAGATTTTTCAAAATATGAAATATGTGTCTTATTATACACTCCCTTAACTCATTCATATTCAAGTATGTGGATTTATAATCAAATTTTCTCAAGAGTTTTCTCAAAATATTCATTCTCCTGATATACATATTTGTTTCTTAGTACTGAAAACTAACTTTAGTGAATGGTGCATACAAATCCTAATATTTCTACAGTAACTGACCTAGTTTAACATCAACGCAAGTAGATTCCTATGGGACATGATGTGTATTTGGATGTTCATTTTATTCAACACTGGTACATTACTATTTCTTCAATTTATTCACATCATGGGATATATATTTCATCCACAAGTTCGCAAGTTTATAGGCATTTGTTTCACTTTCAATCATTTTCTTCTTCAGATCACATGTATTCCTCCATGTTTCTTGACTGGTCTTTTTATGAGACTTCTTTCCAAACACATTAATTTAGATTTCTATGATCACTTTTGAAGCAATACTCACACACCTTTCATGATAATCATAACCCTAATATTACATATAGATGTATTACTGGTTGGAATGAATGATATTATATCAATACAAGATTTCTTATAATATTTCATATATTAATTCAATCCATTATTTAAAGTGGGAACAGTTAAATTATTTATTCAAAATGTGGTCTATTCATGCATTATGTCTATATTCATGGACACAGGGTACACCTCTTTTACCCCCAATAGTAATTTATAGGTCTTGAAAACATTACTTCCAGAAATGCTTGAAGAAATGCTCATGTCATATGATCCACATATACATTCTATGACAGTAATATTCTGGACAAAAAATGCAAAGGTCACACTTATAATTGTACCAAAGCCTAAAATGAAAGTGAACATGGATTACTAAAAGCATCCATGTCCAGGTTTCCTAATGCTCTCAAATGTCAATCCTAATGGTCACTGCATATTTGTTTCTTCTTAAGATTATATATTCAAACTCAACAGTGTACAAAATGTCTAATCCTATCACTCACTTTATACTTTGCCTGATTTTGTAAAGTCTCTATTATTATCTGCTTTTCTACATATTTTTCAAAGTTCATCATTGTGACTGAATTTTCATATGTGCTGACATTTACATTCACTCTCTAACTGAAAGCCTATTGCTAAAGAAATTCCCGTCCAAATCCTGTACTCACTCTTCTTCCTAAACCTACCGACTATCTACCTAATCGTACCGACTATCCCTTTTTGACTGAATGTTCTCTTCCTCATTCAATCATCCAATGTACAAGGTCCTATGCCATTGTAAATGGATTTATCTGAGACATCTGTGCAGAACCTAATTCAACACTACGTATCCCAATCAAGGGCCTAATGCCCTTCTGGGCTTCAAATCCTAGATTTCTGTTTTCATACATATATTTTACCAATATAATTTAATAAATATCGCATGTTCCCAATACCATTATTCATCGCGCAGAATGATTCCTAACCGAAATCGAACCTGTTATTACCCTAACCATCATCGCCTGGAGGTCATTCCTCAAAAAAAGGAAAAACCAACAAATAAATGAGCTCACACTTCATCTCAAAGCCCTAGAAAAGGATGAACAAAACAACAGCAAATGCAGCAGAAGGCAAGAAATAATTAAAATCAGAGTGGAAATCAACAAAATTGAAACAAAAGAAACTATTGAAAAAATCAACAAAACTAAAAGTTGGTTCTTTGAAAAAATAAACAAGATTGACAGACCCTTAGCCATGCTAACGAAGAGGAGAGAGAACTCAAATTACTAACATACAGGATGAAAAAGGCAATATCACAACAGATGCTACAGAAATTCAGAAGACAATTAGAAATTATTTTGAAAACCTATATTCCAATAAAATAGAAGATAGTGAAGACATCGATAAATTTCTTAAGACATATGATTTGCCCAGACTGAGTCAGGAGGATACACACAATTTGAACAGACCAATACCAATGGATGAAATTGAAGAAGCAATCAAGAGACTACCCACCAAGAAAAGCCCGGGAACGGATGGGTATACAGCGGAGTTTTACAAAACTTTTAAAGAAGAATTAATACCAATACTTTTCAAGTTATTTCAGAAAATAGAAAAAGAGGGAGCTCTTCCAAATTCATTCTATGAGGCCAACATCACGTTGATTCCGAAACCAGACAAAGACACATCAAAGAAAGAAAACTTCAGAACAATAACCCTGATGAACCTAGATGCAAAAATCCTCAATAAAATTCTGGCAAATCGGATACAAAGGCACATCAAAAAAATTGTGCTCCATGATCAAGTAGGATTCATCCCTGGGATGCAAGGATGGTTCAATATACGGAAATCAATAAATGTTATTCACCACATCAATAGACTTAAAGATAAGAACCATATGATCATCTCGATGGATGCAGAAAAAGCATTTGACAAGTACAGCATCCCTTGATGTTCGAAACATTAGAAAAACTAGGGATAACAGGAAATTACCTTGACATTGTAAAAGCTATCTATGCTAAGCCTCAGGCTAGCATCATTCTGAATGGTGAAAAATTGAAGGCATTCCCTCTAAAATCTGGAACAAGACAGGGATGCCCTCTATCACCACTTCTATTCAATATAGTTCTCGAAACACTGGCCAGAGCAATTAGACAGACGAAAGATATTAAAGGCATAAAAATTGGAAAAGAAGAACTTAAATTATCATTATTTGCGGATGACATGATTTTATACATAGAAGACCTAAAAGGGTCTACAAAAAAACTACTAGAACTAATAAATGAATTCATCAAAGTAGCAGGATATAAAATCAACACGCATAAATCAAAGGCATTCTTGTATATCAGCAACAAAACTTCTGAAATGGAAATGAGGAAAACCACTCCATTCACAATATCCTCAAAAAAAAATAAAATACTTGGGAATCAACCTAACAAAAGAAGTGAAAGATTTATACAATGAAAACTACAGAACCCTAAAGAGAGAAGTAGAAGAAGATCTTAGAAGATGGAAAAATATACCCTGTTCATGGATAGGCAGAACTAACATCATCAAAATGGCGATATTACCAAAAGTTCTATATAGGTTTAATGCAATGCCAATCAAAATCCCAAAGGCATTGCTTGTAGAAATAGATAAAGCAATCATGGAATTCATATGGAAAAATAAAAGACCCAGAATAGCAAAAGCAATTCTAAGCAGAAAGTGCGAATCAGGCGGTATAGCGATACCGGATTTCAAACTATATTACAGAGCAATAGTAACAAAGACAGCATGGTACTGGTACCAAAACAGTCGGGTGGACCAATGGTACAGAATAGAGGACACAGAGAACAATCCACAAAGTTACAACTATCTTATATTTGATAAAGGGGCTAAAAGCATGCAATGGAGGAAGGATAGAATCTTCAACAAATGGTGTTGGGAAAACTGGAAATCCATATGCAACAAAATGAAACTGAACCCCCTCCTCTCACCATGCACAAAAGTTAACTCAAAATGGATCAAAGACCTTGATATCAAATCAGAGACTCTGCGTCTGATAGAAGAAAAAGTTGGCTACGATCTACATATAGTGGGGTCGGGCTCCAAATTCCTTAATAGGACACCCATAGCACAGGAGTTGATAGCAAGAATCAACAAATGGGACTTACTTAAACTAAAAAGTTTTTTCACAGCAAAAGAAACAATAAGAGAAGTAAATAGGGAGCCTACATCATGGGAACAAATATTTACTCCTCACACGTCAGATAGAGCCCTAATATCCAGAATATACAAAGAACTTAAAAAATTAGACAATAAGATAACAAATAACCCAATCAACAAATGGGACAAGGACCTGAACAGAAACTTCTCCGAGGAGGACATACAATCAATCAACAAGTACATGAAAAAATGCTCATCATCTCTAGCAGTCAGAGAAATGCAAATCAAAACCACCCTAAGATACCATCTCACTCCAGTAAGATTGGCAGCCATTATGAAGTCAAACAACAACAAGTGCTGGCGAGGATGTGGGGAAAAGGGTTCTCTTGTACATTGCTGGTGGGGCTGCAAATTGGTGCGGCCAATTTGGAAAGCAGTATGGAGATTCCTGGGAAAGCTGGGAATGGAACCACCATTTGACCCAGCTATTGCCCTTCTCGGACTATTCCCTGAAGACCTTAAAAGAGCGTATTACAGGGATACTGCCACATCGATGTTCATAGCAGCACAATTGACAATAGCTAGATTGTGGAACCAACCCAGATGCCCTTCAATGGATGAATGGATTAAAAAAATGTGGCATCTATACACCATGGAGTATTACGCAGCACTAAAAAATGACAAAATCTTGGAATTTGCAGGGAAATGGATGGCACTAGAGCAGATTATGCTTAGTGAAGGTAGCCAATCCCTAAAAATCAAATACCAAATGTCTTCTTTGATATAATGAGAGCAACTGAGAATAAAGCAGGGAGGAAGAGCAGGAAGAAATGATTAACATTAAACAGAGACATGAGGTGGGAGGGAAAGGGAGAGAAAAGGGGAATTCCATGGAAACGGAGGGAGATCCTCATTGTTATACTAAATTACATATAAGAGGTTGTAAGTGGAATGGGAAAACAAACAAGGTGAGAAATGAATTACAGTAGAAGGGGTAGAGAGAGAAGATGGGAGGGGAGGGGAGGGGGGATAGTAGAGGATAGAAAAGGTAGCAGAATACAACAGTTACTAGTATGGTATGATGTAAAAATTTGGATGTGTAACCCATGTGATTCTGCAATCTGTACTTGGATAAAAAAGGGAGTTCAAAACTCACTTGAAGCTAATGTATGCTAATGTATGAAATATGATATGTCAAGAGCTTTGTAGGGTTTTGAACAACCAATAAAAAAAAAAGAAATTTCCGTCCAAATCCTGTACTCACTCTTCTTCCTAATCCTACCGACTATCTACCTAATCGTACCGACTATCCCTTTTTGACTGGATGTTCTCTTCCTCATTCAATCATCCAATGTACAAGGTCCTATGCCATTGTAAATGGATTTATCTGAGACAACTGTGCAGAACCTAATTCAACACTACGTGTCCCAATCAAGGGCCCAATGCCCTTCTGGGCTTCAAATCCTAGATTTCTGTTTTCATACATATATTTTACCAATATAATTTAATAAATATCGCAGGTTCCCAATACCATTATTCATCGCGCAGAATGATTCCTAACCCAAATCGAACCTGTTATTACACTAACCATACACTGTTCCCTCAATCTAACTTTACAGAAGAGCAGGGACAGAGTTGGTCTTACAATACAGGAGTGTAGGGAACCTTCCACCTGCTGAGAACCTCGAAGGTCCATGCAGAAATGATCCATGGAGAAGATGTAGGCAGCTATGAAGGACCTGAGGGAGGAAAAGTCAACTTCCATGGTAAACAACCTGGTCAGGATGAAGGGATGTGTCTGAATCAGCCTCTTTCATCTTAATGTAGAGAAGATGGACCAAACCAGGCCTGTGTGGAGAGCTGTTCCCGGTTGCCTATGGTTGATATACCATTCTAACTTGTGAAAATGTCAGAGCGAGTAGGTGCATCCTGCATATCATGGGACCCTTAGAAGCAACTTTTAGGAAAAAGTTGTTGCCAAGGCAGTGACCTCATTTAGTTCCTGAAGGAAGTGACCTCACCTCACTTCCTTGGTGATGGAACTCTCTGAACTTGGGATACAGGAAGTCAGGCACCCAGAGCCAGTCCCAGTTCATGTCCCAGTGGTCAAACTTGTTTGGATTTTCCAAGGACAGAGACAGTCTTTCCTGGTACCTACTGATGTGAGGATGGCCTAATGCCAGGAAGGTCTGAGGAGGGGCCTTTCCTGAGAAAGAAGGTAGTGGCTCACCGCTGGCTCCTAACAGCTTCACAGAGTTGGACACGGAGACCAGATCTGAGAGAGAACAGCCCATTATCGGGGAATATATTATGGCCCACCAGTCAAAGGACACTCCATATTTTCACAGACCTACATGGGGGTCTGTGTGGGTGTGGGTGTGGGTGTGGGTTTGTGGTTTTGTCTCATGTTCTGAGAATAGGTAGGAAAGTCGTTTTGTTTGGTTTGGTGTGAATTGTTTCTAGTAAGTCTTTTGACAAGGCGAGTGTTTCTATGTCTGTGTATCCCACTGTGTCCGTGGTTGTAGACATTAGAAAAGAGAGCGCATCAATACATATGTCCTATCTAGTAGAAATCTTACCAGCGTTCATCCTGTCCTATTTATGAATGGTCTACGGCTTGCCATATGGATCGGCCACTCCTAATATCTTCCTAAGATCCTATTTTCTTTCTGAATTTTGGCCAAACTCCAGAATAGGCTCATGGTTTTGTGTCCAAGATATGTACCACCTTTAAGCTCTGTGACATGGCCATGTACTGGATAGCTGAAGGCAATGGTGAGCATCTCAGAAAACTCAGATATCAGTGTGATCAGGAAAGTCTCAGTGGAGAAACCCTGCTTTGGGCCTTTTGCTTACCTATTGTACTATTGCCCTTAATGTCAGGAAAGTCTTTGCCTCAGGCCACCCCTTTGTGAAGACTGAAGAGTTTTCAAATGGAAATGAATGGGCATCACCTTTGGCTCTTTGCTTAATTGCTTTTGAAAGGGATGTGTCTGAATCAGCTTCTTGGCCCTGTGTGAGGTTGTGGCTTAGATTCTCAGCACCTAATGGATCTAAAAAAATCCCATGTGTGCATCCAAAACCAAAATACCCATAAGAGCAGTCATTGTGGATGAAGTCTCTTACCTTCCTCTGTAAAGTTCCTGACCTCCATCTTTGAGAATAGGGATCCTTTGGGTCAAATGAGTTCTTCAAATCACTACAGAGGCTAGGCCATAGGTGCTTGGGTTTTCTCATGACCCCAATTAACATAAGGAATCTAAACCCCACAGTAATTAGGCCACAAAATGGAGAATCAGAGCAGTATTAAGGGCAGGCCTCTTTCATCACTTCTGGTTCACATGAAGGGTCTCCCTGCCACACTGACTTTAAGCAAATGGGGGAAAGGGACCTTATTTTGGATACTGTCTTTGGCTTTGGCCCTCATGGAAACCTACAGCCTGAGGTTATGATTAGTGTCTATATGGAAGAAGATGAGGGCCATGTGGGAGTGTTTTGGTTTTAATTGTGGTCATTTTTGTGGCCGTTGGAAGAGATGACTGGGTCCACCTGGGCTTGAACACTGGTGTGATTCCCCTTAGAAACTGAGTTATGGAACTGACCTCAAAGAAGTATTGCCATGTATTGTGTTGGGATTTTAGGAGGCCACGCATGAGAGTCGCCCTTGGAAACTGAGATCAAGGCCCAGGGTGGCTTTCCACAGAGCACTGGGAATCTCAGGAAGGATATCACATGATTTTATTTTTAAAGAATTGGCAGCCATAGTTGCAAGTCAAAGCACAAAAGGATCACACATTGTAGACCTCAAATGCCTGGCTTAATGTGACCTTTTAGCCTGTCGTTGGGAATCATTGCCTGTTAGAATTCTCCAGAGATTTCATTGAAATAAGCTTCCTCTCCATTTCATGGTTCCTGAATGAATTAAACACCACAGTGCCTCAAACTTCATCCTTGAAAAAAGGCTAGATAAATACCATTAAATTTTTGAAATTCCCATGAACAGGTGTCAGTGGAGAACCTTTGGATGTCTTATAGATGATCATGAGTGTACCAGACAATGCCTTGATTGACTGGGTTTCATGAAAATCATGTAGAACAGAGATGCCAGTAATTTGGAGCCCGATGAGTAGTCGGCCTAGAGCAGTGGAGTGTAGGTGTTTGTTAAAACATCTGTGATGGGGTCATGTGGATCTGCCATTGGCTTCCAAATGGTTTGTGACTGACATGGTGCAGCCCCCATACCCTTGTATGTAAAGGCATCTTGTTATACGGAGAGGTTTCAGGGCAATGTTTAGAATCAGATTGCTATTGTCAAGGGGGCAAGCTATGTGGGATAGAAGCCTGGTTGGTGCACTCTCCTGCAGACCCTTAACCAACACACATAACAGAACTCCCTCCAGCACTCTGTCCTAGTTGACCTCTTCGTATTTCGTGAAGCAAATACTAAACTCCCAATGCAGCTGCAAGAAACACCATGAAAAGTAGAGAAAGACCAAATGGCTTCAAAGTCCACACTGGGAGACACTTTGCCCCCAAATGGCAACAAATTACCTACAAAGAGAGAATTCAGCCCTGCTGCCTCATGTTTATTGGAAAATAAGAAACCATGTGCTCCAGGTCACACAGATGCAGACCCAGATTTGATGGTCTCACTACAAAGGAAGTTAAAACTCCTGACAACAACATATATTTCAAGTGCCCAACCTCAGAGGCAGTTTCTCAAGAAGTCTTTAGGCCAACAGAGCTCCATGTTTGTGGAGTTTTTACCATGTACCTTACTTTTCGAAACACCTCTACCACCTCCAAGGTTGTTAACTACTGAGAATTTTCCATTCCAGATGTGTATTCACAGATTTTCTAACTCTTCTTCTCTTATTGTGTCTTACTTGGGGTGAAGGTAATGTCAAGGCATTGTTCTGAATGAGAGTGGGAAGACTTTTGGGTAGCACATATTTGCATAAACATTGGATTCATTTTCCAATTTTCTATTCGAAATACTGAATCCCTGACTGTCAGAGGTAGAAGGAATTCTATTCTACTTCAAAGAATAGCCTGACACTTACAAGAAACAGCCACCAGGAGACATCCTGTCTGAGAGACATCCTGTAGCCATCTGTCTCCCTGAGACATCCTGCGGCCATTTGTCTTTCTGAAACTTCCTGAGGTTATCTCACCTTGTGAAGACATCTAGGAACTGCCGATAAGAGAGATTTCCCACATCCAGCATACAAATACCCCTGTGTGAACAATAAAAGTTTGCAGCTTGATCAGAACTCCTGTCTTGCTGTCATCTCTCGTGTCTCTTGTCCCTTCATTCCTCCCTATCTAGGTTCGCTGCCCACGTTGATGTGTCCTGCCGGCTGGGACATCTGGCGCCCACCGACTGGGGCTTGAGCTTTTGATTGAGGGGGACCCCGTCCTCCTGGAAGATTTGGTCAAGCGGAGCTTCCAATAACTGCAGAAGACACCACCGAGAGACAGATCCAGGAGGAGCGTGGGGATGACGCACGGTGATTGACCCACTATGGGACAAGCAGTTTCGTCATATGATTTGTTTTTGTCAGGCTACAAGGAGTCCTTGCAGACATGGGGGCGCGTGTTTAGAAAAAAGACTTAATTTTTTTTTTCATACATAAGAGAGCAGTGTCCATGGTTTCCTCTTGAAAGGACCATTGATGGTAAAAGATGGCTTGGAGTAGGAGACTGTTTAAAAGATTATTATGAATCCTTTGGCCCAGAAAAAGTGCCTGTTCCCACCTTTTCTTACTGGAACTTAATTAATGAAATTCTTAAAAGTTCACCCTTTGACAATGGTACCTTAAAACTTGTCGAGGTTGGGGAAGAGGCTATGCAAATACTTCTCGTATCCCCTCGGCATGCCCATCAGTTAGTATAGACATAGACCCTTCTCAGGCTCCCCAGGACCATGGGAACCTTCCTGGTCCCCCTCAAAATACCACCCTAAGGATTAAGGCTCCAATGGTTACCAACTGCCTTTATCCAGTTTTAAATTCCGGAGACTCATTGACCCCTGTAGAGGAGGCTACCTTGGAGAAGGAAGCAGCTCGCTACCATTCAGAAGACCCTGCACCTCTCAAGACCCTGCCACAGCCTATAGGACTTACACATCCAACCCCTCCTATATCCCTACTGCCTTTTGTGCTCTGGCCCTTCAGGGTACAAATGCCCCCCCCCCAGATATTTTTTCCCAACTTCCCTTGCCTAAACTGGCTCCTTTGTGAGCATCCTTCCAACATAGACAGGAACAGATCCAACCTTTAAAAGAATTAAGATCCCTTCACTCTGAGCTCTGTTCATTAGCCTTAGGTATGGAGTCAAAGTAACTGGCCTACAGTGGTCTAATACAAAGGCGAAGCCACTCCATCAACCTGTGCTCGCCTTCCCAGTCACCACCAGTCAGATAGATAAGCCTGCCCAGGCTGAGGTCAAAGACTTAGACGAGGATCAAGAGGAGGAAGCGGAGAAATGGAATAAGGAGATCAGGACTCAGAGGATGAGGAGTTCAGCCCTAGGCAGGCAGGAACCCAGAGTCTACAAAAAATTAAGCCTGCATTTTCCTGAAAAACTTAAAAAGGCTTGTGCTCACTATGGCCCCTTTGCACCCTACATGTTGGCTTTATTAGAAAGCCACAGCACACAATGACTTACTCCCAATGATTGGAAATTTTTAGACCAAGCTACCCTCAGTGCCAGAGACTTCCTGTTATGGAATGCAGATTTCAAAGAGCACTGTCGGGAAACTGCTCAAAAAATTTTAACTAAGGCCTCCTCTAAGTCCGGGACTTATGTTAAGCTAGTGGGCAATGAGCCTTTTGACACTAAAACTAAACAGGCACATTTCCCTGCTGGACTTTTGATGCAGATTCAGATGGCTGGCTTACATGCTTGGAGACACCTCCCTCAAAAGCCTCGGCTACCACTTCCCTGGCAAAAATTCGACAAGGGCCCGACGAGCCTTATAGCGACTTTGTTCCCAGGCTTAACCTAGCTGTGGAATGCTTGCTTGGACCAAGTGAAAACAAAAGCTCTTTTGTAAAACATCTTGCCTTTGAAAACGCCAACCCGGCATGTCAGGATGTTCTTCAACCACATAAGGATAAAGGGAAACTTTCTGACTTTATTAGACTCTATGCAGGGGTAGGTGCAGCTCATGCCATGGGTCTTGCCCTAGGTGTCACCTTTACCAAGACCTTTCACAATCCTGGCTCAAGTACTTGCTTTACTTGTAAACAACCTGGCCATTTTGCACGCAAGTGTCCGACAGGCAGAGAAAGCCTAGGAATAGCATCTCCTTCAACTGGGGCTATACCGCCCCAAGCTACCCTTTGCCCTAGATGTGGTAAAGGTCATCACTGGGCCAGTGAGTGTAGATCTAAGACAAATGCCCTCAGACAGCCTATTTTTTCCTGCTTCTTGGGAAACTCCCTGCGGGGCCAGCCCCGGGCCATGACATCCCCCAGGACAAAACCAGGGGCAATAAGATTTTTTCCCTTCCAAACTCCCAACCTACCTCAAAATTCTTCTCCACAATTGCTTCCCTCCAACTAGCCACTCCAGGCAGCGCAGGATTGGACATCTGTGCCACCACTGAAACTATATTAGACTCAATGCAAGGGCCCCAGATAATACCCACTGGAATTATGGGTCCCCCTCCATCTCATATCTGTGCCCTTATTTTTGGAAGAGCCTCTACTAACTTACATGGTGTTCAGGTCTTCCATGGCATTAATTATAATGACTTCACTGGAGAAAAAAAAATACTGGCCACAGCTATTAATGGAGTTTTGGCCATCCCAGCAGGAACAAGTCTTGCACAATTAATACTCCTTCCCTTGAATCCAGGAGGCACTTAACCACCCAAACCTACCGCGGGGGACTGCCTCCTTGGGCTGCTCTGATGTAAATTGGGTTCAACCCGTTTCTCAAAATAGACCCACCATTTCCTTACTTATTGAAGGAAAGGAATTCCAAGGAATTCTAGATACTGGAGCTGATGCCACAATTATTTCTCAAAAATATTGGTCATCAGCTTGGATCCTCACCCCATCCTTGACTGACCTTAAAGGGATAGGACAGTCAAAAAATCCTCTGGTCAGCTCTACGGCTCTTATCTGGACTGATAAAGAGGGTAATAAGGGAATTGTCACTCCTTTCATTGTTCCTGACCTCCCTGTTAACCTATGGGCCCGAGATATTTTGAGTCAAATGGAAGTCATTCATGCCAGTCCCAATTCCATGGTGACTCATCAAATGCTTCGTATTTATTTTGTCCCTGGTATAGGCCTTGGGAGACTGAGACAAGGACTGGTTGAGCCAATAAAACCCATACAAAAAAGAAATACATATGGACTTGGGTATTCGGATTTTTAGTGTCAGTCTCTGACTCTCCTGTACCCCATGGAGATAAAATTATTTGGGAGACTCAGACTCTTGTGTGGTTGGATCAATGGTCCCTTACCCAAGAAAATTTGGAGGCTGCCTCCATGTTAGTGCAGGAACAGCTGGCAGCCGGCCATGTAGAGCCCTCAACCTCACCATCGAATACTCCAATTTTTGTTATCAAGTAAAAATCAGGCAAGTGGTGCCTTTTACAATATTTGTGTGCCATTAATAAACCTATGTGCCGAATAAGAGCACTACAGCCAGGCATTCCCACACCAGTGGCTATTCCCAAAAACTATTGTAAAATGATTATTGACTTAAAAGATTGTTTTTTTTTTTTACCATTCCTTTACATCCTGAGGATAGACACTATTTTGCCTTTAGTCTCCCTCACCTTAATTTTCAGGGCTCTATGCAGAGATTTCAATGGAAGGTTCTTCCCCAAGGTATGGCCAACAGCCCTAGTCTTTGCCAAAAATATGTTGCTCAAGCAGTAGACCCTGTGAGAGAGCTATGGCCACAAATTTATATTTTACATTATATGGATGATTTGTAATTGCTGCACCTAATAACCATGACCTTAATAATTGTTACTTGGACCTTTACAAAATCCTCACAACCTTGGGACTACAGATAGCTCCTAATAAGGTTAAAACACAGGACTGTTATACCTATTTGGTCCTTAAACTTCAAGATAATCAGATCCAAATTCCTAAGATACAACTATGGGTGGACCATCTTCACACCCTTAATGATTTTCAAAAATTACTGGGGAATATTCAATGGCTAAAAACATATTTAAAATTACCCACTTGTATACTTTTGTCCCTTAATGATATTTTGAGAGGTGATTCCCACCCCTCCTCCCCTCAAAAGCTTACTCCCGAGGCATGACAGGCATTAAACCAAGTCACAGAAGCCATTGCCAAACAGTTTTTTACAGAACATTCTTATAACCATCCTCTGGTTCTGGTTATTTTACACACTCCTCATACACCCACAGGAATATTTCGGCAGCGAAATACACATTTTAGAAATAAAGGCTGCCTTTGCTTTGGGTCCATTTACCCACCACATTCTCCAAGGTTATTACTGTTTTTCTTGCTCAGGTAGCTTCTATTATTTTTAAATGTCGTTTGCTATCTCGACAACATTTTGGCAAAGACCATGATAATATTTTAATTTCATATACTAAAGACCAAACCCAATTTTTACTACAGACAGAGAATGAATGGCTTTTTGAGAACAATTGATAACCACCTCCCCAATGACCCCCTTTTATATTTTGTCCAGTTACATCCATTTATTTTTGCCAAAATTACTCAAAAGGCTCCCATTCCTCAAGTCCTTACTGTCTTTACAGACGGTTCCAGTAATGGCCTAGCAGTCTTTGTTGTCAATAACCAACCTAACACCTTTGATACTGTCTATCATTCAGCACAGTTTGTGGAATTGTTTGCCATAACACAAGTTTTTAAAACATTTCTTGATAATCCTGTTAATATTTATACATACAGTGCCTACATTGCTCATTCTGTGCCCCTGCTTCAGATTTCACCCACCATTAAGGCTTCTTCCAATGTGGCCCATCGGTTTCACCAGCTTCAGAAGCTAATTCAGGCCAGACAACACCCATTTTTCTTAGGACACATCAGGGCACACTCTGATCTTCCCAGCCCTCTAACACAAGGTAATGCCAAAGCTGATGCAGCAACTCGTTTCATCTTTTCAATTTTTGTTGGCTCCATTCAAAAGGCCATGGATTTACACAATCTTCACCATCTAAATTTCCAGAACCTTCGATAACTATGTAAAATTACCAGGCAACAGGCACGAGAAATAGTAAAAGCATGCCCTGGTTGCCCTGTCTCCCTCCCCATTCAACACTTGGGAGTTAACCCCCGAAGATTACTGTCCAATCAGTTTTGGCAAATGGATGTTACTCATTTTTCTGAATTTGGAAAAACCAAATATAAACACGTTTCTGTAGATACCTTCAGCGGCCTTATTTTTGCATCACCACATTCTGGAGAGGCTATCAAAGATGTCCTTTCTCATCTTGTTTCAGTGTTTTCCGTAATGGGTAAACCAATACATATTAAAAAAAAAGATAATTGTCCTGCATATACCAGTGCCAAGTTTAAACAGTTTTGTGCTTCCTCGCAAATTTGTCATACTACTGGAATTCCATACAAGCCTCAGGCATTGTGGAACGTGCCCACCTTACCTAAAGACTTGGCTAACCCGCTTTAATGCTTCTGCACTTGTATTTACCACTCACAGGCATTGCCTTAATCATGCATTATTTGCCCTTATTTTTCTTTCCCTAGACAATGAAGGCCATTCGGCTGCAGACTGACACTGGCAATCCTCGTCCAATTCTGTTCGCCCACCTGTTATGTGGCAGAATCCCCTTACAAATAAATGGAAAGGCCCAGGTCCTGTCCTCATCTGTGGACGAGGCTCAGCTTGTGTTTTGGACCAAGAGCAAGCAGCCCCAAGATGGTTACCAGAACGCCTGGTTAAACAGGTTAATGGCTTACCTCAACACAGGGATGGAGGCCCTCACCCTGAGGACAAATTTTCCTCTTTTTCAGATGCAGCCAACAATCTGTGTGAGGATCCTACTTAAGGCACTTCTGCTGAACAGGATTGTACACGGAGGCTTTGGCCCTCCACCTTCCAACATCATGGAGTACCTTTTTGGCCCTCCCTGTGAACGCAAGGGAGGATCTTGGACTCAGGCTCCCACTAGTTTGACCCAGACTGCTGACTGCGTGACTAAGGTGGCTTACCTCCGGGCCGAGGTTGACCATAAACTCAGAGGAGTTCATCAGCCTAAATTGGTATGTGTTAACAAGCCAAAGATTATTCCCCCTAGTACAAGTAATGCTCTCTAAAATTGTTCTGCAACTTGAACGCATACCCAAGAGATGCATGCCACTTGTTATGCGTCGGCCTCAATTTGTGTCAACAAGAAGGGAGAACAATTTTTTGAAGCCTCCCTAACTAAAACTCATGCAGCAGGAGGGACCACTATTCATTATACCCCCGTTCTTTTTGACCGGGGAGGAGAAGGCAAATACACCAAGCTACAGTCAGCTGGGTGCCAAGGCCCTGTTGGTAAACCCCCCTTCTGCCCCATTAAGGCACCTACAGGGGTCGCTGATGGTGGAGGATTCCCTTATGCTGTCAAGCATCCTCAGATAATCAAACTTTTGAAACCCCAAATCCCTGAGCTCACATATCATCTCTTAATATAGAGAAAATGCCAGCTCCCCGGTTTAGATAACAATATATTAGATATTTTGGAAACTACCTTCTCCTTGCTTAATAATTCCAACCCCACCTTTGCTGGTAATTGCTGGCTCTCCATGAAAACAGGGGCAATCATGCCTATTGCAGTTCCTATTAATTCTATCATAGACTATGATAATACATGCCAACCCAGATTTCCTTTTAAAGTACAGTCTATAGGCACTTTTACAATATGTCTTTTAGGCGCGATGCAAAATAATACCTATGATATTGATGTTGGAGTTCCTTCCTTTGGAAATTGCTCAACAGTACAAAACTATTCCTCACCCACCCCATCTCTTTGTCCCTCCAATGGCACAGTTTTTATGTGTGGAGGAAACTCGGCCTTCCTGAGGCTTCCATCGAATTGGACCGTTGGCTGTGTTCTTGCCTTATTACTCCCTGATATAACTATTGTCCCAGGAGACAAAACTCTATGCATTCCTAGTCTAGACACCTTAGTCAAAAGACACAGGCGGGCAATACAGGCCTTTCCACTCTTTGCCAGCCTTGGAATAACAGCTGCTCTGAACACAGGTACAGCTGGCTTAGGCATGGCTATACACTCTTAGCGTCGCCTGTCTCAACAACTTATAAATGATGTAAAAACTCTATCAGGAACCATTAAAGATTTGCAGGACCTAGTAGACTCCCTGGCAGAAGTGTTCCTTCAAAACAGAGAAGGCTTAGATTTACTGACAGCTAACCAGGGAGGTATTTGCTTGGCCTTAGGGGCACGATGCTGCTTTAATGCCAATAAATCAGTCATAGTACGCACTAAAATTAAGCAGCTTCAAGAAGATCTAGAAAAGAGATGAAGGGAACTTTTTGAAAATCCCCTCTGGACTGGGTTTAATGGATTTCTACCCTACCTTCTTCCCCTATTAGGCCCTTTGTTGGGTTTACTTTTAATGGTGTCCATAGGACCCTGCATTATAAACAGGCTTGTACAATTTATTATAGAACAGATTAATATTTTGGCCTCTAAGCCCATACAGGTCCACTATCATCACCTGGAGATGGAAGACCATGCTGCCAACATTTAAAAGGATGTTCTACCCTTCTCACAGGCTTATTTCTTAAGTTTACATCCCCACAGATCTCTCTTTCTTACATTAAACTATAAGTAACAGCTCTGACCAACCATCTTCTGCCATTGCCATAAGGGTTCGTCCTCCATGGGCCCCTTCACTTGGGGGGGGGGGATGCACCCATGGAGTGAGGACGTTAGGCCATAATAACGGAGGATGCAGGATGGACTGCAGGAGGATGGATCCACGGATACCAAAACAGAAGACCTCTTAGTGACACGCTCTGGTGCATGGCGGTCGGCATGCTTCCCTTTTAAAGCCGCCTCCTCCAAAAATATGCCAAGGCCACCACGAAATCTTGTAAACATGCTCTCTCGAATCAGGAGATATTCAAAGGCCTGCGAGAGAAACAGAGCCTCTATCACCCCCTAAAACATTGGCCGGTAAGGTATGGTCAAATATTTTATATAAGAAAGTGGGAGAGGTCAGGGGCTAGAAGGAAGTTCTCCTTCAAAGTATAGCCTGACACTGAAAAGAAACAGCCCCCTGGGAGATATCCTGCCTGGGAGACATCCCGCAGCCATCTATCTCCCTGAGACATCCTGCAGCCATCTGTCTTCCGGCAACATCCTGAGGTTATCTCACTTTCTGAAGACATCCAGCAACTGCCGATAAGAGAGCTTTCCCATCCACAGCATATAAATTTCCATGTGAGAACAATAAAAGTTTGCAGCATGATCAGAACTCCAGTCTTGCTGTAATCTCTCGTGTCTCTTGTCCCTTCATTCCTCCCCAACTAAGTTTCTTGCCCACGTTGATGTGTCCCGCCGGCCGGGACAACTGACACTAACCCATACCCTACTACACTCTGACAACTAATCCTAATATGATGGAGAAAAATAACCCAAACAGAATAGAAATACAAGCAGTTCAGAGGAGGCATGGTGTATATTTGGACTTGCCTTTTGCATGATATAGGGTAAGTGTTATAAATCTAGTTAACAACACCTACTATCTTCCTAAGCTCCTGTTTTCTTCCTGAATTCTGGCCACTCTCCAGAATAGGCTCATGGTTTTGTGTCCACGATATGTACGACCTCCAAGCTCTGTGACATGGCCATGTACTGGATAGCTGAAGGGAATGCGAGCATCTCAGAAAACTCAGATATCAGTGTGACCAGGAAAGTCTCAGTGGAGAAACCCTGCTTTGGGCCTTTTGCTAACCTATTTGCCTGTTGCCATGAATGTCAGGAAGGTCTTTGCCTCAGGCCAGCCCTTTGTGAATCCTGAAGAAAACTGTTTTCAAATGGTAATAAATGGGCATCACCTGTGGCTCTTTGCTTAAATGCTTTGGAAAGGGATGTGTCTGAATCTGCCTCTTTGCCCTGTGTGAGGTAGTGGCTTAGATTCTCAGCACCAGTTGGATCTAAAGAAAAATCCAATGTGTGCATCCAAAACCAAAATGCAAAAAAAGATCAGTCATGGTGTATGAAGTTTCTCACCTTCCTCTTTTAGGTTCCTGACCTCCATCAAGTGAGAATAGGGATCCTTTGGGACAAATGAGTTCTTTCATGCCCTGTAGAGATGATTGGGTTTTCTCATGACTCCAAATCACATGAAGAAACTATACCTGACAGTCAGTAGGCCTCAAATTGGAGAAGCAGAGCAGTATTAATGACAGACCTATGTGATCAATCCTGGTTCACAGAAATGGTGTCCAGGCTACCCTGAGGTTAGGCAAATGAAGGGAAAGAGACCTTATTTTGGAAACTCTCTTTGGCTGTGCCATTCATGGAAACATCCAGCCAGAGGTTATGATGAATGTATATATGGAAGAAGATGAGGGCCTTGGTGGAGTGTTTTGGTTTTAATTGTGGTCATTTTTGTGGAGTTTGGAAGAGATGACTGGGTCCACCTGGGCTTGAACTCTTTTGTGATTCCCCTCAGAGACTGAGTTCAGTGACTGACCTCAGAGAAGTAATTGCTTTGGAAAGGGATGTGTCTTAATCAGCCTCTTGGCCCTGTGTGAGGCTGTGGCTTTGATTACCAGCACCGTATGGATCTAAAAATGATCCCATGTCTGCTTCCAAAACCAAAATGGCCAAAATTGCAGTCATTGGTGATGAAGTCTCTCGCCTTCCTTTGTAAGGTTCTGAAAGAATAAAAGAAATTGAAATTGAAACGTAAAGAAACAGGTTCTGTAAAGTGTCCAGGCTGCACGCAGAACCTGAAATTCCTGTGGCAGTTAAGACAATTCCCGGAACTACCCATTAGATGTGTGTTGAAATCTTCCCTGACCACCTAGTTACTTAACAACCTCTTCCCCAAAACCGTGCAGCTAAGCACATATACATCTCAGGGCTTCAACCAATCAGTTTAAATGTATACCCCTTCTCAGGGCTGACCAATCACCCCCTGCCTGAACTGTTCCCACCAATGAATGTGCAAATCATGTTTTAGAGTTGTTATTTGATTTTCCCACAGTATACGGTGATTTGCTAAAGGAAGCTAGGATGTATGTTAAGTCCCTGCCCTCTCTAAAGAATGTATATAAAATCTGCTCATGTTGTTCTTGGGGCTCTTTGTTTTTTGCTCCTCTGAAGTGAGCTCTGAGCCCCAGCATGCTGGACCCCCAATAAACCCTTTGCTGTTTCATGAGAAATTCTCTTGGTGGTCTTTTCCTCCGACGTTCGGCCCACCTTTTCATCTGGAGGCCCTAGCTGAGAAATCCAGCAGTGACGAACAAAAGACCCCAATGGACTCCTTTCAGAGTAATTAAGGTGCCTCTTTCTGGTTTCTGGTTTCAGGTTAGGGTTTGGCAAAATGGCTGTCAGTGAAGAACATTAGCTCTCTGCGATGGTGGCTGACAGATGTGTCACAGAGTCACAGGCCACGTCCCTGGGGGAAACTCCAGAGGACTCGGGAAATTGAGGATTAGTAGATTCCTCAACTCGGTTATTTTTTGCTTCAGGATTCGGTTTTCCAGCCCATCAGGTTTTGCTGGCTACTCAGTTTTGTTCATTGTCAGGAACTCATGTTGAGTTTACTGTCTGTCTTTATTGTCTAACCCATCAGGTTTGGCCAGTTACTCAGTTCTAATCTTTTTCTTGGACTCATGTTAAACGTTTACTGTTTGTCTTTGTCTGTGTCACGTTTGTGTATTCACTGTCCCTGTTTGAGTAACTCCCATTATGGGACATTATGGGACAAAGCACTTCCATGCCTCTGTCTCTTAACCTTGATCATTGGACTGATGTTCGCTCAAGTACCAAGAATCTTTTTCAGTAAAATGCCGGATCTGGCAGACTCTCTGTGCTTCAGAATGGCCCATCCTAGGAGTCGGATGGCCCCGAGAAGAATCCTTCCACTTCCCTCTAATCCGAAAAGTCAGAGATATTGTCTTTCACCGGGGCCACTTGGCCACCTAGATTAACAGCCATATACCCCTTCCCCCACGATCTTATCATTCCAACATTCTGCTCCTCCCCCTCTTCCCTCCATTCTGAGTCAGAAGACTGGACACTCCTCTCTCTCCTTATCCTCTACCCTCGCTCCCCAACCCACAACATGTTCCAGATGATCCTCCCGCCGCTGACTCAGCCTCTCCGCCGCTAGAGGCAATTGGGCCAGACCCAAGCCCTCCAGGGGACTTCCCCGCAGCAGCAGCAGACCCTGCTCCCCTGAAGGAAGCTGGGCCACCTAAAGGAACCCGCAGGAGATAAATAATATAAAACTCGGAAGCCCCAGTGATGCTCCCTCTCTGTCCCTACGGGCCCATGAACCGACCCAACTGGGACCCCAACACCTTTGAATGTAGGTAGCATCTGTCCACTTATCGCCGTTCTCTAATAGTGGGTCTCTGAGCGGCCGTCAGAGGGCCGACTAATTTGGCCAAGGTAAGAGAGATTATCCAAGGGCCTAATGAGTCTCCTTCTATGTTTCTGGATAGAATTATGGAAGCGTATAGGAAATATATTCCTTTTGATCCTCAGGCAGAAGACCAAAAGCCATCTGTTGCAATGGCCTTTATCGAGCAGACTGCCCTAGATATTAAGAGAAAGTTACAACGTCTAGATGGATTATAAGATATGACCTTAAGAGATTTAGTCAGAGAAGCTGAGAAAGTATATTATAAGAGAGAAACTGAGGAGGAAAGGGAATAGAGGAGAGAGAAGGAAAGGGAACAAAAGAAGGAGGAAAGAAGCAAATGGCAGAGTAAAGCATTGCCTAAGGTTCTGGTCACAGCAGCAAATAGGCCAGAAGTTAAAAAGCAGGGATACATAAAGGCATACCTGGGCCCACGCCAAAGGCTGCCGTTGGCCTCAAATCAATGTGCCCACTGTAATAAAAAAGAACACTGGGCCAAAGAGTGCCCCCAAAAGAAGCAGCCACGCCAGACCACCGTGCTGACTCTAGAAGAGGACTAGGAAATTCGGGGCTCAGATCCCCTCCCCCAGCTCAGAGTAAAATTTGAAGTTGAGGGGAACACAGTGAACTTTGAAGTGATTACAGGAGCAGTATACTCAGCCCTTAAGACTTCACTGGCCCCCCTATCAATTAAATCATCCCTAGTTCAAGGGGCTAATGGCAGTAGATATCAGGCTTGGACAACTAAGATGAATATGGACCTCGGAAAGGAAAAAGTCCACCACTCTTTCCTAGTAATCCCAGAATGCCCGGCCCCATTGATGGGCAGGAATATGCTTACCAAACTCTGGACTAGAATAACCTTTAACCCTAATGGTCCCCAAGTGGGGGTTCTAAAGCCTGCAGTATTAACTCCCATAGTAACATCTTTGACTATGTCTGTAGAAGATGAACATCAACTCTTCGCGCCCCCTAGGACTGATCAAACAGGCAAACTACCCCAGAAATGGATAAAAGATTATCCTAATGCCTGGGCAGAAACTGCTGGGTTAGGTCTAGCCATCAACAACCTCCAATAGTAGTAGAATTAAAAGCCTCTGCGTCTCCAATTAGTGTTAAACAATATCCTCTAAGCAAAGAAGCTAAGGATGGGATAAGGCCCCATATTCATAAATACCTGGGTCTTGGGGTCCTAAGGCCCTGTCAATCAGCCTGGAACACCCCCCGGTACCAGTAAGAAAGCCAGGAACTGGGGACTACCGTCCTGTTCAAGACCTAAGAGAGATAAACAACAGAGTGCAGGACATTCACCCCACAGTACCCAATCCATATAATTTGCTTAGCACTCTGAATCCGGAGCAGAAATGGTACACTGTGCTGGACTTAAAAGATGCTTACTTCTGCTCGCCTCTACATAAGGACTGTCAGTTGCTGTTAGCTTTAGAGTGGATAGACCCAGAACCTGGAACATCTGGCCAACTAACCTAGACTAGACTCCCACAGGGGTTCAAAAAATCCCCCATTCTCTTTGATGAAGCCCTCCACAGAGACATCAATGACTTCAAAACTGCACACCCCGAAGTCACCCTACTCCAATAGTGGATGATCTTCTACTGGCAGCCAACACCAAGGAGACCTATGAGTCTGGGACCCAAGCACTATTATTCGAGCTTGCTCGGCTTGGATATATGGCTTCTGCCAAAAGGCCCAAACTTGTCAGCAAGAAGTAATCTTCCTGGGTTATTCTCTTAGGGGTTGCAAACGATGGCTCCCTGAGCCCAGAAAAAAAACCGTTTTGCAGATACTGCCCCCATCTAATTAGAGAAATCTCAGAGAGTTTCTTGGGACTGCCAGCTTTTGCAGGTTATGGATTCCTGGGTTCGCATCTCTGGCTGCCCCTTTATACCCGCTGATAAAGGGGGATGCCCACTTCCAATGGACCCCTGAGCACCAACAAGCTTTTGATAATGTCAAAAAAAGATGCTGCTATCTGCTCCGGCCTTAGCACTCCCAGATGTAGAAAACCCTTCACTCTCTATATCGAGGAAAAGAAAGGAATAGCACGGGGAGTGCTCACTCAGTCTTTGGGACCTTGGAAAAAGCCAGTAGCGTATTTATCCAAAAAACTGGACCCATTGGCTAGCGGGTGGCCCCATTGCTTAAGTGCTATAGCAGCGGCAGCCCTTCTAATAAAAGATGCTCATTAATTAACGTTGGGACAGAAGCTAACCATTATAGCCCCCCATGCCCTGGAGAGCATCATCTGTTAGCCTCCAGAGAGGTGGCAATCAAACTCCAGAATAAACCACTACAAGAGCCTCTTGCTTGACAAAGACAGAATAACGCTGGGACCCCCTGCTCCACTCAACCCACCTACACTGCTGCCAGAAGAATCATCAGGACCCGTCACTGATGAGTGTCAACACATACTGGCAAGGAAACCAGTATACAACAAGACTTGAAGGATCAGCCACTGCCTCGCCCTGAAGTCGTATGGTTTACGGATGGCAGCAGCTTCCTCCAAGATGGTAAGCGGCGGGCTGGAGCAGCAGCAGTTAGCAAAACTGATTTCATCTGATACTCTGGTCTCCCAGAAGGGACATCAGTCCAAAAAGCAGAACTGATTGCCCTTATGAAAGCATTGGAACTAGCAACAGGGAAAAGGGCCACCATATAAACTGATAGCCACTATGCATTTGCCACTGTTCATATGCTCGGGACTATTTGCCAACAATGCGGGCTATTAACCTCTGCCGGGAAAAAAATAAAAAATAAAGATTAGATCCTCCACCTTGGCTCAGCAGTGCAGGGCCATAAGGAACTAGCTATAGTGGACTGTCCCGGGAACCAGAAGAGAAACAACCCTGTGGCAGTTGGAAACAGAAGGGCAGATGAGGAAGCTTAATTGGCAGCCTTAAACAGAGTGACTCTGTTAACTTTTTCCACACCGGGGGGAACAAAAATCAGGAGACTTGGCTGCCCCGGAACATTCAGGCAACTTATCATCTGAGGAGACAGATACAGAAATCTGGGACCCTACAGAGCCAAGTTTACAATTTCAAAAAGCCCACCTTTATGTCAAAGACGTACACCAGCTAAACCACTTAGGCTCAAAGAAGTTATAGGCACTCTTAAAGGACCGAAGAAAGGACTTATTATTGACTGACTCAATGAGGAAAAAAATAGCTGAGCAGGTGACTAGAGCTTTTCAAGTCTTCCAATTAGTTAATACTTTCCCATCCAAGATTCCTGCAGGGAAGCGCATACGAGGAACCAGACCAGGACAATTCTGGGAAGTGGACTTTTCTGAAATTAAGCCAGCAAGGTATGGACTTAAATATCTCCTAGTCTTTGTAGATACTTTTTCAGGATGGGTCGAAGCCTTCCCCATGAAGAAAGAAACAGCTCAGATGGTGGTCAAAAAGATCCTAGAAGACAGTTTTCCAAGGTTCGGCCTGCCTAAGGTAATAGGGTCTGATAACGGACCAGCATCCGTGGCCCAGGTAAGTCAGGGATTTTCCAGGACCCTGGGGATTACTTGGAAGTTATATTGTGCTTATAGACCCCAGAGCTCAGGACAGGTAGAAACGATGAATAGAACCATCAAAGAGACTTAACGAAATTAATCTTGGAGACCGGCATAAAAAATTGGACTATGCTCCTACCTCATGTACTTTTTCATGCAAGAAATACCCCTCCGCCCCTTTGTGTAACCTCACCCCTTATGAAATTCTCTACGGTGCCCCTCCTCCATTAAGGGACCTAACCCCAACTCTGAGATTAATGATTCCTTTCACACACCCTTGCTAGACAGACTTAAAGCCCTTGAACAAACCCAGCACCCAGCGATACCTGTGGAAACAGTTGGCCACTGCTTATCATCCTGGAGACGAGGGAACTCCACATCGATATCAAGTGGGAGACTTCGTCTACATGAGACAGTATCGGGTGTCATCCCTGGAACCCTGCTGGAAAGGACCATACCAGGTGCTGCTTATAACACCTACAGTGGTGAAAGTGGATGGGATCACTTCCTGGATCCATGCCTCCCATCTCAATCCTGTGCCCTGTCCATACTCTGGCTGGAAACTGGAACAGACTGGTAACCCTCTCAAGTTGCATGTCTGTGGTGTGGGTAGGGCTATGGATTCTTCCCCTGACCACCAGCAGTCCTAATCCCCATCAGCCTGTTCAGCAACAATGGCAAGTTATAAATCCTACTGGGCAAGTAGTGTGGTCTATTTCACATACAGCCCCCTTATGGACTTGGTGGCCATCTCTCCACCCGGACATTTGTCAGCTTGCCATAGGCCTCTCTGACTGGGATCTCCCTGACATAGTGGACCCCACACAGATCCCACTAAAGCCCAAACCAACTTACCCCATGAATTATTGATGTCATCTCCCCAGCTCAGGTGTAAACTAGCCAGTCTTGTTTATTAAGTGTGCCCAGCTGATTTCTGAAATCGCAAACAGGCCCAAACCTGTGGAGGACCCAGTGACTTTTATTGTAGATCTTGGGGTGCACACGGGAGCTACATTGTGAAACCCAAACTCCCCAGACAGTATGATTCCGTAGGATGAAATGACATCTGGATTGATCCCAATAAATGTGCTGCTATCCAAGTGGTGTCAAAAACTTGCTGTGGAAAAAATAGTCTATGTTACCCCCTCAATATAACTTTCACTTCCAAAGGAAGGGGCTACCTCAGAACAACATGGCCTATGGGAAATACTTGGGGAATGCGATTCTATATTAATGGCCCTGGCTATGACTTTGGTCTCTGGTTCACCATTCGGCTTAAAAAGGAAGAAAATCCCACAGCAATAGGGCCCAATCCATTCAAGTCTGGAATTAAGCCTCCTAAACCTCCCATGCCTAGATCTACCAAAACCCCTCTACCATCTCATACTTCGCAGTTTCCGTCTTTGCCTACTTCCCCAGTCCAGAGTACAGCTGACTCCTCCCCCTGGGAACTAATTAAAGGAACCTTTATGGTACTGAACTCCACACAGTCAGAACTCCTTGCATTTCAGCCCAGGTATTTGACAGCTCTGTACATTATGGTGTAATGGTGCAGATACCCCCCAGGGTGCTCTATCATGATCCAGAATCCTTTGAAGGTCTACTAGGTGGACAAACAGCCCGATTTTGCCGGGAGCCAGTGTCCCTTACTCTAGCCATCCTATTGGGGCTAGGAGCTGCTGCAGGAGTGGGTACAGGAACAGCTGATATGATCCATGGGTCACAACAAATGGACTGATTAGAAACAGCAATAAATCAAGACTTGAAGACGTTAGAGACCTCCATCACAGTTTTTCAGGAATCCTTAACCTCTCTCTCTAAAGTTGTTTTACAGAACAGGTGAGGATTAGACCTCCATTTAATAAGGGAGGGGGGCCTCTGTGCTGTACTGAGAGAAAAATGCTGTTTTTATGCTGACCATACTGGAGTTGTAAAATAATCCATGAGTAAATTGAGAAAATGCCTTGAAGAGCACCAGAGAGAAAGGGAGATTCAACAAGTGTGGTTTGAGTCATGGTTTACCTTGTCCCCCTGGTTAACTACACTCCTATCAGCCTTAGCTGGACCCCTGATCATGCTTATGGTGTTGATAACTGTGGGACCTTGTTTGCTTAACCTCATAGTTTCCTTTCTCCAGGCTCAGATTGGGCAGGTAAAACTCATGGTAATCAGACAGAAATACACTTCACTGGCAGAAATAGAATGTGAGACCCCACAAAAATTATGATTCATTACTTTTAAAATTAAAAGTAGGCAGAAAAAGGAGAAATGAAAGAATTAAAGAAATTAAAATTGAAACGTAAAGAACCAGGTTTTGTAAAGTTTACAAGCTGTGCTCAGAACCTGAAATTCCTGTGTCAGTGAAGACAATTCCCGGAACTGCCCATTAGATGTGTTGAAATCTTTCCTGACCACCTAGTTACTTAACAACCCCTTCCCAGAAACCGTGCATCTCAGCACGTATACATCTCAGGGCTTCAACCAATCAGTTTAAATGTATACCCCTTCTCAGGGCTGACCAATCACCCCCTGCCCGAACTGTTCCCGCCAATGAATGTGCTAATCATGTTTTAGAGTTGATATTTGATTTTCCCACAGTATATGATATTTGCTAAAGGAGGCTATGATGTATATAAAGTCCCTGCACTCTCTAAAGATTGTATATAATCTCTTCTCAAGTTGTTCTCGGGGCTCTTTGTTCTTTCCTCCTCTGAAGTGAGCTTTCAGACCCAGCATGCTGGACCCCCAATAAACCATTTGCTGTGGCATGAGACAATAGGTGCTTGGGTTTTCTCATGTCTCCAAATCACATAAAGAATCTATACCTGACAGTCAGTAAGCCTCAAATTGGAGAAGCAGTGCAGTATTAGCGGCAGGGCTATTTGATCACTCCTGATTCAAAGGAAGGGTGTTCAGGCCACCCAATGCCCTTCTGGACTTCAAATATTACCTAGATTTCTGTTTTCATACTTATATTTCACCAGTATATTCTTGTAAATATCGCAGGTTCCCAATACCATAATTCATCCTGCAGAATGATTCCTAAACCAAATCGAACCTGTTATTACCCTTAACCATGCAATATTTCCTCAATATAACTTAACAGAAGAACAAGGATATTGTTGGTCTTACAATACAGGAATGTAGGGGATCTTCCTCCTGCTGAGAACCTCAAAGTTCCGTGCAGAAATGATCCCTGAAGAAGATGTAGACACCTATGAAAGACCTGAGAGAGCAAAAGTCAACTTCCATGTAAAACAACCTGGTCAAAATGAAGGGATGTGTCTGAAAGCCTCTCTCTTCTTAATGTAGATTAAATCGACCAAACCAGGCCTGTGTGGAGAGCTGTTCCCGGGTGCCTATGGTTGATATACCATTCTATCTTGTGAAAGTGTCACAGGAAGTATGGGCAGCCTCCATCTCATGGGACCCTTGGAAGCAACTGTTAGGAAAAAGTGGTTGCCAACCCAGTGACCTCATTCAGTTCGTGAAGGAAGTGACCTATCACACTTCCTTGGTGATGGAACTCTCTGAACTCGGGATCCAGGAAGCCAGGCACCCAGAGCCAGTCCCAGTCCCAGTCCCAGTGGTCTCATTTGTTTCGATTTACCAAGGACAGAGTCAGTCTTTCTTAGTACCTACTGAAGTGAGAATGGCCAAATGCCAGGAGAGCTCTGAAGAGGGGCCTTTTCTGAGAAAGCAGGTAGTGGCTCAACCATGGCTCCTGACAACTTCACAGAGTTGGCAAAGAAGTCCAGGTCTGAGATAGGACAGGCCATTTTGGTGGAACATAGTATGGCCCACCAGTCAGAGGACACTCAGGATACTCACAGACATACTTGGGGGAAGGAGATTCCGTTGTGGGTGTCTGTGTGAGTTTGTGGTTTTGTCTCATGTTCTGAGAATAGGTAGGAAAGGCGGTTTGTTTGTTTAGACTGGAATGTTTCTAGAAAGTCGTTTGACAACGCGAGTGTTTCTATGTCTGTGTATCCCACTGAATCCGTTTTCGTAGACATTTGAAAAGAGAATTCATCAATGGTTGTGTCCTGTCTAGTAGAAAGCTTCCCAGCATTCATCTTGCCAAATTAAAGAATAAAGAGCTGCTTGCCTTATGGATGGGCAACACCTATTATCTTCTTAAGTTCCTCTTTTCTTCCTGAATACTGGCCACTCTCCAGAATAGCCTCATGGTCATTATTTCCAAGATATGTACCACCTCCAAGCTCTGTGACATGATCATGTACTGGATAGCTGAAGGGAATGAGAGCATCTCAGAAAACTCAGATATCAGTGCGACCAGTAAAGTCTCAGTGGAGAAATACTACTTTGGACTTTTGCTTACCTATTGTTCTGTTGTCCTGAATGTCAGGAACATGTTTGCCTCAGGCCACCCCTGTGTGAAACCTGAAGAAATCAGTTTTCAAATGGAAAAGGATGGGCGTCACCTGTGGCTCTTTGCTTAATTGCTTTGGAAATGGATGTGGCTGAATCAGCCTCTTTGCCCTCTGTGAGGCAGTGGCTTAGATTCTCAGCACCTGATGGATCTAAAAAAAGTTTCCAAGTGTGCATCCAAAACCAAAATGGCCAAAAGAGCAGTCATTGTGGATGAAGTCTCTCGCCTTCCTCTGTAAGCTTCCTGACCTCCATCAAGTGAGAATAGGGATCCGTTGGGTCAAACCAGTTCTTCAAAGCTCTGCAGAGGCTAGCCAATAGGTGCTTGGGTTTAGTCAGGACACCAATTCACATAAAGAATCTATACCAGTCAGTTGGCCTCAAACTGGAGAAGCAGAGCAGTATTAAAGAAGGGCTATTTGATCACTCTTGGTTCACAGGAATGGTGTCTAGTCCACTCTGACTTTAGGCAAATGAGGGGCAAGGGAGCTTATTTTGGACACTGTCTTGGGCTGCGCCCGTCATGGAAACCTCTAGCTAGAGGTTATTCAGAGTGTCTATGTTGAAGAAGATGAGGGCCATGTGGGAGTTTTTTGGTTTTAATTGTGGTCAATTGTTGGTGGTTAGAAGAGAATCCTGGGTCCACCTGGGCTGGAATTCTGGTGCGATTCCCCTTAAAGACTGATTTCTGGAACTGACCTCAGAGAAATATTGCTATTAATTGTGTTGGGATTTTAGGCGGCCATGCATGAGAGTCGCCATTGGAAACTGAGATCTAAGCCTGGGGTGGCTATTCACCAAGCACTGTCAATCTCAGCCAGGACATCACATGATTTTATTCTGAAAGACTTGGCAGCCATTGTTGAGAGTCAAAACACACATGGACCTCACATTGTAGACCTCAATGGGCCTGGCTTCATGTGGCCTTTTGGCCACTCTTTGGGAAGACTTGCCTCTGAAAATTCTCCAGAGTTTTCCTTGAAATGTGCTTCCTAAAAATTTAATGGTTCCTGAATGAATTGAAACCCACAGTTTCTCCAAATTCATCCTTGAAAAATGTCTAGATAAATACCATGAAATTTTTGAAATTTCCACGACCAGGTGGCACTGGAGAACCTTTGGATGTCCTGTTGCTGATCAAGAGTGTACCAGACAGTGCCTTCCTTGACTGGGTTTCATGAAAATGGTGTAGAACAGAGCTGCCAGTATGGTGGAGCCTGTTGAGTAGTGGGCCCAGAGCTGTGGTGTGCAGTTGTGTGATAAAATATCTGTGGTGGGGTCATGTGGATCTTACTTTGGCTTCCAAAGGCTTGTGACTGACATGGTGCAGCCAGCATACCTTTGTATATTAAGCCATCTTGTTAGATGGAGAGTTTTCAGGGCAATGTTCAGAATCAAGTTGCTATGGTCAAGGGGGCAAGCAATGTGGCGTAGAAGCCTGGTTGGTGCATTCTCCTGCAGACCCTTACACACCACACGTGACAGAACTCCCTCCAGCACTGTGTCCCAGTGGAACTCCTTGTATTTTGTGAAGCAAATACCAAACTCCCAGTGCAGCAACAAGAAACACAACAAAATTGGAGAATGACCAAATGGCTTCACAGTCTACACGGAAAGATTCTTAGACCCCAGTGGCCACAGTAAACCCACAAAGAGAGAATTCAGCACTGCTACCTCATGTTCATTGGAAAATAAGAAACCATGTCCTCCATGTAACAGATGCATACACAGCTTTGATGGTCTCACTAAAAAGGAAGCTAAAGCTCCTGAAAACAACATATATTTCAAGTGTACAACCTCAAAGACAGTTTCCCAGATGTCTTGAGGCCTGCACACTTCCATGTTTGTGGAGTTTTTACAGTCTCCATTACTTTTGGAAACTCCTCTACCACCTCCAGTGTTGTGAACTCCAGAGCATTTTCCATTCCAGATATGTATTCCTAGATTTTCTAACTCTTCTCCTCTAATTGTATCTTACTTGGGGCTAAGGTAATGTCAAGGCATTGTTCTGGATGAGAGTGGGAAGATTTTTTTGTAGCACATATTTGCATACACATTGGATTCATTTTCCAATTATTCATTCAAAATACTGAATCCCTCATAGTAACCCACTCCCTACTAGACTCTGACTACAAATCCTATTATGATGGATAAAAATAGACCAAACCAAATTGAAATACAAGTAGTTCAGAGGATGCAAGGTTAACATTTGGACGTTCCTTTTGCATTATATATGGTAGGAGTTTTAAATCTAGTCATTTTTTTGTTGAAACACTTCTCCATGTGTTTTTAAAGTTAACAAATATGTGAATTCGTGTCTCCATTTCTCTGTAGCCTATTCAGCACATATATTTTTATATGCACATATAGAATCCTACCTGGTACCACACGTACATTCTTGTGAGGTGGCTCACTTGGCAGATACAAATTGTGAGAAGAGATCACTCCTGTTAAACACTGTTGAAACGGAAAATTCAACCTATGAGTGAGTATCCTAGCTGAACAACATTATACATAAATTCATGTTCAGTAAAATGAATATTTTTAGATCTGTGGATGATATATATTTCATGGTGAATTTCATTTGGCTTGTATATTAATACTTTTTAATTTCTGTGTGTGTATTTTAATATATATATATATATATATATATATATACACTCTCCAGAGTTTTCAAAATATGAAATAAATGTATCTTATTATGTACTCCCTAAATTCATTAATATTTAAGTGCGTATTTATAATCAACTTTTCATAAGATTATTCTAAGACATATTCATCCTCCTGAAATACGTATTTGTTTCCTAGTACTGAAAACTAAGTTAAGTGAATTGTGCATACATATCCTAATATTTTTACACTAATTGACACAGGTTAATATAAATGCAAGTAGATTTCTATAGGACATGATGTGTATTTTGACGTTCATTTTTTTTCAACACTTGTACATTACTATTTCCTCAGTTTATGCACATCATAAGATATATATTTCATCCACAAGTTCACAAATTTAAAGGCTTTTGTTTCACTTTCAATCACTTCCTGCTTCAGAACACATGTATTCCTCCAGGTTACATGACTGGTCTTTTCATGAGACTTCTTTCCAAACACATTATTTTCGATTTCCACAATTACTTTTGAAGCAAAACTCACACATTCTTCATGATAAACCATAACCCTAATATTACCATTAGATGTATAACTGGTTTGAATGAATGGATATATATCAATATAAGGTTTCCTGTATATTTTCAGATATCAATTTGAACCATTATTTAAGTTGGAACCAGTTATATTATTTATTCACAGTATGGTCTATTCATGCATTATTTCTATATTCATAGACACAGTGTACACCTATTTGTATTCAAAATACTAATTTACACGTCTTCAAAATACTGTTCCTAGAAATGGTGAAAGAAATACTCATGTCACCTGATCTACATATACATTTTATCACAGTAATATTCTGGAAACAAAAAGCAAATGTCACACTTATGATTGTACTAAAGCCTAAATGGAAATTGAACATGGATTACTAAAATCATCCATGTCCAGTTTGCCTATTGCTCTCAAATGTGGATCCTATTGGTGACTACATATTTGTTTCTTCCTAAGATTATATATTCAACCTCAAACCTGTTGAAAATGTCTAATCCTATTACTCACCTTATACTTTGCCTGATTTCCTAATGTCTCTATTGATATATATTTTCCCCAGTTCATCATTGTGACTGCCTCTTAACATGTGCTGACATTTACATTCACTCTGTACATGAAACCCTATTGCTAAATACCATTTTGTCCAAATCCTATACTCACTCATCTTTCTAAAACTACCGTCTATCTTTCTAATCCTACCGACTATCCCTTTTTGACTGCATGTTCTCTTCGACATTCAATCATCCAAGGTACAATATCCTATACCATTGTATATTGATTTATCTGAGACATCTGTGCAGAAATTAATTCAAAGCTAAGTATCCCAATCAAGGCCCCAATGCCCTTCTGGGCATCAAATCTCACCTAGATTTCTGTTTTCATACCTATATTTCAACTGTATATTTTGTAAATATCACATGTTCCCATAACCATTATTCATCCTGCAGAATTATTCCTAACCCAATTGAACATGTTGTTAACCCTAACCATACACTGTTCCCTCAATCTAACTTTACAGAAGATCAGGGAGAGAGTTGGTCTTCCAATACTGGATTGTAGGGTATCTTCCACCTGATGAGAACCTCAAAGGTCCATGCAGAAATGATACATGGAGAAGAAGGCAGCTATGAAGGACCTGAGAGAGCAAAAGTCATTTTCAATGTTCAACAACCGGGTCAGGATGAAGAGATGTATCTGAATCAGCCTTTCTCTTCTTAATATAGAGAAGATGGACCAAACCAGGCCTGTGAGAAGAGCTGTTCCCGGGTGCCTATTGTTGATATACCATTCTAACTTGTGAAACTGTCACAGAAAATAGGGGCAGTCTCCATCTCCTGGGACCCTTAGAAGCAAATATCAGTACACACTTCCTTGGTGATGGAACACTCTGAACTTGGGATCCAGGAAGCCAGGCACCCAGAGTAAGTCCCAGTCCCAGTCCCAGTGGTCTCAATTGTTTGGATTTACCAAGGACAGAGTCAGTCTTTGTTGGTACCTACTGAAGTGATAATGGCCAAATGTCAGGAGACCTCTGAAGAGGAGCCTTTTCTGAGAAAGCAGGTAGTGGCTCAACCATGGCTCCTGACAACTTCACAGAGTTGGAGAAGGAGACCAGATCTGAGACAGAACAGGCCATTTTGGGGAAACATAGTATGGACCACCAGTCAGAGGACACTCAATATATTCACCAACATACTTGGGGGAAGGAGGTGCCGTTGTGGGTATTGGTGTGAGTTTGTGGTTTTGTCTCTTTTCTGAGAATAGGTAGGAAAGACTGTTTGTTTGTTTGGACTGGAATGTTTCTAGAAAGTCGTTTGACAACGCGAGTGTTTCTATGTCTGTGCATTCCACTGTATCTGTGGTTGTAGACATTTGAAAAGCGAATGCATCAATGGTTGTGTCCTGTCTAGTAGAAAGCTTCCCAACATTCATACTGCACAATTTAAGAATGGAGAGAGGCTTGCCTTATGGATGGGCAACACCTACTATCTTCCTAAGTTCTTGTTTTCTTCCTGAATACTGGCCACTCTCCAGAATAGCCTCATGGTTTGGTTTCCAAGATATGTACCACCTCCAAGCTCTGTGACATGGCCATGTACTGGATAGCTGAAGAGAATAGAAGCATCTCAGAAAACTCACATATCAGTGTGACCATTAAAGTCTCAGTGGAAAAACACTGCACTGGGCCTTTTGCTTACCTATTGTTCTGTTTTCCTAAATGTCAGGAAGATCTTTGCCTCAGGAAACCCCTTTGTGAAGCCAGAAAAAAAGAGTTTTCAAATGGAAATGAATGGGCATCACCTGTGGCTCTTTGCTTAATTGCTTTGGAAAGAGATGTGGCTGAATCATCCTCTTTGCCCTGTGTGAGGCAGCGGCTTAGATTCTCAGCACCTGATGGATCTAAAGAAAGTTTCCAAGTGTGCATGCAAAACGAAAATGGCCAAAAGAGCAGTCATTGTGGATGAAGTCTCTCGCCTTCCTCTGTAAGCTTCCTGACCTCCATCACGTGAGAATAGGGATCCTTTGTGTCAAATCAGTTCTTCAAAGCCCTACAGAGGCTAGCACATAAGGGCTTGTGTTTTCTCATGACACCAATTCACATAAAGAATATATACCAGACAGTCAGTAGGCCTCAAATTAGAGAAGCAGAGCAGTATTAAGAGCAGGACTATTTGATCACTATTGGTTCACAGGAAGGGAGTCCAGGCCACCCTGACTTTAGGCAAATGAGTGGCAAGGGAGTTCATTTGGAAAACTGTCTTGGGCTGTGCCCCTCATGGAAACCTCCAGCCAGAGGTTATGAAGAGTGTCTATGTGGAAGAAGATGAGGGCCATTTGGGAGTGTTTTGGTTTTAATTGTGGTCATTTGTTTGGTGGTTGGAAGAGATGCCTAGGTCCACCTGGGCTTGAACTCTGGTGTGATTCCCCTTACAGATTGAGTTCAGGAACTGACCTCAGAGAAGTATTGCCATGAATTGTGTTGGGATTTAGGAGACCACGCATGAGAGTTGCCTTTGGAAACTGAGATCAATGCCCAGGGTGGCTTTCCACAGAGCATTGTCAATCTCTGCCAGGGCATCACATTATTTTATACTGAAAGACTTGGCAGCCATCGTTGACAGTCAAAACACACATGGGCCTCACATTGTAGACCTCAATGGGCCTGGCTTCATGTGTCTTTTTGGCCACTCTTTGGGAAGCCTTGCCTCTGAGAATTCTCCAGAGTTTCCTTGAAATGTGCTTCCTCAAACATTAATGGTTCCTGAATGAATTGAAACCCACAATTTCTCCAACTTCATCCTTGAAAAATGGCTAGATAAATACCATGAAATTTTTGAAATTTTCATGACCAGGTGGCACTGGAGAACCTTTCAATGTCCTCTTGCTGATGAAGTGTGTACCAGACAGTGCCTTGATTGACTAGGTTTCATGAAAATGATGTAGAACAGAGATACCAGTATGTTGGAGCCTGCTGAGTAGTGGGCCCAGAGCTGTGGTGTGCAGGTGTGTGATAAAACATCTGTGGTCGGGCCATGTGTATCTGCCATTGACTTCCAAATGGCTTGTGGCTGACATTGTGCAGCCAGGAATCACTTATACGTCTGATAACTCTCCATATAAGGCATCTTGTTATATGGAGATGTTTCAGGACAATGTTCAGAATCAGGTGCAATGGTCAAGGGGACAAGCTATGTGGGATAGAAGCCTGGTTGATGCATTCTCCTGCAGACCCTGACCCATCTCATGTGAAAGAACTCCCTCCAGCACTGCGTCCCAGCTGAATTCCTTGTATTTTGTGAAGCAAATAACAAATTCCCAGTGCAGCAGCAAGAAACACCACGAAAAGTGGAGGATGACCAAATTGCTTCACAGTCCACACGGGGAGTCACTTAGCCTTCAGTGGCGACAGTTTACCTACAAAGAGTGAATTCAGCACTGCTGCCTCATGTCCTTTGAAAAACAAGAAACCATGCCCTCCAGGTCACATAGATGCAGATCCAGCTTTGATGGTCTCATTAGAAAGAAAGCTAAAGCTCCTGACAACAACATATATGTCAAGTGCCCATCATCAGAGGCAGTTTCTAAGGAAGTCTTCAGGCTGGCAGAGCTCCTTGTTTGATAGCATTTACCTATTAGACCAGGATGCAAGAAAAGACCACTGACTCCAATTAAAATCAAGTTAAAGCAAGCTTATATTTTCCACTGCCCAGGTGGCCTCTCCCTCCCAAAACAGTGGGAACAAGACAGCCACCCAAATTTCCTACAGCCCAGGTTTATAACCCAGAATTTTACACTACAGGGGGGTTAAAATATCAGAACTTTGACAAGCATCAAACTAATCGTAGTTTATATATATATATATATATATATATATATATATATATATATATATATATATATATATATTTGCTGGCCCCAACATCAGAATTTATGAAGACCATTAGAGCCTCAGAGAGGGTCATTGTCTGGCCAGGGAAGGCCAGTATTTATGAGGTGTCAATAAAGTTTCATAGAGGGCTGTTCCTGGTCAACGAGCCAGGCATGGGTGAGTTCAAGGCCACGGGCAGGCATTGCAAGCAGGTTCAGAATTTGGTGTAATTTATAGTTAAGCCAAAATTTTCTTTTCATGGCTTTGTGGCAAGATGGATCCCAATTTTAATAAAAGATCAGGTTGGGTCTATCATTCCCCCCTTTTCTAATGTGTCCCTTTCAAATCTTTGATAGGGTAGGGGAAGAGCACTGAGGTAATTTTAATACCTCACGTAACAGTCTCCATATTTTTTGAACTCACACAAAACCAGTCTCCCTGATTTTACCTGACTTAATTAATTACTTAAAATGAAAGTCTATTTATTTTTGGCTCCATTGTTGTAAGAAGAGTGGCGTCACTCATTTTGGCTTCTTCTGAGCTGAGAGAGGGTGACATGAGGGGGCACAGCATGAGGGACATGAGTTGCCTTTTAGAAGTCAGTTCGGTTTGAAGTCTGGTTGTGGTAGAACAGTTTGTAAAGTCATCTGGGGATGGGTTCTTCTATGAGAGAAACAAAAACCATGAGTACTGAATAAATGTTGCAGCTGCTGAAACAAGTCACTGTATAGATGTCCCCTCATCTGTCTTCAATATCCCCAGTTATCAGGACTTTCAGCTTAATATTTAACTTTTAGTGTCACAGTTGTCCCACCCCATAAGATACAGTTTAATAATTTAATGTCATCTGATCTTGCAAATTCCTTTTACTAGTATGACCTCTGTGTGTAATAGAGAAACCTTTAATTCTGTTAGTCAGGGCTGGATAATCATACTAGCAAACACCAAGCCTACCTGTGTAGGTTAGGAATATCTGTAGGCCTTAAACAAAAAACTTCTGCCTCTGGTAGCTCCTCTTGATAGTCTCTTTTTATTCTCATCAGGCATTCCTCTCTGAGAATCTTTCTTTGTAGCCTCCAGTCTTACTTATTTTGGGAGGCTACCATAAAGTGTATACGTTAAAATATTATTATAACTATTATTATTTAAAATGCCCAGGAATGGCTGTATTTTGGGTTTATCTGTCTTTGCTAAGAGTTTAAGATGAAGCAGTAAAACTGACTTTTGTTTCTATCTATTGTTAACAGTCAGCTGAGATTTTATGGGAGTCATTTCTGGGGAAACTTGAGAGCAGCTTCTCAGTTCTGCTAGTGCCATTTGCGCTAGGTGATTCCAGGTCTTGCTTGACCATGTGGCTTCTCTCAGAAGCATCAGGAATATCTCCCTTCTCTGATGACTCTCTTCTTCGTAGAAAATGCACTGATTGGCTTTCTGTTCTCCAGTGGCCTCATTAATCTTCCTGATCAGGAGTTTATGTGGCTGAGAGTTGCAAAGTTCTTTAGAGAAGTCTCCTGTTCCCTGGATACAAACTGACTCAGAGGTCAAGAGCCAAAATTTGTTTTATTGTCCCTTTTCATTTAAATTAAATTTTAAATCCTAATCTTAAACATCCAACAAATAAATTTTAACAGCCTTATATTAAGAGTACTGTGCTTTAATGTCTATAATTTAAAATTATTTATCTTTTTATTATTTGGGATCTGTATTTTTCTGTCTTGTAGGTGATGCCTTATTATCTTAAATTAACCAATGTTGTGTTCAAAAGCAACTCTTTTGTAAAACACTAACAGGGAATCTTTAGTTAACTTATAAGGAAATTACAAAATAAAATTAACAAGAGTAAAAATACTTAGTTCGTGTAATAGCTACCCTGAATTTTTGGCTGAGTTATAAATTATATCCCCTTTTTGAGATCCTAGTAATCTTGACAGAAAAAAAAAAAAAACTTCTGAACGTAACTTTAAATTAAATAACATCTGACCTACTGCTTTCGTAGTTATTCTCACATGTTGTAAGATGAGACACAGAGCCTTATCTCAGGTAAGGCAGGGCTCTATATAAATCTTAAGTCTTTTAGTTCTAAAGCTGATCTTTTTTTTTTATTGATCATCTTACACAGTTTACACAAATTGTTTGAGGTCACATGAACATTAGCTAACACCATATGATATCACATTTAAAACATGAATTAAAGAAAGGCTGAAAGTTTTTAACCTTTACATAGATTAGGAGCTCATTAACTTAAAAATATATTTAAATTTTTCCCCAATGTAAAAAGTAACTTAAAACTTTACATATCTTATTGATAACAAGTAAATAAATCCCCAATATATATATATTTTTTTTTACCATACAACTTCAGAACACCAGCTTGATGTAATGCTCTTTTAAAGTTTCTACCTTACAGACTTGTATACCTGGAAGATATGAGCACATTAATAGCATCACAATGACATTGATGTTTTTACATTAACCAAATTTAGCTTTTAAAGAAATTCCAGTACAGTGCTCTAAAATAACAGTTCTTATTTAATCAGTTGTTTAATTTTTATGGTTGCTTGCTCTAAAAAAATAAAAATAAACACAATGTTATGGGTAAACTTTTGTTTTCAGAAATTTGTGTCGCTTTATCACATGACTGATTTTTACAATCTTATACAGACTTTAGAACAAACTTATACAGACCTTACTAAATCAATCAGATATCTAACAAAAGTACTCATGAATGAGTAATCCCATATCAAATTTACTTCACTTATTTATCAAAATATTAGAGAAATGTATTGAACAGTGTAAACCATTTTTTTGTTAAAGGAAAAGTCCTAGAACCAAGGCATATTAGACATTTTATAGACATTAATATTTTATTAGATTTTTGAGCAGCTAGAAAAACTTGTAAGCTTAAATTTAAAGACATTTATTGTTATTTGTTTATCCAAATTTAAAGTGAACCATTTAACTCACGTGAATTAAAGATCTTCGAATCCACTTTTTAAAATTTGTTTTTATGAGTGCTTTTTTTAATGATCGCTCCTTATATATGTTAATTTGTATATCATATATATGATATACGAACATATGGATATATGGACATACAACACATAAAAAAAGTGTGCACAAATAATAATAGTAAGGCCTTGTAGCTTTTCACAGGTGAAATCTCCATTGTAATGTTTCAGAACTCCACTGTTGGTCAAAGATAGAACTGATGAGAAAAATATTAACCTAGTTCTCTAGGATCAAAATAATGAGCTCAAAAAAAATACAGAATCTAAGGAAAAAAATGAGAGTCCTAGAAAAAATGACTGGCCAGTAATTAGTAAATACCATACGATTTACCTTTTTTTTTTCCCACTTAGACATCAGATCAGTCTCCTACTGAGCTTGTAGGCTTCTTTCATTTACATTTCAACATAAGTCCTGGCTGAGTTCTGGAAGGAGCTGGACAAAACTGATATTCTGAGCGGACACCTCAGGCCTAAGGCACTTTAACCATAATTTTCAGGTGAGGATGTTGAAAATTATGATACAATTTTAAGATACAATTCAAAATTTTATACCTTAACATCTTGTTTTGTCAACAGATACCATACTATGATTTACTATCCTGGTCCAAATTAATGCACTGACACACTGTGACATTTACCCAGGCTACCCAATTAAAAATTGGTGGAAAAAAAAGACTAAATGATTGGGAAGTTACTTGCCAACTTGGAAGTAGAATTCTTTAGTTTTCCATTTTAAGTATTTAAGTTCTCTGGCATGAATTATCTGAAATCATAAACTAAAAAATTACCTAAACCCGACTTTTAACTGCAAGATTGAGCAATGCTACAAAAACCCATCCAGATACCATATTGTTACAATAAAACATCATCATTTAGACACACATTCAGCTAAGATCATGCCCAAGAAACAATTTATAATATCAACACATTATTGCACATGTCTTAAATGGCCAGAAACAAAGACAAAAGACAGACAGAAAGGAGCTCCAGACTATGGCTGACAGGACAGAAGCCTTTAAAACAGCAGATAAGAGAAAAATCTCCTACACCAGTGGCATGATAGATGTCCCCACAAGGGCATAAGATGTTTTCACAGAGGGGCAACCTGAAATGTAATATCAAAGGTCTCCATGGTGACTTTACTGCATTTAGTGTCTCCTTTTTCTTTTTCTCTTTTTTAAGAAAACAGAGGTGGCATAATACTTACAGTGCAGGGAAGGAAGGAGGGAATTTACTGAAGCAACAGGACTTCGGCAGCTGCTGGGAGTCCCTCAGTCCCGTCTTTTACTTAAACAGGATTAGCTCCTCTGGTTTGGTTCCACCCCAAGCACGCTGAATCTCCTAACATTTCAGTAGTCAGCTCTCAAAAATTCCGGGGTCGGGGGGGTATCAAAATTTGTAACTTAAATTTCGGTTCTGGACCTTGAAGCCAATTAATACCAATTTAATATAAGGACAGGGTTTGAGAAAAAGTAAAAGGGAGGTTTACTGCTTTGCTAACAAAGGATAAAAACAGGGGACTCTGTCCAAAGTTGTGACTCTCTTGATCTGGAGGGACAAGGGGTTTTAAAGGAGCTTCACTTGTTAACCTGGGAGATACTCAGTTATTAGGTCTCCAGCAGGCATTGCCCTCTGCAGTGGGTGTGCTCCAGACAGCCAGCTAGGGGCTTCTCTCATCCTGCTTAACAAAGGGGGGTATAGTGCATCCCATTTCTTTAAAACACAGTCCAAAGGGGTGACAGGCTTACATGCTTTATTACCCATTTTCACGTCCAATATCCTTAAGTTTTTACCACAGAAATCACACAACAAAACGCACAAAAACAAACAAATAAAAAACATTTAGAACACAGAACAAAACACACACAAAAAAAAAACAGAAACTCGGCGAATAAACAGAAAACCAGAGGAGCAATGCAGCGTCTTGCTAAAGCTCCGGGGTAGGAGCTCCTGCGTGCCAGTCGGCACCTCTCTACACTTTCAGAGGTATTCCCTACAGAAAAGAACAGAGGAAAGAAGGATTCCTATTACTGTCCCGGACAGGAGTATATGTGAGCCTTCCCAGGCCACCTCTCTGTCATCAGAAGAGAACTCCCTTAACCGGATATCAGATGTTATAAAGGCGCCTCTTACCTATGAAGGCCTCCTCCACCAGGTGCTTGATAATAGTTTTAGTGCGATGGTTCACTGCAGTGATCCACGGACTGAAGGCTCATTCCAAGGCCTTGGAACTTGGCTCTCCAGCCTGGAGTCCTGGAGGATAGGCCAGCTTCAGAATTTCCAGCAGTATGGCTTTGTGATCTGGTCGGGTCATGTTGCTGGGGAACTCCAAAATGTTAGTCCAGGACACAAGAAAAGACCACTGACTCCAATTAAAATCAAATTAAGGCAAGCTTAATATTTCAAGCAGCCGGGCTGCCTCTCCCTCTCAAAATGGCGGGAACAAGACAGCAACCCCACCTTTCCTACAGCCCAGCTTTATAGCCCAGAAAGTTACACAAAAGGGGGGTTACAGAAAACAGAACTTTGACAAGCATCACACTAATTGTAGTTTACATTTGTTTTTTCTGGCCCCAGCATCAGAAATTATGAGGACCATTAGAGCCTCAGAGAGGGTCATTGTCTGGCCAGGGAAGGCGAATATTTATGAGGTGTCATTAAAGTTTCAGAGAGGGCCGTTTTCTGGTCAGAGAGCCAGGCATGGGTGAGTTCAAAACATGGTCAGGCATTCTAAGCAGGTTCAGAATTTTCAGTAATTTATAGTAAACCAAAAATTATCTTTTCATGGCTTTGTGGCAAGATAGCTCACAATTTTAATGAAAGATCATGTTGGGTGATCAACCCTGTCCCCTACTTTTGGAAAATCCTCTACCACCTCCAAGGTTGTGAACTCCTGAGCATTTTCCATTCCAGATATGTATTCACAGAATTTCTAACTCTTCTTCTCTAATTGCGTCTTACTTGGGGCGAAGTTAATGTCAAACCATTGTTCTGGATGAGAGTGGGAAGAATATTGTGCAGCACATAATTGCATACACATTGGATTCACTTTCCAATTTTCCAATTGAAATACTGAATTCCTGACAATAACCCATACCCTTCTAGACGCTAACTACAAATACTAATATGATGGAGAAAAATAACCCAAACGGAATTGAAATACAAGCAGTTCAGAGGAGGCATGGTGTATATTGGACTTACCTTTTGCAAGATAAAAGGTAGGTGTTATAAATCTAGTCATTTTTTAATTGAAATAGTTTTATATGTGTATTAAAGTTAACAAATATGTGAATCCCTATCTCCCTTTCGCTGTAACCTATTCAGCACATTAATTTTTATATACACATATAGAATCCTACCTGATATCACACGTACATTTTTGTGAGGTGCCTGACATTGCAGATACAATTTGTGAGAAGAGATTACTCCACCTAAATGCTGTTGGAACTGAAAATTCAAGCTAATGGTGAGCTTCCTAGTTGAATAACATTATACATAAATCCATGTTCAGTAAAATGAATATTTTTGGATCTGTGGATGATATATATTTCATGGTGAAATTCGATTGGCATATATAATTCTACTTTTGAATGTCTTTGTGTGTGTGTTTGTGTGTGTGTGTGTGTGTATATATATATATATATATATATATATATATATATACAAAATAAATCTCCAGATTTTTCAAAATATGAAATATATGTGTCTTATATACACTCCCTAAATTCATTCATGTTCATGTATGTGGATTAATAATCAACTTTTCACAAGATTATTCTCAGAAATATTCATCCACCTGAAATACATATTTGTTTCCTAGTACTGAAAACTAACTTCAGTGAAAGGTGCAAACAAATCCTAGTATTTCTACATTAACTGACCTAGTTTAACATCAATGCTAGTAGATTCCTATGGGACATGATGTGTATTTTGACATTAATTATTATTCAACACTGGTACATTACTATTTCTTCAGTTTATGCACATCATAGGATATATATTTCATCCACTACTTAGCAAATTTATAGGCATTTGTTTCACTTTCAATCACTTCTTGCTCCAGAACACATGTATTTCCCTATGTTTCTTGACTGGTCTTTTCATGAGACTTTTTTCAAATATATTATTTTCAATTTCCATGATCAATTTTTAAGCAAAACTCACACATCCTTCATGATAAAACATAACCCTAAGATGACCATTAGATATATAACTGGTTGGAATGATTGATTGTGCATCTTTATAACATTTCTTATATATTTGCAGATATCCATTCAATCCAATATTTAAAGTGGATCCAGTTATATAATTTATTCCCAGTATGGTCTATTCATGCGTTATTGCTATATTCATAGACAGAGGGTATACCTATTTGTACCCCAATACAAATTTATATGTCTTCAAAATATTGCTCCTGGAAATGGTGGAAGAAATACTCATGTCACGTGATATACATATACATTTTATCACAGAAATATTCTGGACACAAGAAGCAAAGGTCACACTTTCAATTGTACCAAAGCCTAAATGGAAAGTGAGCATGGATTACTAAAAACATCTATGTCCAGGTTGCCTAATGCTCTCAAATGTCAATCCTATTGGTGACTACATATTTGATTCTTCCTAAGATTATATATTCAACCTCAAGCCTGTTGAAAATGTCTAATCCTATCACTCACTTTGTACTTTGCTTGATTTCCTAATGTCTTTATTGATATCTGCTTTCCCTCATATTTTCCCCAGTTCATCATTGTGACTGACTCTTCACATGTGCTGACATTAACACTCACTCTCTAACCGAAACCCTATTGCTAAAGAACTTTTTGTTCAAATCCAATACTCACTCTTCATTCAAAACCTAACTACTACCTTCCTCATCGTACTGAATATCGCTTTTTGACTGGATGTTCTCTTCAGCATTCAATCATCCAAGGTACAAGGTCCTATGCCATTGTATATTGATTTATCTGAGACAACTGTGCAGCACATAACTCAAAGCTAAGTATACCACTTAAGGGTCCAATTCCCTTCTGGGCTTCAAATCTTTCCTAATTTTCTGCTTTCATACTTATATTTCACCTATATACTCTTGTAAATATCGAAGGTTGCCAATACCATTATTCATCTCGCAAAATGATTCCTAACCCAAATCAAACATGTTATTAACCCTAAACATACACTGTTCCATCAATATAACTGACAGAAGAGCAGGGACAGAGTTGGTCTTACAATATAGGAATGTAGGTGATCTTCCACCTTCTGAGAACCTCAAAGATCCATGCAGAAATGATCCTTGGAGAAGATTTATGCAGCTATGTTGGACCTGAGAGAGCAATAGAAATCTTCCATGGCAAACAACCTGGTCAGGATGAATTGATGGGTCTAAGTCAGCCTCTCTTTTCTTATTGTAAAGAAGTTGGAAGAAACCAGGCCTGTGTGGAGAGCTGTACCTGGGTGCCTAAGGTTGATATTCCATTCTAACTTCTGAATGTGTCAGAGGATGTTGGGGCAGCCTCCATCTCATGGGACCCTTGGAAGCAACTGTTAGGACAATGAGCAGTGACCTCATTCAGTTCCTGAAGGAAGTGACCTCTCCTCACTTCCTTGGTGATTGAATTCTCTGAACTTGGAATCCAGGAAGACAGGCACCCAGAGCCAGTCCCAGTCCTAGTCCCATTGGGCTAACTTGTTTGCTTTTTCCAAGGACAGAGTCAGTCTTTCTTGGTACCTACTGATGTGAGGATGGCCAATTGCCAGCAGAGCTCTGAAGAGGCACCTTCCCTGAGAAAGCAGGTAGTGGCTCACCGCTGTCTCCTGACAACTTCACATAGTTGGCCAAGGAGACCAGATCTGAGAGAGGACAGGCCATTTCGGGGGAACATAATATGGCCCACCAGTCAGAAGACACTCTGGATAGTCACAGACCTACTTGGGGGAAGGAGGTGGCTTTGCCGTTGTGGGTGTGAGTTTGTGGTTTTTTTCTCATGTTCTGAGAATAGGTAGGAAAGGCGTTTTTTTCTGGTGTGGAGTGAACTGTTTCTAGTAAGTCCTTTGACATTGTGAGGGTTTCTATGTCTGTGTATCCCACTGTATCCGTGGTTGTAGACATTAGAAAAGAGAATGCATCAATGGATTTGTTTTCTCTAGTAGAAAGCTTCCCCACATTAATACTGCCCAATAGATTAATGGACTTCACTTTGCCTTATGGATGGGCAACACCTACTGTCTTCTTAAGTTACTGTTTTCTTCATGAATTCTGGCCACTCTACAGAATACGCTCATGGTTTTGTGTCCCAGATATGTAACACCACAAGGCTCTGTGACATGGCCATGTACTGGATAGCTGAAGAGATTGAGAGCATCTCAGAAAACTCAGATATCAGTGTGACCAGTAAAGTCTCAGTGAAGAAACCCTTCTTGGGCCATTTGCTTACTTGTGTTTCAATTACCCTGAATTTCAGGAAGGTCTTTGCCTCATGCCAACCCTTTGTGAAGCCTGAAGAAAACTGTTTTCATATGGAAATGAATGGGCTTCACCTGTGGCTCTTTGCTTAATTGCTTTGGAATGGGATGTGTCTGAATCAGTCTCTGGTCCTTGTGTGAGGCTGTGACTTAGATTCTCAGCACCCAATGGATCTAAAGAAAAATCCCATGTGCTTCCCAAACCGAAATGGCCAAAAGAGAAGTCATTGTGGATGAATTTTTTTGCCTTCTTGTTTTAGGTTCCTGACCTCCATTAAGTGAGAATAGGGATTCTTTGGATTAAATGAGTTCTTCAAATCCCTGCAGAGGCTTGCCCATATGTGCTTGGGTTTTCTCATGACTCCAAATCACATAAAGAATCTATACCTCACAGCCAGTAGGCCTCAAATTGGAGAAGCGGAACACTTTAACAGCAGGAATATTTGATCACTCCAGGTTCACAGGAGGAGTGTCCAGGCCACCATGATTTTAGGCAAATGAGGGGCAAGTGAGCTTATTTTTTACACTTTCTTAGGCTGTGCCCCTCATAGAAATCTCCAGCCAGAGGTTATGATGAGTGTCTATATGGAAGAAGATGAGGGCCCTGTGGGAGTGTTTTGATTTTAATTGTGGTCATTTTTGTGGTGGTTGGAAGGAATGACTGGTTCCACCTGGGCTTGAACTCTGGCGTGATTCCCCTTAGAGACTGAGTTCTGGAACTGAACTCAGAGAAGTATTGCCATGAATTGTGTTGGGATTTTAGAAGGCCATGCATGAGACTCACCCATGGAAACTGAGATCCAGGCCCAGGGTGTCTTTCCACAAAACAATGGGAACCTCAGCCAGGATATCACATGATTTTATTCTGAAAGATTGGCAGGTATAGTTGAGAGTCAAAACACACATGGACCTCACATTGTAGGCCTCAATTTGCCTGGCTTCATGTGACCTTTTGGCAACTCTTTGAGAAGCCTTGCCTGTGAGTGTTCTCCAGAGCTTTCATTGAAATGAGCTTTCTCAACACTTAATGGTTCCTGAATGATTTGAAACCCACAGTGCCTCCAACTTAATCTTTGAAAAATGGCTGGATAAATACCATGAAATTTTTGAAATTTCCATGACCAGGTGGCACTGGAGTATCTTTGGAAGTCCTGTGGTTGATCATGTGTATACCAGAGAATGCCTTGTTTTACTGGGTTTTATGAAAATGGTGTAGAACAGAGATGCCAGTAATTTGTATCCTGCTGATTAGTGGGCCTAGAGCAGTGGTGGGCAGGTGTGTGATAAAACACCATGGTGGGGCCATGTGGATCGGCCATTGGCTTCCAAATGGATTATGACTGACATAGTGCAGAAATCAGACACTTATATGTAAAGGCATTTTTTATATGGAGAGGTTCAGGGCAATGTTCAGAATCAGTTTACTATGGTTATTGGGGCAAGCTGTGTGGGATAGAAGCCTGGTTGGTGCATTCTCCTGCAGACCCTGACCCACCACACGTGACAGAACTCCCTTCAGCACTGTATCCTAGTAGAACTCCTTGTATTTGGTGAAGCAAATACCAAATTCCCAGTGCAGCAGCAAGAAACACCACGAAAAGTGGAGGATGACCAAATGTCTTCACAGTCCACACGAGGAGACACTTAGCCTCCAGTGGCCACAGTTTACATACAAAGAGAGAATTCAGCACTGCTGCCTCATGGTCATTGGAATATAAGAAACCATGTCTTTCAGGTCACATAGATGCAGACCCATTTTGATGGTCTCACTACAAAGGAAGTTAAAGCTCATGACAACAACATATATTTCAAGTGCCCAACCTCAGAGGCAGTTTTCCAAGAAGTCTTAGGCCAGCAGAGCTCCATGTTTGTGGAGTGTTTACACTGTTCTTTACGTTTGGAAACTCCTCTACCACCACCAAGGTTGTGAACTCCTGAGCATATTCAATTCCAGATATGTATTCACAGATTTTCACACTTTTCTACTCTAATTGTGTCTTACTTGGGCCAAGGTAATATCAAGGCATTGTTCTGAATGTGAGTGGGAAGATTTTTGTGTAGCACATATTTACATACACATTCGATTCATTTTTCAATTTTCTATTTGAAATACTGAAGCCCTGAAACTAACACATACCCTACTATACTCTAATAATTCTAATATGATGGTGAAAAATAACCCAAACAGAATAGAAATACAAGCAGTTCAGAGGAGGCATGGTGTATTGTTACAATTGCCTTTTGCATTATATAGTGTAGGAGTTATAAATCTAGTCATTTTTTTGTTGAAATAGTTCTACATGTGTTTTTAAAATTAACAAATATGTGAATTCCTGTCTCCCTTTCTCTGTAGCCAATTCAGCACATGTATTTTTATATGCACATATAGAATTCTACCTGGTACCACACGTACATACTTGTGAGGTAACTGAATTGGCAGATGCAAATTGTGAGAAAGGATAACTCCTCCTAAATGCTGTTGGAACTGAAAATTCAACCTATGGGTGAGCTTCCTAGTTGAATAACATTATACATTAATCCATGTTCAGTAAAATGAATATTTTTCGATCTGTGGATTATATATATTTCATGATGAATTTCGATTGGCATATATATTGCTACTTTTTTTCTTTTATTGGTTGCTCAAAACATTAAAAATCTCTTGACATATAATATTTCATACATTAGATTCAAGTGGCTTATGAACTCCCATTTTTAGCCCAAATAGAGATTACAGAATTACATCGATTACACATCCACATTTTTACATAATGCCCTATTAGCTACTGTTGTATTCTGCTACCTTTCCTATACTCTACTATCTCCCCTCCCCTTCCTTCCGATCTTCTCTTTTTTCCCCATCTACTGTAATTTATTTCACTCCATGTTTATTTTCCCATTCCACTCACAACAATATGTAATTTTGTGTAACAATGAGGGTCTCCCTCCATTACCATGCAATTTCCCTTTTCTCTCACTTACCCTCCCACCTCATGTCTCTGTTTAAAGTTAATCTTTTCTTCCTGCTATTGCTCCCTGCTCTGTTCTTAGTTGCTCTCATTATATCAAAGAAGACATTTGGTATTTATTTTTTAGGGATTGGCTATCTTCACTAAGCATAATCTGCTCCAGTGCCATCCATTTTTCTGCAAATTTTATGATTTTGTCATTTGTTAGTGCCGCGTAATACTCCATAGTGTATAAATGCCACATTTTTTTATCCATTCATCTATTGAAGGGCATCTGGGTTGGATCCACAGTGTATCAATTGTGAATTGTACTGCTATGAAAATCCATGTGGTAGTATCCCTGTATTACTCTCTTTTAAGGTCTTCAGGGAATAGTCAGAGAAGGGCAATAGCTGAGTCAAATTGTGGTTCCATTCACAGCTTTCCCAGGAATCTCCATACTGCTTTCCAAATTGGCCACACCAGTTTACAGTCCCACCAGCAATGTACAAGAGTATCTTTTACCCCACATCCTTGCCAGCACTTGTTGTTGTTTGACTTCATAATGGCTACCAATTTACTGGAGTGAGATGGTATCTTAGGGTGATTTTGATTTGAATTTCTCTGACTGCTAGAAATGGTGAGCATTTTATTATGTACTTGATGAATGATTGTATGTCCTCCTCTGAGAAGTGTCTGTTCAAGTCCTTGACCCATTTGTTTATTGGGTTATTTGTTATCTTATTGTCTAATTTTTTGAGTTCTTTGTATATTCTGGATATTAGGCCTCTATCTGAAGTGTGAGGAGTAAAAATTTGTTCCCATGATGTATGCTCCTTATTTACCTCTCTTATTCTTTCTCTTGCTGATAAAAAACTTTTCAGTTTAAGTAGTCCCATTTGTTGATTCTTGTTATTAACTCTTGTGCTATGGATGTCATATAAAGGAATTTGGAGCCCGATCCCATAATATGTAGATCAGAGCCAACTTTTTCTTCTATCAGACACAGAGTCTTTGATTTGATATCTAGCACCTTGATCCACTATGAGTTAACTTTTGTGCATGGCGAGAGAAAGGAATTCAGTTTCATTTTGTTGCACATGGATTTCCATTTTTCCCAACACCATTTGTTGAAGATACTATATTTCCTCCATTGCATGCTTTTAGCTCCTTTATCAAATATAAAATAGTTGTAGCTTTTTGGATTAATCTCTGTGTCCTCCATTCTGTACCATTGGTCCACCCGCCTGTTTTGGTACCAGTACCATGCTGGTTTTTTTTAAATTAATTTTATTGTAGGTTGTTCAAAACATTTCATAGTTCTTGATATATCATATTTCACACTTTGATTCAAGTGGGATATGAGCTCCCATTTTTACCCCATATACAGATTGCAGAATCACATCAATTGCACAACCATTGATTTACATATTGCCATTCTGGTGACTGTTGTATTCTGTTGCCTTTCCTATCCTCTACTATCCCCCCTCCCCCTCCCCTCCCCTCTTCTCTCTCTACCTCCTCTACTGTAATTCATTTCTCTACCTTATATTTTTCCTCCTTTCCCCTCATTTCCTCTTGTATGTAATTTTGTATACCCCTGAGGGTCTCCTTCCATTTACATGCAATTTTCCTTCTCTCTCCCTTTCCCTCCCACCTCTCATCCCTGTTTAATGTTAATCTTCTTCTCATGCTCTTCATCCCTACTCTGTTCTTAGTTAATCTCCTTATATCAAAGAAGATATTTGGCATTTGTTTTTAAGGGATTGGCTAGCTTCACTTAGCATAACCTGCTCTAATGCCATCCATTTCCCTCCAAATTCTATGATTTTGTCATTTCTTAATGCAGAGTAATATTCCATTGTGTATAAATGCCACATTTTTTTATCCATTCTTTTATTGAAGGACATCTATGTTGGTTCCACAGTCTTGCTATTGTGAAATGTGCTGCTATGAACATGGATGTAGCAGTGGCCCTATAGTGTGCTCTTTTTAGGTCTTTAGGGAATAGACCGAGAAGGGGAATAGCTGGATCAAATGGTGGTTCCATCCCGAGCTTTCCACGAAATCTCCATACTGCTTTCCAAATTGGGTGCACCAATTTGCAGTCCCACCAGTAATGTACAAGAGTACACTTTTCCCGACATCCTCGCCAGCACTTGTTGGTGTTTGACTTCCTAAAGGCTGCCAATCTTACTGGAGTGAGATGGTATCTTAGGGTGGTTTTTATTTGCATTTCTCTGACTGCTAGAGATGGTGAGCATTTTTTCATATACTTCTTGATTGATTGTATGTCCTCCTCTGAGAAATTTCTGTCCAGGTCCTTGGCCCATTTGTTGATTGGGTTATTTGTTATCTCATTGTCTAATTTTTTTAGTTCTTTGTATATTCTGGATATTAGGGCTCTGTCTGAAGTGTGAGGAGTAACGATTTGTTCCCAGGACGTAGGCTACCTATTTACCTCTCTTATTGTTTCTTTTGCTGAGAAAATAACTTTTTAGTTTGAGTAAGTCCCATTTGTTGGTTATAGTTATTAACTGTTGTGCTATGGGTGTCCTATTTAGGAATTTGGATCCCGACCCCACAGTATGTAGATCATAGCCAACTTTTTCTTCTATCAGACGCCATGTCTCTGATTTGATATCAAGTTCCTTGATCCACTTTGAGTTAACTTTTGTGCATGGTGAGAGAAAGGGATTCAGTTTCATTTTGTTGCATATGGATTTCCAGTTTTCCCAACACCATTTGTTGAAGATGCTAGCCTTCTTCCATTGCATGCTTTTAGCCCCTTTATCGAATATAAGATAGTTGTAGTTTTGTGGATTGGTTTCTGTGTCGTCTATTCTGTACCATTGGTCCACCCGCCTGTTTTGGTACCAGTACCATACTGTTTTTGTTTCTATTGCTCTGTAGTATAGTTTGAAGTCTGGTATAGCTATACCGACTGATTCACACTTCCTGCTTAGCAATGTTTTTGCTATTCTGGGTCTTTTATTTTTCCATATGAATTTCATGATTGCTTTCTCTATTTCTACAAGAAATGCCATTGGGATTTTGATTGGCATTGCATTAAACCTATTGAGAACTTTTGTTAATATCGCCATTTTGATGATGTTAATTCTACCTTTCCATGAACAGGGTATATTTTTCCATCTTTTAAGATCTTCTTCAATTCTCTCTTTAGGGTTCTGTAGTATTCATTGTATAAGTCTTACACCTCTTTTGTTAGGTTGATTCCCAAGTACTTTATTTTTCTGAGGATATTGTGAATGGGGTGGTTGTCCTCATATATATTTTAGAGGATTTGTCGCTGATATACAGGAATGCCTTTGATTTATGCCTGTTGATTTTATATCCTGCCACTTTGCTGAATTCATTTATTAGCTCTAATAGTTTCTTTGTAGACCCTTTTGGGTCTGCTAGGTATAGAATCATGTCATCTGCAAATAGTGATAATTTGAGTTCTTCTTTTCCTATTTTTATGCCTTTAATTTCTTTTGTCTGTCTAATTGCACTGGCCAGTGATTCAAGAACTATGTTGAACAGAAGTGGTAAGAGAGGCCATGCCTGTCTTGTACCAGATTTTAGAGGGAATGCCTTCAGTTTTTCTCCATTCAGAATGATGCTAGGCTGAGGCTTAGCATAGATTTCTTTTACAATATTGAGGTATGTTCCTGTTATCCCTAGTTTTTCTAGAGTTTTGAACATAAAGGGATGCTGTACTTTGTCGAATGCTTTTTCCGCATCTATCGAGATGATCATATGGTTCTTATATTTAAGCCTATTGATGTGGTGAATAACATTTATTGATTTTCGTATATTGAACCAACCTTGCATCCCAGGGATAAATCCTACCTGATCATGGTGCACAATTTTTTTGATATGTTTTTGTATCCGGTTCGCGAGAAGTTTATTGAGCATTTTTGCATCTAGGTTCATTATAGATATTGGTCTGTAGTTTTCTTTCTTTGGAGTGTCTTTGTCTGGTTTAGGAATCAGGGTGATGTTGGACTCATAGAATGAATTTGGAAGTTCTCCCTGTTTTTCATTTTCCTGAAATAGCTTGAAAAGTATTGGTATTAGTTCCTCTTTAAAGGTTTTGTAAAACTCTGCTGTATACCCATCCGGTCCTGGGCTTTTCTTAGTTGGTAGTCTTTTGATGGTTTCTTTATTTCCTCAGTTGATATTCGTCTGTTTAGGTTGTCAATATCCTCCTAACTCAATCTGGGCAAATCATATGACTTAAGAAATTTATCGATGCCTTCACTATCTTCTAATTTATTGGAGTATAAGGATTCAAAATAATTTCTGATAATCTTCTGTATTTCTGAAGTGTCTGTTGTGATATTGCCTTTTTCATCCCATATGCGAGTAATTTGAGTTCTCTCTCTTCTTCTCTTCATTAGCGTGGCTAAGGGTCTGTCAATTTTATTTATTTTTTCAAAGAACCAACTTTTAGTTTTGTCAATTTTTTCAATTGTTTCTTTTGTTTCAATTTCATTAATTTTTGCTCTGATTTTAATTATTTCTTGTCTTCTACTTTTTTGCTGTTTTTTTGCTCTTCTTTTTCTAGGACATTGAGTTGAAGTATTAGATCATTTATTTGTTGGTTTGTTTCTTTTTTTAAGGAATGAACTCCAAGCAATAAATTTTCCTGTTAGAACTGCTTTCAATGTGTCCCATAGATTTCGATATGTTGTGTCTGTGTTTTCATTTATCTCTAAGAATTTTTTAATATCCTCCTTGATGTCTTCTATAACCCATTTATCATTCAGTAACCTATTTTTCGTTCTCCAATTGATGCATGATTTTTCCTTACTTCTTTTATCGTTGATTTTCAATTTCATTTCATTATGTTCAGATAAGATGCATGGTATTATCTCTACTCCTTTCTATTGTCTAAGAGTTGCCCTGTGACATAATATATGATCTATTTTTGAGAAGGATCCAAGTGCTGCTGAGAAAAAAGTGTAACTGCTTGATCTTGGGTGGTATATTCTATATATGTCAATTAAGTCTAGGTTATTAATTATGTTATTGAGTTCTATAGATTCCTTATTCAACTTTTCTTTGTAAGATCTATCCAGTGGTGAGAGAGGTGTGTTGAAGTCTCCCATAATTATTGTATGGTGGTCTATTAGACTCTTGAACTTGAGAAGAGTTTGTTTGATGAACATAGCTGCACCATTGTTTGGGGCATATATATTTATGATTGTGATGTCTTGTTGGTGTATGGTTCCCTTGAGCTGTATGTAGTGTCCCTCTTCATCCCTTTTGATTAACTTTGGCTTGAAATCTATTTTATTTGATATGAGTATGGACACTCGTGCTTGTTTCCGAAGTCCATAAGAGTGATATGATATTTCCCAACCTTTCACCTTCAGTCTATGTATGTCTTTTCCTATCAAATGCGTCTACTGAAGGCAGCATATTGTTGGGTCTTGTTTTGTGATCCATTCTACTAGCCTGTGTCTCTTAATTCGTGAGTTTAAGCCATTAACATTTAGGGTTATTATTGAGATATGGGTTGTTCTTCCAGTCATATTGGTTTATTTATGTTACTAAACATGGTTTGTTTTCCTCTTTGATTATTCCCCCTCTTTACTGTACTCCCTCCCGCTGTTGGTTTTCATTGTTATTTTCCATTTCCTCTTCCTGCAATGTTTTGCCGAGGATGTTTTGAAGAGATGGTTTTCTAGCTGCAAATTCTTTTCACTTTTGTTTATCATGGAAGGTTTTAATTTCATCTTCCATACTGAAGCTTAATTTTGCTGGATACACAGTTCTTGGTTGGAACCCATTTTCTTTCAGTGTTTCAAATATGTTATTCAAGGATCTTCTAGCTTTCAGAGTCTGTGTTAAAAGATCAGCTTTTATCCTGATTGGTTTACCCCTAAATGTAATCTGCTTCCTTTCTCTTGTAGCTTTTAAAATTCTCTCCTTATTCTGTATGTTGGGCATCTTCATTATAATGTGTCTAGGTGTGGATCTCTTATGATTTTGCACATTCGGCGTCCCGTAGGCTTCTAGGATATGGGATTCTGTCTCATTCTTCAAGTCTGGGAAGTTTTCTCGTATTATTTCATTGAATAGATTGCTCATTCCTTTTGTTTGGAACTCTATACCTTCCTGTATCCCAATGACTCTTAAGTTTGGTCTCTTTATGTTATCCCATATTTCTTGAATGTTCTGCTCATGGTTTCTTAACAGCATTGCTGAGCTGTCTATGTTCTTCTCCAGTTGAAATACTTTGTCTTCATTTTCTGATGTTCTATCTTCTAAGTGTTCTACTCTGCTGGTAGTATTCTCAATTGAGTTTTTAATTTGGTTTATTGTTTCCTGCATTTCCAGGATTTCTGTTTGTTTGTTTTTTATAACCTTGATCTCCCTGTATAATTGATCTTTTGCTTCTTGTATTTGTTTATGTAATTCATTTTCGAAGTGCTCGAAGTGGTCTTTCATTGTCTGATTATGCTGTCTAATGTCTTCCTTGAGACTCCAGATAATCTGAAGCATGTATATCCTGAATTCTTTATCTGACATTCCATCTGCTGCAGATATTACCTCTTCTAAAGTTGAGTTGACCTGCATTGCTTGTGGTCCTTTCTTTCCTTGTCTTTTCATACTGATCGCGTTTCTTTCTGCTTGGTGAAACTGTTTTGTTATTGATTTTCCCCCTATATATTTATATTGCTCTTATATAGTTGCAAAGTCTCCCTCGGAGGCTTTGGCGGTGGTTCTGCCCCTCCTCCAATTGGGGCAATGTGCCTACTACGCCGGCAGGCTGCTGTGCCTCTACTTTCGGTGGGCCTGTTCTTTCGGTGGTCACAGGTTCGCCTCCCTTGCAGGCGTGAGAAGCGGCTCTGCACCTCTGCTGGCCGCTAGGCCTGTTCTGTCTGTCGTTTGTAGGTCTGTCTACCTAACAGGTGCTGGTGGCGGCTCTGCCCCTCCCCCAAACGGGGTGATGTGTCAGACGGCCACTGGGCCTGTTTTATCAGTGGTCACGGTATCGCCTACCTTGCAGGTGGGTGGGGCAGCTGTGCCCCTCTGCAGGTTTCTGGGCCTGACCTGCCGGTGGGTCGCAGGTCATTCATTTTTTAGTTCTAGTAGTTTTTGTACACCTTTTTTTGTCTTCTATGTATAGAATAATGTCACCCGAAAATAGTGATAATTTGCATTCTTATTTTCCTATTTTTATGCCTTTTATTTGTTTAGTATGTCTAATTGCTCTGGCCAGTGTTTCGAGAACTATATGGAATAGAAGTGGTGAGAGAGGGCATCCCTGTCTTGTTCCAGATTTTAGAAGAAATGCCTTCAATTTTTCTCCATTCATAATGATGCTAGCCTGAGGCTTAGCATAGATAGCTTTTACAATGTCGAGGTAACTTCCTGTTATCCCTATTTTTTCTAATGTTTTGAACATAAAGGGATGCTGTACTTTGTCAAATGCTTTTTTTGCTTCTATCGAGATGATCATATGGTTCTTATCTTTAAGTCTATTGATTTGGTGAATAACATTTATTGATTTCCGTATATTGAACCATCCTTGCATCCCAGCTATGAATCCTACTTGATCATGGTGCATAATTTTTTTGATGTGCCTTTGTATTCGATTCACCAGAGTTTTATTGAGGATTTTTGCATGTAGGTTCATCAGATATATTGGTCTGTAGTTTTCTTTCTTTGAGGTGTCTTTTTCTGATTTCGGAATCAGCGTGATGTTGGCCTCATAGAATGAATTTGGAAGAGCTCCCTCTTTTTCTCTATGCTGAAATAACTTGAAAAGTATTGGTATTAAATCTTCTTTAAATGTTTTGTAAAACTCCGCTGTATAGCCATCCGTTCCTGGGCTTTTCTTGGTTTGTAGTCTTTTGATTGCTTCTTCTGTTTCATCCATTGACATTGGTCTGTTTAAATTGTGTGTATCCTTCTGACTCAGTCTGGGAATATCATATGACTTAAGAAATTTATCGATGTCTTCACTATATTCTATTTTATTGGAATATAGGTTTTCTAAATAATTTCTAATTGTCTTCTGTATTTCGGAAGCATCTGTTGTAATATTGCCTTTTTCATCCCATATGTTAGTAATTTGAGTTCTCTGGCTTTTTCTCTTCATTAGCATGCCTAAGGGTCTGTCGAACATATTTATTTTTTCGAAGAACCACCTTTTAGTTTTGTTAATTTTTTCAATAGTTTCTTTTGTTTCAATTTCGTTGATTTCTGCTCTGATTTTAATTATTTCTTGCTTTCTGCTACATTTTTTGTTGTTTTGCTCTTCCTTTTCTAGGGCTTTGAGTTGAAGTGTGAGCTCATTTATTTGTTCGTTTTTACTTTTTTTCAGGAATGACCTCCAGGCGATGAATTTCCCTCTTAAAACTGCTTTCATTGTGTCCCATAGATTCTGATATATTTGTCTGTATTTTCATGTATCTCTAAGAATTTTTTGATTTCCTCCTTTATATCTTCTGTAACCCACTGATCATTCAGTAACATATTGTTCATTTTCCATGTGATGTAGGATTTTTCCTTCCTTTTTTTATCATTGGTTTCCAGTTTCATTCCATTATGATCAGAAAAAATTTATGGTATTATCTCAACCCCTGTATATTTACTGAGGGTTGCCCTATGACATAATATATGGTCTATTTTTGAGAAGGACCCACGTGCTACTGAGAAAAAAGTATATCCACTTGATGATGATTGATATATTCGATATATGTCAGTTAAGTCTAGGTTATTGATTGTGATATTGAGTTCTATAGTTTCTTTATTCACTTTTGTTTGGAGGATCTGTCCAATGGTGAGAGAGGTGTGTTGAAGTCACCCATAATTATTGTGTTGTGGTCTATTTCATTCTGGAACTTGAGGTGAATTTGTTTTTTGAACATTGCAGCACCATTATTTGGTGCATAAATATTGATAATTTTTATGTCTTGTTGATGAATGGTTCCTTTTAACAGTATATAATGTCCTTTCTTATCCCTTTTGATTAAATTAGTCTTGAAGTCGATTTTATTCGATATGAGCATGGCCACCCCTGCTTGCTTATGGGGAGCGTTGCATGGTATATTTTTTCCAAAACTTGCACCTTCAGCCTGTGTATGTCTTTTCCATTCAGATGTGCCTCCTGGAGGCAATATATTGTTGGATTCATTTTTAATCCAAGTTACCAGCCTATGTCGCGTTATTGGAGAGTTTAAGCCATTAACATTTAGAGTCACTATTGATATATGGTTTGTACTGCCGCTCATGATTGATGATTCATCTTTTTTTTTTTAATTTAGTTTGTTTCTCCATGATTAGCTTTTCCCCCACACTCAGTCATTACTGAGGCACTTCCCACTGATGGTTTTGGTTGTTGATTTTCATTTCTTCTTCGTGTATTGTTTTGCTCAAGATGCTTTGCAATGCTGGTTTTCTGGCTACAAATTTTTTTACCTTTTGTTTATCATGAAATATTTTTATTTCATCGTCATACCTGCAGCTTAATTTTGCTGGATACAGAATTCTTGGTTGGCATTCATTGTCTTTCAGTGTTTGAAATACGTTGCTCCAGGATCTTCTCGCTTTCAGCGACTGTGATGAAAAATCCATTCTCAACCTTATTGGTTTACCCCTTAATGTAATCTGCCTCCTTTCTCTTAGAGCTATTAATATTATCTCTTTGTTTTGTATATTGGATATCTTCATAACAATGTGTCTTGGTGTTGGTCTACTGTGATTTTGTGTTCTCCGTGTCCTGTAAGCATGTCCAATTTGTATATCTATTTACTTTGTATTTCTAGAAATATTTCTGTAATTATTTCATTCAATAGATTACTAATTCCCTTGGTTTGAATCTGTGTACCTATCCAGATGACTCATTAATTTTTTTTTATGTTATCCCATATCTCTTGGATGTTTTACTCATGATTTTTTACCAGCCTTTCTGTGTTGGCTAGATTCATTTCAAGATGATATATTTTGTCTTCATTATCTGACATTCTGTCTTCTACTTGCTCCACAGTGTTAGTGATACTCTCAATTGACTTTTTAATTTGGTTTATCGTTTCCTTCATTTCTAGAATTATTGTTTGATTTTTTTATAATCTCTATCTCCTGATAAAGATGCATAACTTCTTCTTTTATCTGTTTATGTAATTCATTTTCAATGTGTTCTTTCACTGTTTGGATTTGCTGTCTCGTATCCTCTTTAAGTTTCAATTCCATCTGTCTAAGGTATTCCTTGAGTTCTTTATATGACCATTTTTCTGATGACTATAGGTCCTCCTGAATATTTTGGCTGTCCTTCGTTGTTTGTACTTATTTTCTTCCTTGATTTTTTGTGCTGCTCATGTTACTTCTTGCTCTGTTTGACTGTTGAGTTACTGCTTACTCTTATAAATTTATTTGATGCTTGGAAGAAAAGATATTAGAAAGAAAGGGAAGAAGTCACTAAAGAGAATGAGAGTAGGCAGGTAGAATTCGAGGAAGGGGAAATCAGAAAATTGAAAAGAAATGATAAGACAAAAGAAAAAATAGAAAAGAAAGAAAGAAAGAAAAAAAAATTAAAAATAATGATCATTTAAAAGATGTAAATTAAAGTTTAAAATAATAATAATAATAAAATAAAAATATTTAAAAAATGAAAACATATTAAAAAGTTAAAGTACAACAACAAAAAATATGAATTTACATAAAGAATCTAAACCCCACACTCAGTAGGCCTCAAGTTGGAGAAGTAGAGCAGTATTAACGCCAGGGCTATTTTTTCACTTCTGTTTCACAGGAAGGCAGTCCAGGCAACCCTGATGTTAGGCAAATGAGGGGCAAGGGAGCTTATTTTGGACACGGACGTGGGCTGTGTACCTCATGGAAACCTCCAGCCTGAGGTTATGATGAGTGTCTACATGGAAGAAGATGAGGGCCATGTTGGGGTGTTTTGGTTTTAACTGTGAACATTTGTATGGCGGTAGGAAGAGATGACTGGGTACACCTGGGCTTGAACTCTTGTGTGATTCAACATAGAGACTGAGTTCTGGAATTGACCTCAGAGAAGTATTGCCATGGATTGTGTTGGGCTTTTAGAAGGCCATGCATGAGAGTCGCCCTTGGAAAGTGAGATCTACGCCCAAGTTGGCTTTCCACAGAGCAAAGGGAATCTCAGCCAGGATATCACATGATTTTATTCTGAAAGACTTGGCAGCCATAGTTGAGAGTGAAAACACACATGGACCTCACATTGTAGACCTCAATGGGCCTGGCTTCATGTGACCTTTTGGCCACCCTTTGGGAAGCCTTGCCTCTGAGAGTTCTCCAGAGCTTTCATTGAAGTGAGCTTACTCAACATTTAATGGTTAATGAATGAATTGAAACCCACAGTGCCTACAACTTCTTCCTTGAATAATGGCTAGATGAATACCATGAAATTTTTGAAATTCCCAAGACTAGGTGTCACAGGAGAACCTTTGGATGTCCTCTAGCTGATCATGAGAATACAAGACATTGCCTTTATTGACTGGGTTTCATGAAAATGGTGTATAACAGAGATGCAAGTAAGTTGGAACCTGCTGAGTAGTGTTCCTAGAGCCGTGGTGGGCAGGTGTGTGATAAAATATCTCTGGTGTGGCCATGTTTATCTGCCATTGGTGTCCAAATAACTTGTGACTGACATTTTGCAGCCAGTAGACCCTTATATGTAAAAGAATCTTGTTATATGGAGAGGTTTCAGGGCAATGTTCAGAATCAGGTTGCTATGGTCAATGTTGCAAGCTATGTAGGATAGAAGCCTGGTTGGTGCATTCTCCAACAGAACCCAACCCACCACAACTGAAAGAACTCCCTACAGCACTGTGTCCCAGTTGAACTCTTTTTATTTCATGAAGCAAATACCACACTCCTAGTGCAACAGCAAAAAACACCACAAAGAGTGGAGGATGACCAAATGGCTTCACAGTCCAGATGAGGAGACACTTGCCCTCAGTGGCCACAGTTTACCTACAAAGAGAAAATTCAGCACTGCTGCCTCATGTTCATCGGAAAATAAGAAACCATGTCATCCATGTCACATAGATGCAGACCCAGCTTTGATGGTCTCACTACAAAGGAAGCTAATGCTCCTGACAACAAAATATATTTCAAGTGCTCACCCTCAGAGGTAGTTTCTCCAGATGTTAGGCCAGCAGAGCTTCATGTTTGTGGAGTGTTTACCCTGTCCCTTACTTTTGGAAACTCCTCTACCACCTCCAAATTTGTGAACTCCTGAGCATTTTCTATAACAGGAATGTATTCACAGATTTTCTAACTCTTCTCCTCTAATTGTGTCTTACATGGGGCGAAGGTAATGCCAAGGCATTGTTCTGAATGAGAGTGGGAAGATTTTTGTGTAGCACATATTTGCATACACATTGGATACATTTTCCAATTTTCCATTCGAAATACTGAATCCCTGACACTAACAAATTCCCTTCTAGACTTTTACTTCTAATCTTAATATGATGGAGAAAAATAACCCAAACAAAATAGAAATACAAGAGGTTCACAGGAGGCATGGTGTATAGTTGGACTTGCCTTTCCTATGATAAATGGTAGGTGCTATAAATCTAGCAAATTTTTATTGAAACAGTTCTTTATGTGTTTTAAAAGTTAACAAATATGTGAATAACTGTCTCCCTTTCTCTGTAGTCTATTCAGCACATGTATTTTTTTATGCACGTATTGAATTCTACCTGGTATCACACATACATTTTGTGAGGTGGCTGACTTGGCAGATACAAACTGTAAGAAAAGATCACTCCTACTAAACGCTGTTGGAACTGAAAATTCAACATATGGGTCAGCTTTCTAGTTGAACAACATAAATTGATGTTCAGGAAAATGAGTATTTTTGGATCTGTGGATGATATATATTTCATGGTGAATTTCAATTGGCATACATAATGCTACTTTTTAATGTCTCTCTCTGTGTGTGTATCTATCTATCTATCTATCTATCTATATATATATATGTATTCACTCTCCAGATTTTTCAAAATATGAAATGTATTTGTCTTATTTTACACTCCCTAAATTCATTCATATTTATGTATGTGGATTTATAATCAACTTTTCACAAGTTTATTCTCAGAAATGTTCATCCACCTGAAATACATATTCGTTTCCAGTACTGAAAACTAACTTCAGGAGATCATATGATGGCAGCGAAAGGAGTGCATCAACCCCATATACAGCATCACTGTGCAAGAGAATGACGAATTTCCAGCAAAATTTGGGTGCTCCAAAACCTAGTGGAAGTATTTCCATCTCATGAGGATTAGCTACGGGGCTCAAACGTGAGTGATTTGTCCGCATAGAGCGTCATGCTGCTTATTCAGCAAATCGCCCTGCGGCTAGAGTCTGTGGCGCATGCTGGCAAACAATGAGATAGCAACACAAATATTCAGTGGTGCGGATTCTGTGTGCTCCAGCCAGCTGTACAATCACTGTGCTCATTGCTGAATTCTGGGTTTGAGACCGGGGAAGGACGCGGTCCAATTCGGTTTTCCACACCAGTCAGACCACAGAGGAAGCCAGGGGCCACCATCTTGGAGAGCTGACGTCACCATTCCTGTTTTCAACTCATAGCAGCTCATTCAGCTATAGAATAGGTAATCTCAGGCTGCCATTCGCCTGTGTCTCGGAGACAAATTACTCAGGCCTGTTCCTATCAGAACATACACCAAGCCCAGAGCGGCCGAATTCTGGCTCCTGGAACTGATCAGGCCCAGGGCTAAAGAACCCGCGGAAACTCCTTCTCGGTCTAGGTCTTGCTGAATACTGTGGAGGTAAATACCTACCTAGCCTTCATAGGCAGTGGCAACAGGATTGAGACGGGGCTTGTGAGGGCTGGTCAGGACTCACCCATTGCTTTGGTCATGCGGCAAAGGGAACGAAATGCTGCCATTCGCATGGGATACCAACATGTTAGAGATCTGATGTCATCACAAAGTGGTGGAGGAGATAACTTCATCGATACCAGCGGTGACAGAAACAGTTGGTCTCCTGGTAAAAAAAGTGAGTCACAAACACCCGAGTCTCTCTCACTTTGTCTTTAAGCCAGAGGGGCAGAGCAGAGCCGCCGCCCATGCCCGGCACAGGCCCAGCGACCTGCAGGCGTGGTAGTCATGTCATCCCAATTGGAGTAGTGACAGAGCAGAGCTGCTGCCCGTGCCTGGAACAGGCCCATCAACCAGCAGGCGTGGTAGTCACGTCACCCCAATTGGAGTAGGGGCAGAGCAGAGCCACCGCCTATGCCCAGAACAGGCCCAATGACCCGCTGGTGTGGTAGACACGGCACCCCTATTGGAGTAGTGGCAAAGCAGAGCCTTCTCCCGCGCCCAGTACAAGCCCCGCGGCCCACCAGCGTGGTTGTTAGGTCACCCCAATAGGAATAGGGGCAGAGCAGAGCCACTGCCCAAAACAAAACAGTTTCAACAAGCAGAGAGAACCGCGAGCAGTATGAAAAGACAAGGAAATAAAGGACCACAAGCAATGCAGGTCAACACAACTTTAGAAGAGGTAATAGCTGCATCAGATGGAATGTCAGATAAAGAATTCAGAATACTCATGCTTTAGATGATCTGGAGTCTCAAGGAAGACATTAGACAACAAAATCAGACAATTAAAGATCACTTCGACAATGAATTACATAAACAAATCCAATAAGCAAAAGATCAACTATATAGGGAGATAGAGGTTGTAAAAACAAACAAACAGAAATCCTAGAATTGCAGGAAGGAATAATTCAACTTAAAAACTCAATTGAGAATACTACCAGGAGAGTAGAACACTTAGAACATAGAACATCAGACAATGAAGACAAAGTATTTCAACTTGAAAAGAACATAGACCACTCAGCAAGACTGTTAAGAAACCACGAGCAGAATATCCAAGAAATATGGGATAACATAAAGAGGCCAAACTTAACAGTCATTGGGATACAGGAAGGTATAGAGGTCCAAACCAAAGGAATGAGCAACCTATTCAATGAAATAATACGAGAAAACTTCCCAGACTTGATAAATAAAACAGAATCCCAAGTCCTAGAAGCCTACAGAACGCCGAATGTGCAAAATCATAAGAGAGCCACAACTAGACACATTATAATGAAGATGCCCAACAAACAGAAAAAAGAGAGAATTTTAAAAGCTACAAGAGAAAGGAAGCAGATTACGTTTAAGGGTAAACCAATCAGGATAACAGCTGATCTTTCAACACAGACTCTGAAAGCTAGAAGATCCTGGAATAACATATTTCAAACACTGAAAGAAAATGGGTTCCAACCAAGAATTGTGTATCTAGCGAAATTAAGCTTCAGTATGGAAGATGAAATTAAAACCTTCCTCGATGAACAAAAGTGAAAAGAATTTGCAGCTAGAAAACCATCTCTTCAAAACATCCTCGGCAAAACATTGCAGGAAGAGGAAATGGAAAATAACAATGAAAACCATCAGTGGGAGGTAGGACATTAAAGGGGGGAAAATAATCAAAGAGGAAAACAAACCATGTTTAGTAACATAAATAAACAAATATGGCTGGAAGAACAACCCATATCTCAATAATAACCCTAAATGTTAATGGCTTAAACTCACCAATGAAGACACACTGGCTAGTAGAATTGAACAAAAAACAAGACCCAACAATATGCTGCCTACAGGAGATGCATTTGATAGGAAAATGCATACATAGACTGACGGTGAAAGTTTGGGAAAAATCATATCACTCATATGGACTTCGGAAACAAGCAGGAGAGTCCATACTCATATCAAATAAAATAGATTTTGAGCCAAAGTTAATCAAAAGGGATAAAGAGAGACACTACATACTGCTCAAGGGAACCATACACCAACAAGAGACAGCAATCATTAATATATATGCCCCAAACAATGGTGCAGCTATGTTCATCAAACAAACTCTTCTCAGGTTAAAGAGTCTAATACACCACAATACAGTAATCATGGGAGACATGAACACACCTCTCTCACCACTGGACAGATCTTCCAAACAAGGAATAAGGAATAAGGAAACTATAGAACTCAATAACACAATTAATAACCTAGACTTATTTGAGATATGTAGAATATAACACCCAACATCAAACAGTTACCTTTTTTTCTCAGCAGCACATGTATCCTTCTAAAAAATGATCATATATTATGTCACAGGGCAACTCTTAGACAATATAAAGGAGTACAGATAATACCATGCATATTATCTGATCATAATGGAATGAAACTAAAAATCAATGATAAAAGAAGGAAGGAAAAATCATGCATCACTTGGAGAATGAATAATAGGTTACTGAGTGATCAATGGGTTATAGAAGACATCAAGGAGGAAATTTAAAAATTCTTAGAGATAAATGAAAACACAGACACAACATATCGGAATCTATGGGACACATTGAAAGCAGTTCTAACAGGAAAATTCATTGCTTGGAGTTCATTCCTTAAAAAAAGAAACAACCAACAAATAAATGATCTCATACTTCATCTCAAAATCCTAGAAAAAGAAGACGAAAGAAACAGCAAAAGAAGTAGAAGGCAAGAAATAATTAAAATCAAAGCTGAAATTAATGAAATTGAAACAAAAGAAACAATTGAAAAAACTTGACAAAAGTAGAAGTTGGTTCTTTGAAAAAATAAATAAAATTGACAGACCCTTAGCCATGCTATGAAAGAGAAGAAGAGAGAACTCAAATTACTAGCATAAGGGATTAAAAAAGAAAATATCACAAGAGATATTTCTGAAATACAGAAGATTATCAGAAATTATTTTTAATCCTTATACTCCAAACAAATAGAAGACAGTGAAGGCATCGATAAATTTCTTAAGTCATATGATATGCCCATATTGAGTCAGGAGGATATAGACAACATAAACAGACCAATATCAATTGAGGAAATAGAAGAAACCATCAATCCACTACCAACTTAGAAAAGCCCAGGACCGTATGGGTATACAGCAGAGTTTAACAAAACCTTTAAAGAGGAACAAATACCAATATTTTTCAAGGTGTTTCAGGAAATTGAAAAAGAGGGAGATTCTTCCAAATTCATTCTACGAGGCCAAGATCACCCTGATTCTTACAACAGACAAAGACACTTCAAAGAAAGAAAACTACAGACCAATATCTCTAATGAACCTACACGAAAAAATCCTCAATAAAATTCTGGCGAATTGGATACAAAAACATATCAAAAAAATTGTGAATCCTGATCAAGTAGGATTCATCCGTGTGATGCAAGGCTGGTTCAATATACGGAAATCAATAAATGTTATTCACCACATCAATAGACTTAAAAATAAGAACCGTATGATCATCTCGGTAGATGCAAAAAAAGCATTCTATAAAGTACAGCATTCTGTTATGTTCAACACTCTAGAAAAACTAGTGATAAGAGGAACATACCTCAATATTGTAAAAGCAATCTATGCTAAGCTTCAGGCTAGCATCATTCTGAATGGAGAAAAATTGAAGGTATTCTCTCTAAAATCTGGAACAAGACAGGGATGCCCTCTCTCACCACTTCTGTTCAACATTGTTCTCGAAACACTAGCCAGAGCATTTAGACAGACGAAAGAAATAAAAGGTGTAAAAATTGGAAAAGAAGAACTTAAATTATCAGATCACATGATTCTATGTCTAGCAGTCCCAAAAGGGTCTACAAAGAAACTAACAGAGCTAATAAATGAATTCAGCAAAGTGGCAGTATATAAAATCAACATGCATAAATCTAAGGCATTCCTGCATATCAGCGACAAATCCTCTGAAATAGAAATGAGGACAACCACTCCATACACAATATCCTAAAAAAAAATAATAATAATTAGGAATCAACCTAACAAAAGATGTGAAAGTCTTATACAATGAAAACTACAGAACCCTAAAGAGAGAAATAGAAGAAGATCTTAGAAGATGTAAAAATATATCCTGTTCATGGATAGGCAGAACTAATATCATCAAAATGGTGATATTACCAAAAGTTCTCAATAGGTTTAATGCAATGCCAATCAAAATCCAAACGGAATTTTTTCTAGAAATAGAGAAAGCAATCATGAAATTCATATGGAAAAATAAAAGACACAGAATAACAAAAACAACACTAAGCAGGAAGTGTGAATCAGGCGGCATAGCGATACCAGACTTCAAACTATACTACAGAAATATAGTAACAAAAATACCATGGTAATGGTACCAAAACAGGCAGGTGGACCAATGGTTCAGAATAGAGGACACAGAAACCAAGCTAGGAAACTACAACTATCTTATATTTGATGGAGGGGCTAAAAGCATGCAATGAAGGAAAATAGCATCTGCAAAAAATGGTGCTGGGAAAACTTGGAATCCATATGTAACAAAATGAAACTGAATCCCTTTCTCTCGCCATGCACAAAAGTTAACTCAAAATGGATCAAGGAGCTTGATATCAAATCAGAGACATGGCGTCTGATAGAACAAAAAGTTGGCTACAATTTACATACTGTGGGGTCGGGCTCCAAATTCCTGAATAGGACACCCATAGCACAAGAGTTAATAACTAGAATCAACAAATGGGACTTACTCAAACTAAAAAGTTTTTTATCAGCAAAAGGAACAATAAGAGAGGTAAATAGGGAGCCTAATCCTGGGAACAAATCTTTACTCCTCACACTTCAGATAGAGCCCTAATATTCAGAGTATACAAAGAACTCAAAAAAATAGACAATAAGATAACAAATAACCCAATAAACAAATGGGCCAAGAACCAGAACAGACACTTCTCAGAGAAGTACATACAATCAAAAAACAAGTACATGAAAAAATGCTCACCATCCCCAGCAGTCAGAGAAATGCAAATCAAAACCACCCTAAGATACCATCTCATTCCAGTAAGATTGGCAGCCATTATGAAGTCAAACAACAACAAGTGCTGGTGAGAATGTGGAGAAACAGGTACACTTGTACATTATTGGAGGCACTGCTAATTGGTAGAGACAATTTGGAAAGCATTATGGAGATTTCTTGGAAAGCTGTGAATGGAACTACCATTTGACCCAGCTATTCCTCTTCTCGGTCTATTCCCTAAAGACCCTAAAAGAGCATGCTACAGGGACACTGCTACATTGATGTTCATAGCAGCACAATTCACAATAGCAAGACTGTGGAACCAACCTAGATGCTGTTCAATAGAAGAATGGATAAAAAAAATGTGGCACTTATACACAATGGAGTATTACTCTGCTTTAAAAAATGACAAAATCATAGAATTTGCAGGAAAATAGATGGCATTAGAGCAGATTATGCAAAGTGAAGCTAGCCAACCCCTAAAAAACAAATGCTAAATGCCTTCTTTGATTAAAAGGAGAGTAACTACGAACAGAGTAGGGATGAAGAGCATGAGAAGAAGATTAATATTAAATAGGGATGAGAGGTGGGAGAGAAAGGGAGAGGGAAGGGAAATTGCATGGAAATGGAAGTAGACCCTCAGGGTTATACAAAATTACATAAAAGAGGATGTGAGGGGAAAGGGAAAAATAATACAAAAGGGAGAAATTTATTACAGTAGAGGGGGTAGAGAGAGGAGAGGGGAAGAGAGCGGAGGGGAGGAGGGATAGTAGAGGATAGGAAAGGCAGCAGAATACAATAGACACTAGTATGGAAATGTGTCAATCAATTGATGTGTAACTGATGTGATTCTGCAATCTGTATACGGGGTAAAAATGGGAGTTCATAACCCACTTGAATCAAAGTGTGAAATATGATATATCAAGAAATAAATAATGTTTAGAACAACCATAAAAAATTAAAAAAAAAAAAAAGAAAACTAACTTCGGTGAATGAGGCACGCGAATCCTAATATTTCTACAGTAACTGACCAAGTTTAACATCAATGCAAGTAGATTCCAATGGACATGATGTGTATTTTTACGTTAATTTTTATTCAAAACTGGTACAATTTCATCAGTTTATGCACATCATAGGATATATATTTCATAAAAAATTTAGCAAATTTATAGGCATTTGTTTCACTTTCAATCACTTCCTGCTTCAAAACACATGTATTCCTCCATATTTCTTGACTGGTCTTTGCATGAGAATTCTTTCCGAACACATTATTTTCGATTTCCATAATCACTTTTGAAGCAAACTTCACACACTCTTCATGATAAATCAAAACACTAATATTACCATTAGATGTATAACTGGTTGGAATGAATGAATATATATCAATATAAGATTTATTGTATATTTTCAGATATCAATTCAATCCATTATTTAAAGTTGGAACCAGTTATATTATTTATTCACAGTATGGTGTATTCATGCTTAATCTCTATATTCATGGACACAGGGTACACCTCTTTGTACCCCCAATAAAAATTTTACGTCTTCAGTATATTGCTCCCAGAAATGGTGGTAGAAATACTCATGTCACCTGATCTACATATAGATTTTATCACAGTAATATTCTGGACAAAAAATGTAAAGGTCACACTTATGATTGTACCAAAGACTAAATGGAAAGCGATCATGGATTACTAAAAACATCCTTGTCCAGGTTGCCTAATGCTCTCAAATGTCAATCCTATTGGTTACTACATATTTGTTTCTTCCTAAGATTATATATTCAAACTCAACCCTGGTGAAAATGTCTACTCCTATCACTCACTTAATACTTTGCCTGATTTCATAATGTCTCTATTGTTATCTGCTTTTCTACATATTTTCCCAATTTCATCATAGTGACTGACTCTTCATATGTGCTGACATTTACATTCACTCTCTATCTGAAACCCTATAGCTAAAGAATTTTTAGTCCCAATCCTACACTCAGTCTTCTTCCTAAACCTACCGACTATCTTCCTAATTCTACTGACTATCCCTTTGGATTGGATGTTCTCTTCTACATTCAAACATCCAAGGTACAAGGTCCTATGCCATTGTATATCAAATTGTCTGAGACATCTTTGCAGAATATAATTCAAAACTAAGTATCCCAATTAAGGGCCCAATGCCCTTCTGGGCTTCAAATCATACCTAGATTTTTGTTTTCATACTTATATTTCACCTCAATATTCTTGTAAATATCGCAGGTTCCCAATACCATTATTTATCACACAGAATGATTGCTAACCCAAATCGAACCTGTTATTAAGCCTAAACATACACTGTTTCCTCAATCTCATTTTACAGAAGAGCAGGGATAGAGTCGTTCTTACAATACAGGAAAGTAGGGGACATTCCACCTGCTGAGAACCTCAAAGGTCCATTCAGAAATGATACCTGGAGAAGATGTAGGCAGCTATGAAGGACCTGAGAGAGCAAAAGTCATCTTCCATGGCAAACAACCTGGTCAGGATGAAGGGATGTGTCTGAATCAGCCTCTCTCTTTTTATTGTAGAGAAGATGGACCAAACCAGGCCTGTGTGGAGATCTGGTGCTGGGTGCCTATGGTTGACATACCATTCTACCTTGTGAAAGTGTCACAGGAAGTAGGGGCAGCCTCCATCTCATGGGACACTTGGAAGCAACTGTTAGGACAAAGTGGTTGCCAAGGCAGTGACCTCATTCAGTTCCAAAGAAAGTGATATACCTCATTTCCTTGGTGATGGAACTCTCTGAACTTTGTATCCAAGAATCCAGGCACCCCGAGGCAGCCCCAGTCCCAGTGGACTCACTTGTTTGGATTTACCAAGGACAGAGTCAGTCTTTCTTGGTACCTACCGATGTGAGGATGGCCAAATGCCAGGAGAGCTCTGAAGAGGGACCTTTCCAGAAGAAGCAGGTAGTGGCTCACCCCTTTTTCTTGACAACTTCACAGAGTTGGCCAAGGAAACCAGATCTGAGAGAGGTCAGGCCATGTTCTGAGAATAGGTAGGAAAGTTGGTTTGTTTGGTTTGGAGTGGATTGTTTTTAGTAAGTCGTTTGACCAGGCGAGTGTTTCTATGTCTGTGTATCCCACTGTGTCCATTGTTGTAGACATTAGAAAAGAGAATGCATTAATGGATGCGTCCAGTCTACTATAAATCTTCCCATAATTCAACCTGCCCAATTTATGAATGGACTGCAGCTTGTCTTATCGAGAGGCAACACATTCTATCTTCCTAAGTTCCTGTTTTCTTCCTGAATTCTGGCCACTCTCCAGAATAGGCTCATGGTTTTGTGTCCAAGATATGCACCACTACAAGCTCTGTGACATGGCCATGTACTGGATAGCGGAAGAGAATGGCCAGCCTTTCAGAAAACTCAGATATCAGTGTGAACAGAAATGTCTCAGTGGAAAAACTCCGCTTTGGGCCTTTTGCTTACCTATTGTTCTGTTGCACTGAATGTCAGGAAAGACTTGGCCTCAGGCCACCCCTTTGTGAAGCCTGAAGAAAGAGTTTTCAAATGGAAATGAATGGGCATCACCTGTGGCTCTTTGCTTAATGCTTTGTAAAGGGATGTGGCTGAATTAGCCTCTTGGCCTGTGTGTGGCTGTGTCTTACATTCTCAGCACCTGATGGATCTAAAGAATGATCCCATGTGTGCATCAAAAACCATAATGGCAAAAAGATCAGTCATTGTGGATGAAGTCTCTTGCCTTCCTCTGTTAGGTTCCTGACCTCTGTCAAGTGAGAAAATGGATTCTTTGGGTCAAAAGAGTTCCTCAAAGCCCTGCAGAGGTGCTTGGGGTTTCGCATGACTCCAAATCACAAAGAATCTATACCTGAAAATTAGTAGGCCTCAAATTGGAGAAACAGAGCATTATTAATGACAGGCTTATTTGATCACTCCTGGTTCACAGGAAGGGTGTCCAGGCCACCCTGACTTTAGGCAAATGAGGGGCAAGTGAGCTTATTTTGGACACTTTCTTGGACTTCGCCCCTCATGAAAATCTTCAGCCAGACATTATGATGAATGACAATATGTAAGAAGATGAGAGCCATGTGGGAGTCTTTTCGTTTTAATTTTGGTCATTTGTGTGGCGGTTGGAAGAAATGACTTTGTCCACCTGGGCTTGAACTCTGGTGTGATTCCCCTTAGAGACTGAGTTGTGGAACTGACCTTAGAGAAGTATTGCATTGAATTTTGTTGGGATTTTAGGAGGCCACGCATAAGAGTCACCCTTGGAACTGAGATCTAGGCCCAGCGTTGCTTTCCACAGATTTTTCAATTTCTGAAAGAAGTGACCTCACCTCACTTCCTTGGTGATGGAACTCTCTGATCTTGGGATCCAGGAATTCAGGCAAAAAAGCCAGGGCCAGTTCCAGTCCGAGTGGTCTCATTTGTTTGGATTTACCAAGGACAGAGTCAGTCTTTCTTGGTACCTACTCATGTGAGGATGGCCAAATGGCAGGAAATCTCTGAAGAGGGGCCTTTCCTGAGAAAACAGGTAGTGGCTCACACTGGCTCCTGACAATTAAATAGAGTTGGCCATGGAGTCCAAATCTGAGACAGGAGTGGCCATTTCGGGAGAACATAGTATGGCCCATAAGTCAGAGGACACTCAAGATAGTCAAAGACCTACTTGGCAGAAGGAGGTGCCTTTGTAGGTTTGGTTGTGGTTTTGTGGTTTTGTCTCATGTTCTGAAAATAGGCAGGGAAGTCGGTTTGTTTGGTTTGGAGTGAACTGTTTCTAGTAAGTCGTTTGGCAAGGCGAGTGTTTCTATGTCTGTGTATCCCACTGTTATCTATGGTTGTAGACATTAGAAAAGATATTGGATCAATGGATATGTCCTGTTTAGTAGAAAGCTTCCCAGAATTCATCCTGCACAATTTATGAATGGACTGCGGCTTGCCTTATCAATTGGCTACACCTGCTATCTTCCTAAGTTCCACTTTTCTTCCTGAATTCTGGCCACTCTCTAGAATAGGCTCATGGTTTTTTGTGCAAGATATATACCACCTCCAAGCTCTGTGACATGGCCATGTACTGGATAGCTCAAGGGAATGGCGAGCATCACAGAAAACTCAGAAATCACTATGACCATTAAAGACTCAGTGGAGAAACCCTGCTTTGGGCCTTTAGGTTACCTATTGTTCTGTTGCCCTAAATGTCAGGAAGGTCTTTGCCTTAGGCCACCCCTTTGTGAAGCCTGAAGAAAACAGTTTTCAAATGGAAATGAATGGGCATCACCTGTGGCTCTTTGCTTAATTGCTTTGAAAAAGATGTGTCTCATTCAGACCATTGGCCCTGTGTGAGGCTGTTGCTTAGTTTCTCATCACCTGATGGATCTAAAGAAAGATTCCATGTGTACATACAAAACCAAAGTGGCAAAAAGAGCAGTCATTGTGGATGAAGTCTCTCGTCTTCCTCTGTAAGGTTCGTGACCTCCATCAAGTGAGAATAGGGATCCTTTGTCTCAAATGAGTTCCTCAAAGCCCTGCAGATTCTATCCCCTAGGTGCTTGGGTTTTATCATGACTCCAGTTCACATAAAGAATCTAAAACCCACAGTCAGTAGTCCTCAAATTGGAGAAGCGGAGCAGTATTAATGGCAGACCTATTTGATCACATCTTGTTCACAGGAAGTGTGTACAGCCACCCTAAGTTTAGTCAAATTAAGGGGCACGGGAGCTTATTTTTGACACTGGCTTGGGCGGAGCCCCTTATGGATTCCTCCAGCCAGAAGTTATGATGAGTGTCTATATGGAAGAAAATGTGGGTCATGTGGGAGTGTTTTGGTTTTAATTGTGGTCATTTGGGTGGTGGTTGGAAGTGACAACTGGGTCCACCTGGGCTTGAACTCTGGTGTGATTCCCCTTAGATACTGAGTTGAGGTACTGACCTCAGAGAAGTATTGCCATGAATTGAGTTGGGATATTAGGAGGCCACGCATGAGATTTGCCCTTGGAAACTGAGATCTAGGCCCAGGTTGGCTTTGCACAGAGCACTTGGAATCTCAGCCAGGGTATTACATAATTTTATTCTGAAAGACTTGGCAGCCATAGTTGAGAGTCAAAACACACATGGACCTCACATTGTAGACCTCAATGTGCCTAGCATCATGTGATCATTGGCCACTCTTTAGGAAGCCATGCTTATGAGAGTTCTCCAGAGCTTTCATTGAAATGAGCATCCTCACCATTAAATGGTTCCTGAATGAAGTGAAACCCACAGTGCCTTCAACTTCATCCTTGAAAAATGGCTAGATAAATACCGTGAAATTTTTTTAAATTTCCATGACCAGGTGGCACTGGAGAACCTTTGGATATCCTGTTGCTGACTATGAGTACACCAGACAGTGCCTGATGGACTGGGTTTCCAGAAAATGGTGTAGAGCAGAGATGCCAGTAATTTGGAGCCTGCTGAGTAGTGGGCATAGAGCTGCAGTCGGCAGGTGTGTGATAAATCATCTGTGGTGGAGCCATGTGGATCTTCCATTGGCTTCCAAATTGCTTGTGACTGACATGGTGCAGCGAGCAGACCCTTATATGTAAAGGCGTATTTTTATTTGTAGAGTTTTTAGGGCAATGTTCAGAATCACGTTGCTATGGTCAAGAGGCAAGCTATTTGGGATAGAACCTTGGTGGGTGCATTCTCCTGCAGACCCTGACCCACCACACGTGAGAAACTCCCTCCAACACTTTGGCCCAGGTGGACTCCTTGTATTTTGTGAAGCAAATACCAAACTAACAGTGCAGCAGCAAGAAACACCACAAAATGTGGAGGATGACCAAATGGCTTCACAGTCCACACGGGGAGACACTTAGCCCCCAGTGACCACAGTTTACCTACAAAGATTGAATTCAGCACTGCTGACTCATGTTCATTGGAACATAAGAAACCATGTCCTCCAGGTCACATAGATGCAGACCCAGCTTTGATGCTCTCATTACAAAGGAATCCAAAGCTCCTGACAACAACATATATTTCAAGTGCCCAACCTCAGTGGCAGTTTCTGAAGAAGTCTTTAGGCCAGCAGAGCTCCATATTTGTGGAGTGTTTACCCTGTCCCTTACTTTAGTAAACTACTCTACCACCTCCAATGTTGTGAACTTTTGAGCATATTAAATTCCAGCTATGTATTCCCAGATTTTCTAACTCTTCTCCTCTAATGATGTATTACTTGGGGCGAGGGTAATGTCAAGGCATTGTTCTGGAAGAGAGTGAAATATTTCTCCATGTGTTTTTTTTTTCAATTATTTTATTTCATATTATTTTTTTATTTTTTTAATTGGGTGTTCAAAACATTACAAAGCTCTTGACATATTATATTTCATACATTAGATTCAAGTGGGTTATGAACTCCCATTTTTATCCCAAATACGGATTGCAGAATCATATGTGTTACACATCTGCATTTTTATAATGCCCTATTAGTAACTGTTGTATTCTGCTACATTTTCTATCCTCTAGTATCCCCACTCCCCTCCCATCTTCTCTCTCTACCCCATCTACTGTAATACATTTATATCTTTGTTAATTTTCCCATTCCCCTCACAACCTCTTATATGTAATTTTGTGTAACAATGAGGGTCTCCCTACATTACCATGCAATTTCCTTTATCTCTCTCTTTCCGACCCCCACCTCATGTCTCTGTTTAATGTTGATCTTTTCTTCCTGCTCTTCCTCCCTGCTCTGTTATTAGTTGCTCTCATTATATCAAAGAAGACATTTTTATTTGTTTTTTAGGGTTTGGCTAGCTTCACTAAGCATAATCTGCTCTAGTGCCATCCATTTCCCTGCAAATTCAATGATTTTGTCATTTTTTAATGATGCATAATACTCAATGGTGTATAAATGCCACATTTTTTTATCCATTCATCTACTGAAGGGCATCTGGGTTGGTTCCACAGTCTAGCAATTTTGAATGGTGCTGCTATGAACATCAATGTGGCAGTATCCCTGTAATATGCTCTTTTAAGGTCTTCAGGGAATAGTCTGAGAAGGGCAATAGCTGGGTCAAATGGTGGTTCCATTCCCAGCTTTTCCAGGATTCTCCATACTGCTTTTCAAATTTGCCACAACAGTTTGCAGTCCCACCAGAAATGTACAAGAGTACCCTATTCTCCACATCCTCGCCAGCACTTGTTGTTTGACTTCATAATGGCTGCCAATCTTACTAGAGTAGGATGGTTTCTTAGGGTGATTTTAATTTGCATTTCTCTGACTGCTAGAGATGGTGAGCATTTTTTCATTTACTTACTGATTGATTGTATGTCCTCCTCTGAGTAGTGTCGGTTCAGGTCCATGGCCCATTTTTTGATTGGGTTATTTATCATCTTATTGTCTAATTTTTTGAGTTCTTGGTATACTCTGGATATTAGGGCTCTATCTGAAGTGTAAGGAGTAAAAATTTGTTCCCATAATTTAGGCTCCCTATTTACCTCTCTCATTTTTTATCCTGCTGAGAAAAAACTTTTCAGTTTAAGTAAGTCCCATTTGATGATTCTTGTTATTAACTCTTCTGCTATGGGTGTCCTGTTAAGGAATTTGGAGCCCGGCCCCACATTATGTAGATCGGAGCCAACTTTTTCTTGTATCAGATGCAGAGTCTCTTATTTGATATCTAGCTCCTTGATCCACTTTGAGTTAACTTTTGTGCATGGCAAGAGGAGGGGATTCGATTTTATTTTGTTGCATATGGATTTCCATTTTTTACAACACCATTTGTTGAAGATGCTATATTTCCTCCATTGCATGCTTTTAGCTCCTTTATCAAATATAGCATAGTTGTAGCTTTGTGAATTAGTCTTTGTGTCCTCTATTCTGTACCATTGGTCAACCTGCCAGTTTTGGTACCAGTGCCATGCTGTTTTTGTTAATATTGCTCTGTAGTATAGTTTTAAGTCCGGTATCGCTATACCGCCTGATTCACACTTCCTGCTAGAATTGCTTTTGCTATTCTGGGTCTTATATTTTTCCATATGAATTCCATGATTGCTTTATCTATTTTTACAAGAAATGCCATTGGGATTTTGATTGGCATTGCATTGAACCTATAGAAAACTTTTGGTAATTTCGCCATTTTGATGATCTTAGTTCTGCCTATCCAGGAACAGGGTATATTTTTCCATCTTCTAAGATCTTCTTCTACTTCTCTTTTTAGGGTTCTGTAGTTTTCATTGTATAAGTCTTTCACCTTTTTTGTTTGGTTGATTTTTAAGTATTTAATTTTTTTGAGGGTATTGTGAATGGAGTGTTTTTCCTCATTTCTGTTTCAGGAGGTTTGTCGCTGATATACAGAAATGCCTTTGATTTATGCGTTTTGATTGTATATCCTGCCACTTTGCTGAATTCATTTATTAGTTCTAGTAGTTCTTTTGTAGACCCTTTTGGGTCTTCTATGTATAGAATCATGTCACCAGGAAATAGTGATAATTTTCGTTCTTATTTTCCTATTTTTATGCCTTTGATTTCTTTCGTCTGTCTAATTGCTCTGGCCAGTGTTTTGAGAACTATATTGAATAGAAGTGGTGACAGAGGGCATCCCTGTCTTGTTCCAGATTTTAGAGGGAATGCCTTCAATTTTTCTCCATTCATAATGATGCTAGCCTGAGACTTAGCATAGATAGCTTTTACAATGTCGAGGTTAGTTCCTGTTATCCCTATTTTTCTAATGTTTTGAACATAAAGGGATGCTGTACTTTGTCAAATGCTTTTTCTGCATCTATCGAGATGATCATATAGTTCCTATCTTTAAGTCTATTGATGTGATGAATAACATTTATTGATTTTCGTATATTGAACCATCGTTGCATACCAGGGATGAATCCTACTTGATCCTGGTGAACAATTTTTTTGATTTGCCTTTGTATTCGATTAGGCAGATTTTTATTGAGGATTCTTGCATCTAGGTTAATCAGATATATTGGTCAGTAGTTCTCTTTCTTTGAGGTGTCTTTTTCTGGTTTTGGAATTAGGGTGATGTTGGCCTCATAAAATGAATTTGGCAGAGCTCCCTCTTTTTCTATTTCCTGAAATAACTTGAAAAGTATTGGTATTAATTCTTCTTTAAAGGTTTTGTAAAACTCCGCTGTATAGCCATCCGTTCCTGGGCTTTTCTTGGTTGGTAGTCTTTTGATTGCTTCTTCTATTTCATCCATTGATATTGGTCGGTTTAAATTGTGTGTATCCTCCTGACTCAGTTTGGGCAAATCATATGACTTAAGAAATTTATCGATGTCTTCACTATTTTCTATTTTATTGGAATAATGGTTTTCAAAATAATTTCTAATTGTCTTCTGTATTTCTGTAGCATCTGTTGTGATGTTGCCTTTTTCATCCCATATGTTAGTAATTTGAGTTCTTTCTCTTCTTTTCGTCTTTAGCATGGCTAAGGGTCTGTTGATCTTATTTATTTTTTCGAAGAAGCAACTTTTAGTTTTGTTAATTTTTTCAATAGTTTCTTTTGTTTCAATTTTGTTGATTTCCACTCTGATTTTAATAATTTCTTGCCTTCTGCTAAATTTGCTGTTGTTTTGCTCTTCCTTTTCTAGGGCTTTGAGATGAAGTGTGAGCTCACTTATTTGTTGGTTTTTCCTTTTTTTTCAGGAATGACCTCCAGGCGATGAATTTCCCTCTTAAAACTGCTTTCATTGTGTCCCATAGATTCCGATATGTTGTGTCTATAATTACATTTATCTCTAAGAATTTTTTGATTTCCTCCTTTATGTCTTCTGTAACCCATTGATCATTCAGTAACATATTGTTCATTTTCCATGTGATGTAGAATTTTTCCTTCCTTCTTTTATCATTGATTTCCAGTTTCATTCCATTATGATCAGATAAAATGCATGTTATTATCTCCACACCTTTATATTTACTGAGGGTTGCCCTATGGCATCATATATGGTCTTTTTTTGAGAAGGATCCATGTGCTGCTGAGAAAAAAGTATATCCACTTGATGATGGTTGATATATTCTATATATGTCAGTTACATGTTGGTTATTGATTGTGATATTGAGTTCTATACTTTCTTTATTCAACTTTTGTTTGGAGGATCTGTCCAATGGTGATAGATGTGTGTTGAAGTCACCCATAATTATTGTGTTGAGGTCTATTTCATTTTGGAGCTTGAGGAGAATTTGTTTCATGAACATCGTAGCACCATTATTTAGTGCATAAATATTGATAATTGTTATGTCTTGTTGGTGAATGGTTCCTTTTAACAGTATGTAATGTCCTTCCTTATCCCTTTTGATTAACTTAGTCTTGAAGTCGATTTTATTTGATATGAGGATGTCCACCCCTGCTTGTTTATGAGGATAAGTGTGCATGGTGTATTTTTTCCCAACCTTTCACCTTCAGCCTGTGTGTCTTTGCATTTCAGATGTGTCTCCAGGAGGCAACATATTGTTGGATTTGTTTATTTAATCCAAGTTACCAGCCTATGTCGCTTTATTGGAGAGTTGAAGCCATTTACATTCAGAGTTACTATTGATGTATGGTTTGTACTGCCAGCCATGTTTGATTATTTATCTTTTTTTAAATTTAGTTTGTTTCTCCATGATAAGCTTTCACCCTGCCTCTGTCATTACCAAGGTACTTCCCACTGATGGTTTTGGTTGTTGTTTTTCATTTCTTTCTTGTGTAGTGTTTTTCTCAAGACGCTTTGTAAAGCTTGTTTTCTGGCTTCAAATTCTTTTAGCTTTTGTTTATCATGAAAGATTCTTATTTTATTGTAGTACCTGATGGTTAATTATGCTGGATACATAATTCTTGGTTGGCATCCATTGTCTTTCAGTGTTTGAAATACGTTTTTCCAGGATCTTCTCGCTTTCAGCATCTGTGATCAAATATCCGTTGTTAACCTTATTGGTTTACCACTGAATGTATTCTGCCTCCATTCTCTTGTAGATTTATTATTTTCTCTTTGTTCTGTATATTGGATATCTTCATAACAATGTGTCTTGGCATTCGTCTACTGTGATTTTGTGTGCTCTTGTCCTGTATGCATCTACAATTTGTATATCCATTTCCTTTTTTATTTCTGGAAAGTTTTCTGTAATTATTTCATTCAGCAGTTTTCTCATTCCCTTGGTTTGAGTCTCTGTACCTTCCTCTATCCTGATGACTCGTAAGTGTGGTTTTATTTATGTTATCCCAAATCTCTTGGATGTTTTTCTTGTGATTTTTTTGCCAGCCTTTCTGAGTTGGCTGGACTCGTTTCAAGATGATATATTTTGTCTTCATTATCTGACGTTCTGGCTTCTACTTGCTCCACTCTGTTAGTGATACTCTCAATGGAGTTCTTAATTTGGTTTATCATTTCCTTCATTTCTAGAATTATTGTTTGATTTTTTTTTATAATCTCTATCCACTGATAAAGATGCTTAACTTTTTCTTTTATATGTTTATGTAATTCATTTTCAATGTTTTCTTTTACTGTTTGGATTTTCTGTCTCGTATCTTCTTTAAGTTTCCATTCCATCTGTCTAAGGTATTCCTTGAGTTCTTTATATGACCACTTTTCTGATGAATCCTGGTCCTCCTGAATATTTAGGGTGTTCTTCGTTGTTTGTTCTCCTTTTCTTCCTTGCTTGTTTATGCTGCTCATGTTACTTCTTGTTCTGTTTGACTGCTGAGTTACTGTTTACTCTTATAAATTTATTTGATGCTTGGGAGGAAAGATTTTAGAAGGGAAGGGAAAAAGTCACTAAAGAGAATGAGAGTAGGCAGGTAGAATGCAAGGAATGGGAAATAAGAAAATTGAAAAGAAATGAAATACAATAGAAAAAATAGAAAATAAAGAATGAAAATGATTTTTTTTAAAAAATGATAATGATAATATAAAATTAAAATTAAAATTTTAAAAAATAATAATAACAAAATATGGGAGGTGAGGGGGGATTGCAGAGGAAAGGAAAGGCAGCAGAATACAACAGTTACTAGTATGGTATTATGTAAAAATGTGGATGTGTAACCCATGTGATTCTGCAATCTCTACTTGGTTTAAAAAAGGGAGTTCATAACTCACTTGAAGCTAATGTATGCTAATGTATGAAATATGATATGTCAAGAGCTTTGTAGGGTTTTGAACAACCAATAAAAAAATAAAATAAAATAAAATTATTTTGCCATTTAAAAAAAAAAAGAAAATAATTTTGAAGTTTATCTATGATCCAGGGGCAAGTTAAATGAAACAGTTTCCAGTTGTTAAGTCACCAAAAAATTTATTATTTCATGTGTTATTTATTTGCTTTGTAGTATGCTTAAATTTTATTTTTGGAAAGTTTTTAACCTTATTAAATTTGTTTATTTGTTGTGGGGGAAACAATTGTATATAGGTTAAGTATTGTTTATCAAAAATGCTTAGAACAAGAAGCATTTCAGATTTTGGATTTTTTTGGAATTATGGAATATTTATACACACATAATCTTGGGGATAAGACTCAAGTGTAAATATGAAATTCATTTATATTTCATACATGCCTTAGACCCATAGCCTGGAGGAAATTTCATACAACATTTTTAGTATACCTGCATTTTGACTGTAACCTGTCAAATGAAGCCAAGTAGGAAACTTTTCACTTGTCACATTCCAGTACTAAAACACGTTAGATTTGGCATTTTGGATTTGGGATTTGGGGATTAGGGGTGCCCAGTTTCCAGAGGGCAAATTCTATTTTTCTACTAAAGTAAACTCATTTATCATAGTAAGTTGTCCTAAGTTAATTATCTTTGTATCCACAAAATTCCTAAAACTTATTGTGGTGCCTATATTTCTCCTTAAAATCATATTTCAAACATTTAATCTTGCTTCATTGAATAAAAACAAATCATATTTTCATCTAATTTTTAGATTCTTTAATTAATTAACACAATTGCTGTCTTATTAAAGGTTCTTTCACTTAAAATACATATTTTACATTGATATTAATAATAGATTTTCTGGAATTATCAATAAAATTTTTATACAATAGCTTTTGCTCCCTGTATTTTCAAACACCACTTAACTTGTGTGTTTGTGTTGCAAACAACTTAGAGCTGATTTTGTATTTTTACTTCAAATGACATTTTCTACACACTTTCATTTATTTTTTATAATTTATTCTTTTTTACTAGTTTTTTTAGTTGTTGATGGATCCTTATTTAATTAATTAATTTATATGCAGTGCTGAGAATCCAACCAGTGCCTCACACATGCTAGACAAGTGCTCTACCACTGATCCACAACTCTAGCCCACTCCAGTTTATTCTTAAAATTCACATTTTTTTTTAGTTTATGTATAGGTATTTTTTTATTGGCTCTACACAGCACTGGTATACTATCATATTTCTTTTTTTAATTGGTTCTTTTTATACATAACATTAAGATTATACATAACATTAAGATTCATTTTGGCATAATTATAAAAGCATGAAATATAATTTGCTCTAATTCAGTCCCCAGTACTTCCTCTTTTTCTCCTTTCCTCCCTCTTTCTGTTCCCTTCCCTCCACTCTACTGATCTTTCCGCTATTTACTTTTAGTTTGGGGGGATTGTGCAGGTGTGTGTTGTGTGTATACATAATGGTGAGATCCAATACGTTTTTTCCCTTTCATTTGTTGTTTTATGGTAATACCGTGTGATTATTTTTATAGTGTTTAAGTTCTTTTATGAGGATTTTGGAAAATAAAAGCAATAAATTTGTGTTCTCAGATGGTCATCATGAACCAGAAAAAAAAATAAAATAAAATAAAAAGTTTTAAAACATTTTTTAAAAGTTAAAGAACAGCAACAAAAAAATGAAAATAAAAGAAAACAAAAAAAAACAAAAACAAAAACAAAAAAAAAACAAATTAAAATAATAATAATAACAATAAATACAGTCATAGATTGCAATAAACTTCTTTTCCAGTACGTAGAGCTGTGCCCACTGGGCCAAGCTTCTCCTTTCAATAAGTGGGAACCAATCACTGTGCAGCAGCTCTTCCTCCCAGACTGGGTGGGTGTCCAATCCTGAGTGCCTAGGGCCTTCTTTTGTGTTTCCTCAAGCCAGGCCCCACTCACCTGTGACACTCACCACAATACTGGCTACATGCCAGGTCTGCTGCTCCTAGGAGCCCTGTTTTCATGAACGCCTGGGAACACTCTCCCTGTTTGTCTCCCTCAGACCCTAAGTTTGTAGAGCTTAGGCCTGAGAACCCCCAGCGAATTTGCTTGCACTCCAGAAGCCATGCCCCCAGAAGCTGGAGCAAGAGACTTCAGTTTTCAGCACTGGTGGGAGCGGTGGCCTGGAGGTCTGCACCACGAGTCCCGTGCCACTCCTAATTCCCTCGGTCTGGCTATCGCGCTCAAGGGTGAGCTGGGAGGGGCTCTTAAGATTTCCCCACAAGTTCGCAAATTTACAGGAATTTGTTTCACTTTCAATCACTTCCTGCTTCAGGACACATGTATTCTTCCATGTTTCTTGACAGGTCTTTTCATGAGAGTTCTTTCAAGACACATTACTTTCAATTTCCATAATCACTTTTGAAGCAAAACTCACATAAACTTTATGATTAATTATAACTCTGATATTACCATTAGATGTATGACTGGTTGGAATTAATGATTGCATAACGATATAGGATTTCTTATATATTTTCAGATAAAAATTCAATCCATTATTTAAAGTGGAACGAGTTATATTATTTATTCACAGTATGGTCTATTCATGCATTATCTCTATATTCATAGACGCAGTGTACACTTCTTTATACCCCCAATACTAATTTATATGTCTTCAAAATATTGCTCCCTGAAATGTTGGAAGAAATACTCATGTCACCTGATCTACTTATACATTTAATCACAGAAATATTCGGAACACAAAATGCAAAGCTCACACTTATGTTTGTACCAAAGCCTAAAAGGAAAGTAAACATGGATTACTAAAAACATCCATGTCCAGCTTGCCTAATGCTCTCAAATATCAATCCTATTGGTGACTACATATTTGTTTCTTCTTAAGATTATATATTCAAACTCAACCCTACTGAAAATGTCTAATCCTATCCCTCACTTTATACATTGCCTGATTTCATTATGGCTCTATTTCTATCTGTTTCCTACATATTTTCCCCAGTTCATCATTGTGACTGACTCTTCACATGTGCTGACATTTACATTCACACTCTAATCGATAACCTATTACTAATAAACGTTTGTTCCTAATCCTATACTCATTCTTTTTCTAAACCTACTGACTATCTTCCTAATCCTACCGACTATCCTTTTTTGACTGGATATTCTCTTCTACATTCAATCAAGCAAGGTACAAGGTCTTATGCCATTGTATATTGATCTATCTGAGACCTCTGTGCAGAATGTAATTTTATTCTAAGTATCACAATCAAGGGTCCAATGCCCTTCTGGGCTTCAAATGTTACCTAGATTTCTAGTTTCACACTTATATTTCACATATATATTCTAGTAAATATCGCAGTTTCAAATACCATTATTCATTCTGCAGGATGATTCCTAAACCAAATCCAACATGTTATTGACCCTAAACATACACTGTTCCCTCAATCTAACTTTACAGAAGAGCAGGGACAGAGTTGGTCTTACAATACAGGAATGTAGGGGATCTTCCACCTGCTGAGAACCTCAAAGGTCCATGCAGACATGATCCCTGGAAAAGAGGTAGGCAGCTATGAAGGACCTGAGAGAGCAAAAGTCATCTTCCATGGCAAACAACCTTGTCAGGATGAAGGGGTGTGTCTGAATCAGCCACTTTCTTCTTAATGTAGAGAAGATGGACCAAACAAGGTCTGTGTGGAGAGCTGTTCCCGTGTGTCTATGGTTGATATACCATTCTAACTTGTGACAGTGTCACAGGAAGTAGGGGCAGCCTCCATCTCATGGGACCCTTGGAAGCAGCTATTAGGACAAAGTGTTTGCCAAGGCATTGACCTCATTCAGTTCCTGAAGGAAGTGACCTACCTTACTTCTTTGGTGATGGAACTCTCTGAACTTGGGATCCAGGAAGCCAGGCATCCAGAGCCAGTCCCAGTCCCAGTACCAGTGGGCTCACTTGTTTTGTTTTACCAATGACAGATTCTGTCTTTCTTGGTACCTACTGATGTGAGGATGGCCAAATATCAGGAGAGCTCTGAAGACGGGCCTTTCCTTAGTAAGTAGGTAGTGACTCACCGCTGGCTCCTAACAACTACACAGAGTTGGCCAAGGAGACCAGATCTGCCACAGTACAGGCCATTTCGGGTGAACATAGTAGGGCCCGCTAGTCAGAGGACACTCTGGATATTCAGAGACTTACTTGGGGGAAGGAGGTGCTTTGTGTTTGTGGGTGTGAGTTTGTGGTTTTGTCTCATTTTCTTAGAATAGGTAGGAAAGCTGGTATGTCTGGTTTGCAGTGGACTGTTTCTAGATAGTCTTTTGACAAGGCAAGTGTTTCTATGTCTGTGTATAACACTGTGTCCGTGGTTGTAGACATTAGAAAAGAGAATGCATCAATGAATGTGTCCTGTCTAGTAGAAAGCTTCCCAGCATTCATCCTGCCCAATTTATGACTGCACTGCAGGTTGCCTTATCGATGGGCAACACCTACTATCTTCCTAAGTTTCAGATTTCTTCCTGAATTCTGACCAATCTGCAGAATAGTCTCATGGTTTTGTGTCCAAGATAGGTACCACCCCAAGCTCTGTCACATGGCCATGTACTGAATAGCTGAAGGTAATGGCGAGCTTCTTAGAAAACTCAGATATCAGTGTGACCAGGTAAGTCTCAGTGGAGAAACCATGCTTTGTGCCTTTTGCTTACCTATTTTTCTGTTTCACTGAATGACAGGAAGGTCTTTGCCTCAGGCCACCCCTTTGATAAGCATGAAAAAAACAGTTTTCATATGGAAATGATTGGGCATCACCCGTGGCTCTTTGCTTAATTGCTTTGAATGGGATGTGTCTGAATCAGCCTCTTGGCCCTGTGTGAGGCTGTGGCTTATATTTTCAGCACCTGATGGATATAAAGAAAGATCCCATGTGTGCATCCTAAACTAAAATGGCAAAATTCAGTCATTGTGGATGATGTCTCTCTCCTTCCTCTATTAGGTTGCAGACAATCATCAAGTGAGTATAGGGATCCTTTGGGTCAAATGAGTTTTTCAAAGCAATGCAGAGGTGCTTGGGTTTTCTCATGATTCCACTTCACATAAAGAATCTAAACCCCACAGTCAGTAGGCCTCAAATTGGAGAAGCAGAGTAGTTGTAATGGCAGGCCTATTTGATCACTCCTGGTTCACAGGAATGGTGTCCAGGCCACCCTGACTTTAGGCAAATGAGGGCCAAGGGAGCTTATTTTGGACACTCTCTTGCGCTGCACCCCTCATGGAAATCTCCAGCCAGAGGTTAAAATGAGGGTCTATGTGGAAGAAGATGAGGGCCATGTGGGAATGTTTTGGTTTTAATTTTGGTAATTTGTGTGGCAGTTGGAAGGGATGACTGGGTCCCCCTCGGCTTGTACTCTGGTATAATACTCCTTAGAGACTGAGTTGTAGAACTGACCTCAGAGAAGTATTGCCATGAATTGTGTGGGGATGTTAGGAGGCCACGCATGAGAGTCGCCCTTGGAAACTGAGATCTATGCCAAGGGTGGCTTTCCACAGAACACTGAGAATCTCAGCCAGGATATCACATGATTTTATTCTGAAAAACTTGGCAGCCATAGTTGAGAGTCAAAACACACATGGACCTCACATTGTAGACCTCAATGGGCCTGGCTTCATGTGACCTTTTGGCCACTATTTGGGATGCCTTGCCTGTGATTGTTCTCCAGAGCTTTCATTGAAATGAGCTTCCTTAACATTTAATGGTTCCTGAATGAATTGAAACCCACAGTGACTACAACTTCTTCCTTGAATAATGGCTAGATAAATACCATGAAATTTTTGAAATTTCAATGACCAGTTGGCACTGGAAAACCTTTGGATGTCCTGATGCTGATCATGAGTATACCAGACAGTGCCTTGATTGACAGGGTTTCATAAAAATGGTGTAGAACAGAGATGCCAGTTAGTTGGTGCCTGCTGATTAGTGGGCCTAGAGCAGTGGTGAGCAGATGTGTGACAAAACATCTGTGGTGAGGCCACGTGGAACTGCCATTGGCGTCCAAATGGCTTGTGACTGATATGGTTTCAGCCAACAGACCCAATAGGTAAAGGCATCTTGTTATATGGAGAGGTTTCAGGGAAATGTTCAGAATCAGGTTGCTATGGTCAAGGGGGAAAGCTATGTGGGATAGAAGCCTGGTTATTGCATTCTCCTGCAAACCCTCACCCACCACACGTGACAGAACTCCCTCCAACAATGTGTCCCAATTGACCTCCTTTATTTCGTGAAGCAAATACCAAACTCCCAGTGCAGCAGCAAGAAACACCACTAAAAGTGGAGGATGAACAAATGTCTTCCCAGTTAGCACAGGGAGAAACTTAGCCCCAGTGTCCACAGTTTAGCTACAAAAAAATAATTCAGCACTGCTGCCACATGTTCAATGAAAAATAAGAAACCATGTCTTACAGGTCACATATATGCAGAACCAGCTTTGATGGTCTCTCTATAAAAGAACTAAATCTCCTGAAAACAACATGTATTTCAAGTGCCCAACCTCAGAGGCAGTTTCTCAAGAATTTTTTAGGCCAGCAGAGCTCCATGTTTGAGGAGTGTTTACCTTTTGCCTTACTATTTTGAACTCTGCTACCACCTCCAAGGTTGTGAACTCCTGAGTAAATTCCATTCCAGATATGTATTCACAGATTTTCTAACTCGTCTCCTCTAACTGTATCTTACTTTGGTAAAAGATAATGTCAAGGCATTGTTCTGGATGAGACTGGGAAGATTTTGGGGTAGCACATATTTGCATAGACATTGGATTCATTTTTCAATTTCCCTTTAAAACACTGAATCTCTAACCCTAACCAATTCCAAACTAGACTCTGACTACTAATCCTAATATGATGGAGAAAAATAACAAAAAACAGAAAAGAAGTACAAGCAGTTCAGAGGAGGCAAGGTGTATACTTGGACTTGCCTTTTGCATAATATAGGGTAGGAGTTATAAATCTTGCAAATTTTTTTTGAAATAGTTCTCCATGTGTTTTTAAAGTTAACAAATATGTGAATTCCTTTCTCCCTTTCTCTGTAGCCTATTAAGCACATGTATTTTTATATGCACATATAGAATTCTACCTGGTACCACACGTACATTCTTGTGAGGTGGTTGACTTGGCAGATACAAATTGTGAGAAGAGATCACTCCTCGTAAATGCTATTGGAACTGAAATTTCAAACTATGGGTGAACTTTCTAGTTGAACAACATTATACATAAATCCATGTTCAGTATAATGAATATTTTTGGATCTGTGGATGATATATATTTCATGATGGATTTTGATTGGCATATATATTGTTAGTTTTTAATGTCTCTCTCTCTGTCTCTCTCTCTCTCTCTCTCTCTCTCTCTCTGTCTCTCTCTCTCTCTCTCTCTCTCTCTCTCTATATATATATATATATATATACTCTCCAGATATTTCAAAATATGTAATATATGTGACTTATTATACACGCCCTAAATTCATTCATATTCATTTATGTGGATTTATAATCAACTTTTCACAAGATTATTTTCCAAACTATTCATCCACCTGAAATTCATATTTGTTTCCTAGTACTGACAACTAACTTCAGTGAATGGTGTATACAAATCCTAATATTTCTACAGTAACTAACCCAGTTTAACATCAATGCAAGTAGATTCCTATGGGACATGATATGTATTTTGACGTTCATATTTATTCAACAGTGGGACATTATTATTTCTTCAGTTTATGCACATCATAATATATATATTTCATCCAAAAGTTCAAAAATATATAGGAATTTGTTTCACTTTCAATCACTTCCTGCTTCTGAAAACATGTATTCCTCCATGTTTCTTTACTGCTCTTTTCATGAGACTTCTTTCCAAACACATTATTTTCGATTTCCATAATCAATTTTGAAGCAAAACTCACACACTCTTCATGAAAATCCTAATACTAATATTATCATTGATGTATAACTGGTTGTAATGAATGTCTGTATATTAATATTTGATTTCCTGTATTTTTTCAGATATCAATTCAATCCATTATTAATAGTGGAATGAGTATATGTTTTATTCAGAGTATGTTCCATTCATGCATTATCTGTATATTCATAGAAACAGGGTACACCTGTTTGTACCCCCAATACTAATTTATAAGTCTTCAAAATATTGCTCCCAGAAATGGTGGAAGATATACTCATGTCACCTGATCTACATATATATTTTATTACAGTAATATTATGGACACAAAATGCAAAGATCACACTTATGATTGTACCAAAGCCTAAATGGAAAGTGAGCATGGATTAGTAATAACATCCATGTCCAGGTTGCCTAATGCTCTCAAATGTCAATCCAATTGGTGACTACATATTTGTTTCTTGCTAAGATTATATATTCAACCTCAACCCTGTTGAAAATGTCTAATCCTATAACTCACATTATACTTTGCCTGATTTCCTTTTGTCTCAATTGATATTTACTTTCCTACATATTTTCCCCAGTTCATCATTGTGAATGACTCTTCACATGTGCTGACATTTACATTCACTCTCTACCGGAAACCCTATTGCTAAAAAAGTTTTTGTCCAAATCCTATACTCACTCTTCTTTCTAAACCTACTGACTATCTTCCTAATCCTATCGACTATCCCTTTTTGACTGCATGTTCTCTTCGACATTCAATCATCCAAGGTAAAGGTCCTATGCCATTGTATAGCGATTAATCAGAGACATCTGTGCAGAACATAATTCAAAGCTAAGTATCCTACCCAAGGGCCCAATACACTTCTGGGCTTCAAAACTTACATAGATTTGGGTTTTCAAACTTATATTTCACCTATATATTCTTTTAAATTTCGCAGGGTCCCAATAACATTATTCATCCCGCAGAATGATTCCCAACCGAATTCGAACCTGTTATTAACCCTAACCATACGCTGTTCCCTCAATCTACCTTTACAGAGGAGCAGGGATAGAGTTGGTCTTACAATACAGGAATGTAGGGGATCTTCCACCTGCTGAGAACCTCAAAGGTCAATGCAGAAATGATCCTTGGAGAAGTTGTAGGCAGCTATGTAGTACCAAAGAGAGCAAAAGTCTTCTGACATGGTAAAGAACCTGGACAGGATGAAAGGATGTGTCTGAATCAGCCTCTCTCTTCTTAATGTAGAGAAGATGGACCAAAGCAGGCCTGTATGGAGAGAAGTTCCCCGGTGCATATGGTTGATATACCATTCTAACTTGTGACAGTGTCACAGAAAGTAGGAACAGCCTCCATCTCATGAGACCCTTGGCAGCAACTGTTAGGACAAAGTGGTTGCCAAGGCAGTGACCTCATTCATTTCATGAAGAAAGTGACTTCACCTAACTTACTTGGTGATGGAACTCTCTGAACTTGGGATTCAGGAAGCCAGGCATCCAGAGCCAGTCCCAGTAACAGTCCTAGTGGGATCACATGTTTGGTTTTACCAAGGGCAGAGAGAGTCTTTTTTGGTACCTACTGATGTGAGAATGGCCAAATGCCAGGACAGCTCTGAAGAGGGTCCTTTCCTAAGAAAACAGGTAGTTGGTCATCGCTGGCTCCTGACAACTTCACAGATTTGGCCACGGAGACCAGATCTGAGACAGGGCAGGCCAGTTCAGGGTAACAATATGGTCCACAGTCAGAGGACACTCCGGATTGTCACAGACATATTGGGGGAAGGAAGTGCCTTTGTGGGTGTGGGTGTGAGTTTGTGGTTTTGTCTCATGTTCTGAGAATAGGTAGGAAAGGCGATTTGTTTGGTTTGGAGTGGACTGCTTCTAAAAAGTCGTTTGACAAGGTGAGTGTTTCTATATCTGTGTATCTCACTGTGTCCGTGGTTGTAGACATAAGAAAAGAGAATGCATCAATGGATATGTCCTGTCTAGAAGAAAGTTTTCCATCATTCATCCTACCCAATTTATGACTGGACTGCAGGTTGCTTTATGGATGGGCAACCCCTACTATCTTCCTAAGTTCCTGTTTTCTTCCTAAATTTTGGCCACTACCCAGAATAGGCTCATGGTTTTGTGTCCAAGATATGTAACACCTCCAAGCTCTGTGACATGGCCATGTACTGGATAGCTGAATGGAATGGCGAGCATCTCAGGAAACTCAGATATCAGTGTGACCAGGAAAGTCTCAGTGGAGAAATACTGTTTTGGGCCTTCTGCTTACCTATTTTTCTGTTGCCCTGAATGTCAGGAAGGTCCTTACCTCAGGCCACTCCTTTTTGAAGCCTGAAGTAAACAGTTTTTAAATGCAAATGAATGGGCATCACCTGTGGTGCTTTGCTTAATTGCTTTCGAAAGGGATGTGTCTGAATCAGCTGCTTGCCTCTGGGTCAGGCTATGGATTAGATTCTCAGCACCTGATGGATATAAAGAAAGTTCCCATGTGTGTATTGAAAACGAAAATGGTAAAAATATCAGTCATTGTGGATGAAGTTTCTTGCCTTCCTCTGTTAGGTTCCTAACCTCCATCAAGTGAGAATAGGATCCTCTGGGTCAAATGAGTTCTTTGAACTCCTGCAGAAGTGCTTGGGTTCTCCCATGATGCCAAATCACATAAAGAATCTATACCTGACAGTCAGTTGGCCTCAAATTGGAGAAGCAGAGCAGTATTAAAGGCAGGCCTATTTGATCACTCCTGGTTCACAGGAAGGGTGTCAAGGCCACCCTCATTTTAGGCAAATGACGGGCATGGGTGCATATTTTGGACATTGCCTTGGGCTGCGCTCCTCATGGAAACCTCCAGCAAGAGTTTATGATGAGTGTCTATATGGAAGAAGATGAGGGTCATGTGGGAATGTTTTGGTTTCAATTGTGGTCATTTGTGTGGTGGTTGGAAGAGATGACTGGGTCCACATGGGCTTGAACTCGGGTGTGATTCTCCTTCGAGACTGAGTTCTGGAACTGACCTCAGAGAAGTATTGCCATTAATTGTGTTGGGATTGTAGGAGGCCACGCATGAGAGTCACCCTTGAAACCTGAGATTGGGCCCTCGGTGGCTTTCCACAGAGCACTGAGAATCTCAACCAGGATATCACATGATTTTATTCTGAAAGACTTGGCAGCCATAGTTAAGAGTCAAAACACACATGGACCTCACATTTTAGACCTCAATGGGCCTGTCTGCATATGACATTTTGACCACTCTTTGGAAAGCCTTGCCTGTGAGAGTTCTCCAGAGCTTTCATTGAAATGAGCTTCCTCACCATTTAATGGTTCTTGGATGAATGAAAACCCCAATGTGCCTCCAACTTCATTCTTGAACAATGGATAGATAAATACCATGAAATTTTTGAAATTCCCAATGACCAGGTGGCACTGGAGAACCATTGGATGTCCTATTGCTGCTCATGAGTGTACCAGACAGTGCCTTGATTGACTGGAGTTCTTGAAAATGGTGTGGAACACAGATGCCAGTAAGTTGGAGCCTGCTGAGTAGTGGGCCTAGAGCAGTGGTGTGCAGTTGTCTGATAATATATTTGCGGTGTGGCCATGTGGGTGTGTCATTGGCTTCCAAATGGCTTGTGACTGACTTGGTGCAGCCAGCAGAAAATTATATGAAAAGGCATCTGGTTATATGGACAGGTTTCAGGGCAATGTTCAGAATCAGGTTGCTATGGTCAAGGGAGCAAGAAATGTGGGATAGAAGCCTGGTTGGTGCATTCTCCTGAAGTCCCTGACCCACCACACCTTACAGGACTCCCACCAGCACTGTGACCCATTTAAAATCCTTGTATGTTGTGAAGCAAATACAAAACACCCAGTGCAGCAGCAAGAAACACCACGAAAATTGGAGAATGACCAAATGGCTTCAAAGTCCACACAGGGAGACACTTAGCCCCCAGTGGCCACAGTTTATCTACAAAGAGAGAATTCATCACTGCTTCCTCATGTTCATTAGAAAATAAGAAACCATATCCTCCAGGTCACATAGATGCAGACCCAGCTTTGATGGTCTCCGTACACAGGGAGCTAAAGCTCCTGACAACAACATATTTTTCAAGTGTCCAACCTCAGAGGCAGTTTCTCAAGAAGTCTTAATGCCAGCATAGCTCCATGTTTGTGGAGTGTTTACACTGTCCCTTACTTTTGGAAACTCCTCTACCACCTCCAAGGTTGTGAACTCCTGAACATTTTCCATTCCAGGTATGTATTCACAGATTTTCTAACTCTTCTTCTCTAATTGTGTCTTACTAGGGGCGAAGATATTGTCAAGGCATTGTTCTGGATGATAGTGGGAATTTTTTGTAGCACATATTTGCATACACATTGGATTTATTTTCCTATTTTCCATTTGAAATACTGAATAACTGACACTAACCCATACCCTAATAGACTCTTACTACTAATCCTAATATGATGGAGTAAAATAACCCAAACAGAATAGAAATGCAAGCATTTCAGAGGAGGCATGGTGTATAGTTAGACTTGGCTTTTGCATGATAAAGTGTAGGTGTTATAATTCAAGTTAATTTTTAATTGAAATAGTTCCATGGGTACTTAAAGTAAACAAATATGTGAATTCCTCTCTCCCTTTCTCTGTAGCCTATTCAGCACATGTATTTTTATATGCACATATAGAATTCTACCTGGTACCACAGGTACACTCTTGTGAGGTGGCTGACTTGGCAGATAGAAATTGTGAGAATAGATCACTCCGCCTAAACGCTGTTGAAACTGAAATTTCAAACTATGGGTGAGCTTCCTAGTTGAACAACATTATACATAAATCCATGTTCAGTAAAATGAATATTTTTGGATCTGTGGATGATATATATTTCATGGTGAATTTCGATTGGCATATGTATTACTAATTTTTAATGTCTCTCTCTCTGTGTGTGTGTGTGTGTGTGTGTGTGTGTGTGTATATATATATATATATATATATATACACACACACACACACTAAATTTTTTTAAAATATAAAATATATGTGTCTTATTATACACTCCCTAAATTCATTCATATTCATGTATGTGGATTTAGAGTTAACAATTCACAAGATTATTCACGGAAATATTCATCCACCTGAAATACATATTTTTTTCTAGAAATGAAAAATAACTTCAGTGAATGGTGGATACAAATCCTAATATTTCTACAATAATTGATCCAGTTTGTCATCAATGCAAGTAGATTCCTATGGGACATGATGTGTATTTTGATGTTCATTTTTATTCACCACTGGTATGTTACAATTTCTTCAGTTTATGCACATTATAGGATATATATTTCATCCATACGTTAGCAAAATTATAGGCATTTGTTTCACTTTCAATCATTTTCTGCTTTAGAACACATGTAATCCTCCATGTTTCTTGACTGGCTTTTTCATGAGACTTCATTCCAAACATATTATTTTCGATTTCCATAATCAAATTTGAAGCAAAACTCACACACCCTTCATGATAAAGTATAACCCTAATATTACTATTAGATGTATAACTGGTTGGAATGAATGATTGTATATCAATATAAGATTTCTTATATATTTTCAGATATCAAATCAATCCATTATTTAAAGTGGAACCAGTTATATTATTTATTCACACTATTGTCTATTCATGCATTGTCTCTATATTCATAGACACAGAGTACACCTCTTTGTAAACCCAATACTAATTTATACGTCTTCAAAATTTTGCTCCCAGTAATGGTGGAAGAAATACTCATGTCATCTGATCTACATATACATTTTATCAGAGTAATATTCTGGACACAAAAAGAAATGGTCACACTTATGTTTGCACGAAAGCCTAAATGTAAAGTGAACATGGATTACTAAAACCATCCATATCAAGTTTGGCTAATGCTCTCAAAATTCAATCCTATTTGTGACAACATATTTGTTTCTTGCTAAGATTATATATTCAAACTCAACCCTGTTGAAAATATCTAATCCTATCTCTCACTTTATACTTTTCCTGATTTCATAATGTCTCTATTTATATCAGCTTTCCTACATACTTTCCGCAGTTCATCATTGTGACTGACTCTTCAATTGTGCTGACACTTACATTCACACTCTAATCCAAACCCTATTGCTAAGGAACTTTTGTTCCAAATCCTATACTCACTCTTCTTCTTAAACCTACTGACTATCTTCCTAATCCTACCCATTATCCCTTTTTGACTGGATGTTCTCTTATACATTCAATAATCCAAGGTACAGGGTCTAATGCCATTGTATATCGATCTATCTCAGACATCTGTGCAGAACATAATTCAACGCTAAGTATCACAATCAAGGGCCCATCCCCATTCTGCGCTTCAAATCTTACTTAGATTTCTGTTTTCATACATATATTTCACCTATATATACTTATAAATGTCGCAGGTTCCCAGTACCATTATTCATCCAGCAGAATGATTCCTAATTCAAATTGAACATATTATTAACCCTAACCATACACTGTTCCCTCAATCTAACTTTACAGAAGAGCAGGGACAGAGTTGGTCTTACAATACAGGAATGTAGGGGATCTTCCACCTCCTGAGAACCTCAAGGTCCATGCAGAAATGATCCCTGGAGAAGATGTAGACAACTATGAAGGACCTGAGAGAGCAAAAGTCAGCTTCCATGGAAAACAACCTGGTCAGGATGAAGGGTTGTTTATGAATCAGCCTCTCTCTTCTTAATGTAGAGAAGATGGACCAAACCAGGTTGGTGTGGAGAGCTGTTCCTAGGTGCCTATGGTTGATATACCATTCTACCTTGTGAAAGTGTCACAGAAAGTAGGGGCAGCCTCCATCTCATGGTAGTCTTGGAAGCAACTGTTAGGACAAAGTGGTTACCAAGGCAGTGATCTGATTCAGTTCCTTAAGGAAGTGACCTCACCTCACTTCTTTGTTGATGGAACTCTCTGAACTTGGTATCCAAGAAGCCAGGCACCAAGAGGCAGTCCCAGTCCCAGTGGTCTCACTTGTTTGGACTTACCAAGGACAGAGTCAGTCATTCTTGCTACCTACTGATGTGAGGACGGCCAAAACCAGGAAAGCTCTGAAGAGGGGCTTTTCCTGAGAAAGTAGGTAGTGGCTCACTGCTGGCTCCTGACAACTTCACAGAGTTGGCCAAGGAGACCAGATCTGAGACAGGACAGGCCATTTCATTGGAACATAGTATGGCCCACCAGTCAGAGGACACTCCGGATAGTCACAGACCTACATGGGGGAAGTAGGTGTCTTTGTGGGTGTGGGTGTGGGTTTGTGGTTTTGTCTCATATTCTGAGAATAGGTAGGAATGGCGGTTTGTTTGGTTTGGAGGGAACTGTTTCTAATAAGTCATTTGACAAGGCGAGTGTTTCTATGTCTGTTTATACCACTGTGTCCCTGGTTGTAGACATTAGAAAAGAAAATGCATCAATTGGTGAGTCCTGTCTAGTAGAAAGCTTCTCAGCTTTCATCCTGCACAATTCATGAATGGACTGTGGCATGACTTATCGATGGGGAACACCTGCTAACTTCTTAAGTTCCTGTTTTCTTCCTGAATTGTGTGCACTCTCCAGAATAGGCTCATAGTTTTGTGTCAAATATATGTACCACCTCAAATCTCTGTGACATGGCCATGTACTGGATAGCTGAAGGGAATGGCGAGCATCTCAGAAAGCTCAGATATCAGTGAGACCAGGAATGCCTCATTGGAAAAACTCTGCTTTGGACATTTTGCTTACCGATTCTTCTGTTGCCCTGAAAGTCAGGAAGGTCTTTGCATCAGGTGTGTCATGTGGGAGTGTTTTGGTTTTAATTGTGGTCATTTTTGTGGCCGTTGGAAGACATGGCTATGTCCACCTGGGCTTGAACCCTTATGTGATTCCCCTTAGAGACTGAGTTCTGGAACTGACCTCAAAGAAGTATTGCCATGTATTGTGTTGGGATTTTAGGAGGCCACGCATGAGAGTCGCCCTTGGAAACTGAGATCTAGGCCCAGGGAGGCTTTCCGAAGAGCACTGGAAATCTCAGGAAGGACATCACATGATTTTATTCTTAAAACTTGGCAGCCATCGTTGCAAGTCAAAACACACATGGACCTCACATTGTAGACCTCAAATGCCTGGCTTAATGTGACCTTTTAGCCTGTCTTTGGGAAGCCTTGCCTGTTAGAATTCTCCAGAGCTTTCATTGAAATGAGCTTCTTCTCCATTTAATGGTTCCTGAATAAATTGAAACCCACAGTGCCTTCAACTTCATCCATGAAAAATGCCTAGATAAATATCATTAAAGTTTGGAAATTCCCATCACCTGGTGGCACTGGAGAACCTTTAGGTGTCCTATTACTGATCATGAATGTACCAGACAGTGCCTTGATTGACTGGGTTTCATGAAAATGGTGTAGAACAGAGATGCCAGTAACTTGGAGCCTGATGAGTAGTCGGCCTAGAGCAGTGGTGTGCAGGTGTGTGTTAAAACATCTGTGGTGGGCTGATGTGGATATGCCATTGGCTTTCAAATGCCTTGTGACTGATATAGTGCAGCCCCCATACCCTTGTATGTAAAGGCATCTTGTTATATGGACAGGTTGAAGGGCAATGTTTAGAATCAGATTGCTGTGGTCAAGGGGGCAAGCTATGTGGGATATAAGCCAGGTTGGTGCATTCTCCTGCAGACCCTTACCCACCACACATGACAGAACTCCCTCCATCACTGTGTCCCAGTTGAACTTCTCGTATTTTGTGAAGCAAATACCAAACTCCCAGTGCAGCTGCAAGAAACACCACAAAAAGTGGAGGATGACCAAATGGCTTCACAGTCCACACTGCAAGACACTTAGCGCCCAGTGGCAACAGTTTACCTATAAAGAGAGAATTCAGCCCTACTGCTTCATGTTCATAGGAAAAAAAGAAACCATGTCCTCCAGGTCATATAGATGCAGACCCAGCTTTGATGGTCTCACTACAAAGGAAGCTAAAGCTCCTGTCATCAACATATATTTCAGGTGCCCAATCTCAGAGGCAGTTTCTCAAGAAGTCTTTAGGCCAGCAGAGCTCCATGTTTTTGGAGTTTTTACCCTGTCCTTTACTTTTGGAAACTCCTCTACAACCTCGAAGGTTGTGAACTCCTGAGCATTTTCCATTACCGATATGTATTCACAGATTTCTAACTCTTCTCCTCTAATTATGTCTTACTTGGAGTGAAGGAAATGTCAAGGCATTGTTCTGAATGAGAGTGGGAAGATTTTTGGGTAGCACATATTTGCCTACACATTGGATTCATTTTCGAATTTTCCATTCGAAATACTGAATCCCTGACTGTCAGGGGTAGAAGGAATTCTTCTTCAAAGAACAGCCTGACACTTACAAGAAACAGCCCCCAGGAGACATCCTGTCTGGAAGACATCCTGTAGCCATATATGTCCCTGAGACATCCTGTGGCCATCTTTCTTCCAGAAACATCCTGAAGTTATCTCACCTTGTGAAGACATCCAGGAACTGCTGATTAGAGAGCTTTCCCATATCCAGCATATTAATACCCATGTGTGAACAATAAAATTTTGCAGCTTGATCAGAACTCCTGTGTTGCTCTCATCTCTCATGCCTCTTGTCCCTTCATTCCTCCCCATCTAGGTTCGCTGACCACGTTGATGTGTCCTGCCGGCCGGGACATCTGGCGCCCACCGACTGGGGCTCAAGCCTTTGACTGAGGGGGAACCCCTTCCTCCTGGAAGACTTGGTCAAGAGGAGCTCACGATCGCCTCAGCAGACACCACCCGGAGACATATCCAGGAGGAAGGTGGGGATGATGCACGGTGAGTGACGCACCATGTGACAAGCAGTATCGTCACATGATTTGTTTATTTCAGGCCTCAAGGAGTCCTTCAAGACATGAGGGGCACATGTTAAGAAAAAGGACTTAAAATTTTTCTTTTCATACATAGAAGAATTGTGTCCATGATTTCCTCTTGAAGGGACCATTGATGGCAAAAATGGCTTAGAGTAGGAGACTGTTTAAAAGATTATTATGAATCATTTGGCCCAGAAAAAAATGCCAGTTCCCACCTTTTCTTACTGGAACTTAATTAATGAAATTCTTAAAAGTTTTCGCTTTGACAATGGTACCTTACAACTTGTCAGGATTGGGGAAGAGATTATGCAAAAGACCTCTCGTCCCCCCTCTGCATGCCCATCATTAGTATAGACATAGAACCTTCTCAGTCTTCCCAGGACCCTGAGAACCTTCCTGGTCCCCCTCAAAATACGACCCTAATTAATAAGGCTCCAATGATTAAAAACCACCTTTATCCAGTTTTAAATCCCAGAGACACATTGACCCCTGGGGAGGACGCTATCTTGGAGAAGGAAGCAGCTCTCTACCATTCAGAACACCCGCGACCTCTCAGGACCGTGCCACAGCCTATAGGATTTACCAAGCGAAGGTGAAAGCACCTATGTAAAACATCTTGCCTTTGAAAATGCTAACCCAGCATGTCAGAATGTTCTTCAACCACAAAAGGATAAAGGGAAACTTTCTGAAGTTATTAGACTCTGTGCAGACGTGGGTGCAGCCCATGCCATGGGTCTGGCTTTAGGGACCGCCTTTACCAAGGCCTTTCACAATCCTGGCTCACGTACTTGCTTTACTTGTAAACAACCTGGCCATTTTGCATGTGAGTGTCCCACAGGCAAACAAAGCCTAGGAATAGCGTCTCCTCAAACTGGGGCTTAACCGCCCCCAGCTACCCTTTTCCATAGAAGTGGTAAAGGTCATCACTGGGCCAGTGAGTGTAGATCTAAGACAAATGCCCTCACACAGCCTATTTCTTCCTACTTCTCGGGAAACTCCCTGCGGGGCCAGCCCCCGGCCACAACATCCCCCACGACAAACACAGGAGCAATAAAGTTTGTTCCCTCCTAAACTCCCAACCTACCACAAAATCCTTCTCCACAATTGCCTCCCTCCAACTAGCCACCCCAGGCAGCACAAAATTGGACCTCTGTGCTGCCACAAATACAATATTAGACCCAATGCAAGGGCCCCAGATAATACCCAATGAAATTATGGGTCCCCCTCCATCTCATACATGTGCCCTTAATCTTGGAAGAGCCTCCACTACCATACAAGGTGTTCAGGTCTTCGTTGGCATTAATGATAATGATTTCACTGGAGAAATAAAAATACTGGCCACTGCTATTAATGGAGTTGCCGCCATCCCAGCAGGAACAAGACTTGCACAATTAATTCTCCTTCCCTTGGATTCAGGAGGCATTTCCAAAACCCAAACCTACCTCGGGGGACTGCCTTCTTGGGCTTCTCTGATGTGTATTGGGTTCAGCCCATTTCTCACAATAGACCCACCCTTACCTTACTTACTGAAAGAAAGGAATTCCAAGGAGTTCTAGATATTGGAGCTGATGCCACAATTATTTCTCAAAAATACAAGCCATCAGGTTAGCCCCTCACTCCATCCTTGACTGACCTTAAAGGGATAGGAAAATAAAAAAATCCTCTGGTCAGCTCCAGGTCTATTAGCTGCACTGATAAAGATGGTAATAAGTCAACTGTCACTCCTTTCGTTGATTCTGACCTCCCTGTTAACGTATAGGGAGGAGATATTTTGAGTTATTGGAAGTTATTCTCGCCAGTCCCAATTCCATGGTGACTCATCAAATGCTTCCTATGAATTTTGTTCCTGGTACAGGCCTGGGGATACTGAAACAAGGACTGGTGGAGGCTATACAACCCATACAAAAACAATTACATGTGGACTTGTGTATTCAGATTTTTAGTGTCAGTCCCTGACCCTCCTGTACCCCATGCAGATAAAATTATTTGGGAGACTCAGACTCCTGTGTTGGTGGATCAGTGGCCCCTTACCCAAAAAAAATTGGAGGCTGCCTCCACGTTAGTGCAGGAACAGCTTGCAGCCGGCCATGTAAAGCCCTCAACCTCATCATGGATTACTCATACTTTTATTATCAAGAAAAAATCAGGCAAGTGGTGCCTTTTACAATATTTGTGTGCCATTAATAAAGTTATGCGCCCTATGGGAGCACTACAGCCAGGCATTCCCACACCAGTGGCGATTCCAAAAAACTATTGTAAAATGGTTATTGACTTAAAAGATTGCTTTTTTACCATCTTTTTACATCCTGAGGATAGACCCTATTTTGCCTTTAGTCTCCCTCACATTAATTTTCAGGGCCCTATGCAGAGATTTCAATGGAAGGTTCTTCCCCAAGGTATGGCCAACAGCTCTAGTCTTTGCCAAAAACACGTTGCTCAAGCAGTAGACCCTGTGAGAGAGCGATGAGCACAAAATTATATTTTACATTATATGGATGATTTGTTAATTGCTGCACCTAATACCCATCACCTTAATAATTGTTACTTGGACTTTTACAAAACCTCACTACCTTGGGACTACAGATAGCTCCAGATAAGTTTCAAACACAGGACCCTTATACCTATTTGGGCCTTAAACTTCAAGATAATCAGATCCAAATTCCTAAAATACAACTATGTGTTTACCATCTTCACACACTTAATGATTTTCAAATATTACTGGGGGATATTCAATTGCTAGGAACATATTTAAAATTACCCACTTGTGTACTTTTGCCCCTTAATGATATTTTGATAGGTGATTCCCACCCCTCCTCCCCTCAAAAGCTTACTCCCGAGGCATGACATGCATTAAACCAAGCCACAGAAGCCATTGCCCAAAAGTTTGTTACACAAATTTCTTATAACCTTCCTCTGGTTCTGGTTATTTTCCACACTCCTCATACACCCACAAGAATATTTTGGCAGCGAGATCCACATTTTAAAAATAAAGGCTGCCCCTTGCTTTTGGTCCTTGTATCCACCACATCCTCCAAGGTTATTACTGTTTATCTTGCTCAGGTAGCTTCTCTTATTTTTGAAGGTCGTTTGCTTTCTCGACAACATTTTGGCAAAGACCCTGATAATATTTTAATTCCATATACTAAGGACCAAACCCTTACTACAATTTTTAGTAGAGACATGGATCAATGGGGTATTGCCCTATCAGGCTTTTTGGGAACAATTCATAACCACATCCCCAATGACCCCGTTTTAAATTTTGTCCAGTTACATTCATTTATTTTTCCCAAAATTACTCAAAAGGCTCCTATTCCTCAAGAACTTACTGTCTTTACAGATGGTTCCAGTAATGGCCGTGCAGTCTTTGTTGTCAATAACAAGCCTACCACCTTTGATACTGTCTATCAGTCAGCTCAGTTTGTGGAATTGTTCACCATAACACAAGTTTTCATAAAGTTTTTTTGATAATCTTGTTAATATTTATACAGACAGTGCCTACATTGCTCTTTCTGTGCCCCTGCTGGAGATTTCACCAACCATTATGGCTTCTTCCAATTCCCCCTTTCTGTTTCACCAGCTTCAGCAGCTAATTCAGGCCAGAAAACATGCATTTTCCTTAGGACACATCATGACACACTCTGACCTTCTGAGCCCTCTAACACAAGGTAATGCCCAAGCTGATGCAGCAACACGTTCCATCTTTCCAATTTTTGTTGGCTCCATTCAAAAGGCCATGGAGTTACAAAATCTTCACCATCTAAATTCCCAGAGCCATCGATTACTTTGGAAAATTACCAGGCAACATGCATGAGAAATAGTAAAAGCATGCCCTGGTTGCACTGTCTCCCTCCCCATTCAACACTTGGGAGTTAACCCCCGAGGATTACAGCCCAATCAGGTTTAGCAAATGGATGTTATTCATTTTCCTGAATTTTGAAAAACCAAATATATATACGTTTCTATAGATACCTTCAGCGCCTTTAGTTTTGCATCACCACATTCTGGAGAGGCTACCAAAGATGTCCTTTCTCATCTTGTTTCAGCCTTTTTCGTAATGGGTAAACCAATACATATTAAAACAGATAAATGTCCTGCATATACCAGTGCCAAGTTTAAACAGTTTTGTGCTACCTTGCAATTTTGTCATACTACTGAAATTCCATACAACTCTCAGGGCCAAGGCATGTGGAACTTGCCCAGCTTAGCTTAAAGACTTGGCTATCCCGTCTTAAGGCTTCCGCCCTTGTATTTACCACTCCCAGGGATCGCCTTAACCATGCATTATTTGCCCTTATTTTTCTTACCTTAGACAGTGAAGGCCATTTGGCCACAGACAGACACTGGCATCCTTCGTCCAATTCTGTTCGCTCGCCTGTTATGTGATGCAATCCCATTACAAATAAATGAAAACGCCCAGATCCTATCCTCATCAGGGGATGAGGCTCAGCTTGTGTTTTGGACCAAGAGCAAGCATCCCCAAGATGGTTACCAGAATGCCTGGTTAAACAGGTAAATTACTTACCTCAACCCAGGGACGGAGGCCCTCCCCCTGAGGACAAATTTTCCTCCATTTCAGATACAGCCAACAATCTGTGCGAGGATCCTGCTTAAGGCACTTCTGCTGAACAGGTTTGAACACGGAGACCTTGGACCTCCAATTTCCAACATCATGGAGTACCTTTTTGCCCCCCCCCGCCCGTGAATGCAAAGGAGGATTTTGGACTGAGGCTCCCACTAGTTGGACCCAGACTGCTGACTGCATGACTAAGGTGACTTACCTCCGTGCCAAGGTTGACCATAATCTCGGAGGAGTTCATCAGCCTAAATGGGTATGTGTTAACAAGCCAAAGATTATTCCCCCTAGTACAAGTAAAGCTCTCCAAAATTGTTCTGCAACTTGTACGCATACCCAGGCGATGCATGTCTCTTGTAATGTGTCGGCTTCACTTTGTGTTAATAAACAGGGAGAACAATTTTTTGAAGCCTCCCTAACTAAAACTCATGCAGCAGGGGGACCACTATTCATTATACCCCCATTCTCTTTGACCATGGAGGAGATGGCAAATATACCAAGCTACAGTCAGCTGGGTGCCAAGGCACTGTCGGAAAAGGTTCCTACTGGCCCATTAAGGCCCCTACAGGGGTCTCTGATGGTGGAGGACCCACTTATTCTGTCAAGCATCCTCAGATAATCAAACTTTTGAAACCCCAAATCCCTGAGCTCACATATCATCCCTTAATGTAGCCTAAATCCCAGTTCCCAGGTTTAGATACCAATACATTAGATATTTTGCAAACTACATTCTCCTAGCTTAATAATTCGAACCCCACCCTTGCTGGTGATTGCTGGCTCTGCATGACAGCAGGGGCAATCATGCCTATGGCAGTTCCTATTAATTCTATCATGGACAATGATAATACATGCCAACCCGGATTTCCCTTTAAAGTACAGCCTATAGGCACTTTTACATTATTTCTTTTAGGCGCGATGCAGAATAATACCTATGATACTGATGTTCGACTTACTTCCTTTGGAAATTGCTCAACAGTATAAAATTATTCCTCACCCACCCCATCTCTTTGTTCCTCCAATGGCACAGTTTTTATGTGTGGAGGAAACTCGGCCTTCCCACGCTTCCAGCGAATTGGACCATTGGTTGTGTTCTTGCTTTATTACTCCCTGATATAACTATTGTCCCAGGAGATGAACCTCTACCAATTTCTAGCCTAGACACTTTAGTCAAAAGACATAGGTGGGCAATACAGGCTTTACCACTCATTGCCAGCCTTGGAATAACAGCTGCTGTGGGCACAGGTACAGTGGCTTAGGCACGGCTATTCACTCTTACCATCGCCTGTCTCAACAACTTATAAATTATGTACAAACTTTATCAGGAACCTTTAAAGATTTGCAGGACCAAATAAATTCCCTGGCAGAAGTGTTCCTTCAAAACAGACGGGGCTTAGATTTGCTGACAGCTAACCAGGGAGGTATTTGCTTAGCCTTAGGGGAACGATGCTGCTTTTATGCCAATAAATCAGGCATAGTACGCATTAAAATTAAGCAGCTTCAAGAAGATCCAGAAAAGAGACAAAGGGAACTATTTGAAAATCCCCTCTGGATTGGGCATAATGGATTTCTACCCTACCTTCTTCCCCTATTAGTCCCTTTGTTGGGTTTACTTTTAATGGTGTCCATAGGCCCCTGCATTATAAAGAGGCTGGTACAATTTATTAAAGAACAGATTAATATTTTGGTTTCTAAGCCCATACAGGTCCACTATCATGGTCTGGAGATGGAAGACAGCACTGCCAACATTTAAAAGAATGTTCAACCCTTCTCACAGGCTTATTAAGTTTACATCCCCACAGATCTCTCTTTCTTACAGAAAACTATAAGTAACAGCTCTGAGCAACCATCTTCTACCCTTGCAATAAGGGTTCGTTCTCCATGGGCCCCTCCGCTTGGGGGAGGACACACCCTTGGAATGAGCACGTTAGGCCATAATAACGGAGGGTCCAGGAAGGACTGCAGGAGGATGGATCCACGGATCCCCAAACACAAGACCTCTGAATGACACGCTCTGGTGCATGGCGGTTGGCATGCTATCCCCTCAAAGACGTCTCCTCCAAAAACATGCCAAAGCCAACACGAAATCTCCTAGGAAAGATGCTCGCTCAAATCAGGAGATATTCTAAGGCATTCTAGAGAAACAGAGCCACTATCACCCCCTAAATCCATGGCCTGTAAGGTATGGTCGAATATTTTATATAACAAAAGGGCAGATGTCAGGGGCTAGAAGGAAGTTCTCCTTCAAAAAATAGACTGACACAAGAAACATCCCCCTGGGACACAACCTGCCTGGGAGACATCCCACAGCCATCTATCTCCTTTTGACATCCGGCTACCATCTGTCTACCTGAAACATCCTGAGGTTATCTCACCCTGTGAAGACATCCAGCAACTGCCGATAAGAGAGCTTTCCCATCCGCAGCATATAAATACCCTCTGAGAATAATAAAAGTTTGCAGCATGATCAGAACTCCTGTCTTGCTGTCATCTCTCGTGTCTCTTGTCCCTTCATTCCTCCCCAACTAGGATCGACACCCAAGTTGATGTGTCCTGCCAGCCGGGCCATCTGACACTAACCCATACCCTCCTAGACTCTGATGACAAATCCTAATATGATGGAGAAAAATAACCCAAACAGAATAGAAATACAAGCAGTTCAGAGGAGGCATGGTGTATAGTTGCACTTGCCTTTTGCATGATATAGGGTAGGTGTTATAAATCTAGTTAATTTTTAATTGAAATAGTTCTCCATGTGTTTTTAAAGTTAACAAATATGTGAATTCCTGTCTCCCTTTCTCTGTAGCCGATTCAGCACATGTATTTTTATATGCACATATAGAATCCTACCTGGTATCAGATGTACATTCTTGTGAGGTGGCTGACTTGGAAGATACAAATTGTGAGACGAGATCACTCCTCCTAAATGCCGTTGGAACAGAAAATTCAACCTATGGGTGAGCCTCCTAGTAGAACAACATTATACATAAATCCATGTTCAGTAAATTAAATATTTTTGCATCTGTGGATGATATATACTTCATGATGAATTTCGATTGGCATATATATTGCTACATTTTATTGCCTGGGTGTGTGTGTTGTGTGTGTGTGTGTGTGTGTGTGTATATATATATATATATATATATATATATATATATATATATATATATACACTCTCCAAATATTTCAAAATATGAAATATATGTGTCTTACATATACTACCTAAATTCATTCATGTTCATGTATGTGGATTTATAATCAACTTTTCACAATATTATTCTCAGAAATATTCATCCACCTGAATTACATATTTGTTTTATAGTACTGAAAACTAACTTCAGTGAGTGGTGCATACAATCCTAATATTTCTACAGTAACTGACCCAGTTTAACATCAATGCAACTAGATTCCTCTTGGATATGATGTCTATGTTGAAGTTCATTTTATTCAACACTGGTACATTACTATTTGTTCAGTTTATACACATCATAGGATATATATTTCATCAACAACTTCAATAATTTATAGGATTTTGATTCACTTTCAATCATTTCCTGATTCAGAACACATGTATTCCTCCAGGTTACATGATTGTTTTTTCATGAGACTTCTTTCCAAACGCTTTTTTTTTCGATTTCCATAATCATTTTGAAGAAAAACTGACACACTCTTCATGATAAACCATAACCCTAATATTACCATTAGATGTATTTCTGGTTGGAATGAATGATTGCATATAAATATACGATTTTCTGTTTATTTTCAGATATCAATTCAATCGAATATTTAAAGTTGGAACAAGTTATAATATTTAATCACAGTATCGTCTATTCATAAATTATCTCTATGTTCATAGACACAGAGTAAATCTATTTGTAACCCCAATACTAATTTTTTCATCTTCAAAATGTTGCTCCCAGAAATGGTGGAAGAAATACTCATGTCACCTAATCTACATATACATTTTATCACAGTAATATTCTGGACACAAAAAGAAGAGGTCACACTTATGATTGTATCAAAGCCTAAATGAAAAGTGAGCATAGATTACTGAAAACATTCATGTCCAGTGTGCCTAATGCTCTCAAATGTCAATCCTATTGGTGACTACATATTTGTTTCTTCTTAAGACTATATTTTGAACCTCAACCCTGTTGCAAATGTCTAATCCTATCACTCAATTTATACTTTGCCTGATTTCCTAATGTCTCTATTGATGTCTGCTTACCTAAATATTTTCCCCAGTTCACCATTGTGACTGACCCTTCACGTGTGCTGACATTTACATTCACTCTCTACCCGATACACTATTGCTAAAGAACTTTTGGTCCAAATTCTGTACTCAGTCTTCTTCTGAAACTTATCGAATATCTTCCTAATCCTACCGACTATCCCTGTTCTAGTGGATGTTCACTTCTACATTCAATCATCCAAGGTACAAGGTCCTATGCCATTGATTATCGATTTATCTGAAACACCTGTGCAGAACGTATATCAAAGCTAAGTATCCCAATCAATAGCGCAATGCCCTTCTGGGCTTCAAATCTTACCTAGATTTTTGTTTTCATACTTATATTTCACCTATATATTCTTATAAATATCACAGGTTCCCAATACCATTATTCATCAATTAGAATAATTCCTAACCCAAATCAAACTTGTTATTAACCCTAACCATACACTGTTCCCTCAATCTAACTTTACAGAAGAGCAGGGACCAAGTTGGTCTTACAATACAGGAATGTAGAGAATCTTCCACCTGTTGTAAAACTCAAAGGTCCATGAAGAAGTGATCCCTGGAGAAGATGTAGGCAGCCATGAAGGACCTGAGAGAGCAAACGTCATCTTCCATTGCAAACAACCTGGTCAGGATGAAGGGTTGTGTCTGAATCAGCCTCTCTGTTCATAATGTAGAGAAGATGGACACAAACAGTCCTTTTTGGAGACCTGTTCCTGGGTGCCTATGGTTCATATACCATTCTAACTTGTGAAAGTGTCACAGGAAGTAGGAGAAGCCTCGATCTCATGGGACCCTTGGAAGCAACTGTTAGGACAAAGTGGTTGCCAAAGCAGTGACCTCATTCAGTTCCTGAAGGAAGTGACCTCACCTCACTTCCTTGGTCATGGAACTCTCGGTACTTGGGATCCAGGAAGCAAGGTACCAAGAGCCTGTCCCAGTCCCAGTCCCAGTGGGCTCACTTGTTTGGATTTACCAAGGACAGAGTCAGTCTTTCATGGTACCTACAGATATGAGGATGGCCAACTGCCAGGAAAACTCAGAAGAGGGGCCTTTCCTGAGAAAGCAGATAGTGGCTCACCGCTGGCTCCTGACAAGTTCACAGAGTTGGTGTTTTCCGGGGAACATAAGTTGGCCCACCAGTCAGAAGACACTCTGGATAGTCACAGACATACTTTGTAGAAGGTGGTGCCTCTGTGGTTGTCGGTGTGAGTTTGTGGTTTTGTCTCATGTTCTGAGAATAGGTAGGAAAGGCGGTTTGTTTGGTTTGGAGTGAACTGTTTATAGTAAGTCGTTTGGCAAGCAAGTGTTTCTATGTCTGTGTATCCCACTATGTGCATGGTTTTAGATATTAGAAAACTGAATGCATCAATTGTTGTCTCCTGTCTAGCAGAAAGCTTCCCAGCATTCATCCTGCCGAATTTATGAATGGATTTCAGCTTGCCTGATCGATGGGCAACATGTGGTATCTTCCAAAATTCCTGCATTCTTCATGAATTCTGGCTACTCTCCAGAATAGGCTCATGGTTTTGTGTCCAAGATATGTAGCAGTTCCAAGCCCTGTGACATGGCCATGTACTGGATAGCTAAAGGGAATGTCGAGCATCTCAGAAAACTCAGATATAAGTGTGACCATGATAGTCTCAGTGGAGAAACCCTGCTTTGGGCCTTTTGCTTACCTATTGTTCTGTTGCCCTGAATGTCAGGAAGGTCTTTGCCTCAAGACATCCGTTTGTGAAGCCTGAAGAAAACAGGTTCAAATGGAAATGAATGGACATCACCTGTGGATATTTGCTTAATTCCTTTGAAAATGGAAGTGTCTGAATCAGCCTCTTGGCCCTGTGTGAGGCCGTGGCTTAGATTCTCAACCCCTGAAGAATCTAAAGAAACATCACATGTGTGCATCCAAAACAAAAATGGCCAAAAGTGCAGTTATTGTGGATGAAGTCTCTCCCCATTCTCTGTAAGGTTCCTGACCTCCATCAAGTTAGAATAGGGATCCATTGGGCCAAATCATTTCTTCAAATCCCTAAATTGCTTGAGTTTTCCCGTGACTACAATTCACATAAAGAATCCAAACTGCACAGTCAATACGCCTCAAATTGGAGAAGCAGAGAAGTATTAACAGCAGGCCTATTTGAACACTCCTGGTTCACAGGAATGGTGTCCAGGCCACCCTGAATTTAGGCAAATTAGGGGCAAGAGAGATTATTTAGGAGACTGTCTTGGGCTTCGCCCCTCGTGGAAATTTCCAGCGATAGGTTATGATGAGTGTCTATATAAAAGAACATGAGGGCCATGTGGGATTGTTTTGGTTTTAATTGTGGTTGTTAGTGTGGTGATTGGAAGAGATGACTGGGTCCACCTTGACATGAACTCTGGTGTTTTTCCCCTTAGAGACTGAGTTCTGGAACTGACCTCAGAAAAGTATTGCCATTAATTGTGTTGGGATTTTAGAAGGCCATGCATGAGAGTCGCCCTTGGAAACTGAGATCAAGGCCCAGGGTGGCTTTCAACAGAGCACTGGGAATCACAGCCAAGATATCACATAATTTTCTTCTGAAAGACTTGGCAGCCGTAGTTGAGAGTCAAAAGTCACATGGACATCACATTGTAGAACTCAATGGGCCTGGCTTCATTTGACCTTTTGGCCATTCTTTGGGAAGCATTGCCTGTGAGATTTCTCCAGAGCTTTCATTGAAATGAGCTTCGTCAACATTAATGGTTCTGGAATGAACTGAAACTCACAGTGCCTCCACCTTCATTGTTGAAATATGGCTAGAAAAATACCATGAAATTTTTGAAATTTCCATGACCAGCTGGCACAGGAGAACCTTTGGATTTCCTGTTGCTGATCATGAGTATAACAGACACTGCCTTGATTGACTGGTTTTAATGAAAATTGTGTAAAACAGAGATGCCAATAAGTTGGAGCCTGATTATTAGTGGGCCTAGAGCAGTGGTAGGCAGGTGTGTGATAAAACATCTGTGGTGGGGCCATGTGGATCTGCCATTGGCTTCCAAATGGCTTGTGACTGACATGATACAGCCAGCAGTCCCTTCTAAGTAAAGGCATCTTGTTATTTGGAGAGGTTTCAGGGCAATGTTCAGAATCGATTTGCTATCGTCAATGGGGCAAGCTATGTGATATAGAAGCATGGTTGGTGCATTCTCCTGCAGAAATTAAAATACCACACGTGACAGAACTCCCTCCTGCACTGTGTCCCAGTTGAACTCCGTGTATTTCATGAAGCAAATACCAAACTCCCATTGTAGCAGCAAGAAACACCATGAAAATTGGAGGATGAACAAATGGCTTCACAGTCCACACAGGGAGACACTTAGAACCCAGTGGCCACAGTTTACCTACAAAGATCAAATTCAGGACTGCTGCCTCATGTTCATTGGAAAATAAGAAACTATGTTTTACAGGTCACATAGGTGCAGACCCAGCTTTGATGATCTCACTACAAAGGAAGCTAAAGCTCCTGATAACAACATATGTTTCAAGTGACCAAACTCAGAGGCAATTTCTCAAGAAGTCTTTAGGCCAGCAGAGCTCCATGTTTGTGGAGTGTTCACCCTGTCCCTTACTTTTGGAAACTCCTCTACCACCTCCAAGGTAGTGAACTCCTTAGCATATTCCATTCCAGATAAGTATTCACTGATTTTCTAACTCTTCTCCTCTAATTATGTCTTACTTGGGGCGAAGATAATGTCAAGCCATTGTTCTGGAGGAGTGGGAAGATTTTGTGTAGCACATATTTGCATACACATTGGATTCATTTTCCAATTTTCCATTCGAAATACTGAATCCCTGACTCTAACCCCTACCCTACTAGACTCTGACTACTAATCGTAATATGATAGAGAATAAAAACTCAAACAGAATAGAAATACAAGCAGTTCAGAGGAGGCATGGTATATAGTTGGAATTGCCTTTTGCATTATATAGGTTAGAAGTTATAAATCTAGTCAATTTTTTGTTGAAATAGTTCTCCGTGTGTTTTGAAAGTTAACAAATATGTAAATTCCTGTCTCCCTTTCTCTGTAGCCTATTCAGCACATGTAATTTTATATGCACATATAGAATCGTACCTGGTATCACACGTACATTTTTGTGAGGTGACTGACTTGGCAAATACAAATTTTGAGAAGAGATCACTCCTCCTAAATGCTGTTGGAACTGAAAATTCAACCTATGGGTAAGCCTCCTAGTTGAACAACATTATACATAAATCCATGTTAAGTATATGAATACTTTTGGGTCTGTGGATGATATGTATTTCATGATGAATTTCAATTGACATATATATTGCTAGTTTTTAATGTCTGTGTGTGTGTGTGTGTATATGTATATATATATATATATATATATATATATATATATATATATATATACTCTCCGGATTTTTCAAAATATGAAATATTTGTGTCTTATTATGCACTCCCTAAATTCATTCATATTCATGTATGTGGATTTATAATCCACTTTTTAAAAAATTAATCTCAGAAATATTCATCCACCTGAAATACATATTTTTTCCTAGTACTGAAACAGTTTTCAGTAAATGGTGCATCCATATCCTAATATTTCGGCATTGCAAGATGACTGTGAAGACAGTGTATCACACCCAGTGTACCCTGCCACTGCGCAGGTGAATAACGAGTTAGAACGATGAAAAACTATCTTGTTAGGATCTTACAGGAAAATGTGTGTTTACCGAAATCTAGAAGAATGATTTCCACCACCGAGGTCCGGTAATTGAGTCTCAAACACAAGCCACTTGTGCAACCGGAGATCCATTCTGATTTATCCGCGTGACCTGCCCCGTGTCTACAAATGGTGAGGCACCACCGAGAAGCGACCAGCAAGCAGGGAGAAACGTTGCTGCAGATTCTGTGGAATCCTGCTGGCTGAGCATCCACTGAGCCCCCAGCTGAATTTGGGATTTCAGACGGGAAAGTTAGCAGTACATTTCTATCCCCCAAAGTGGAAACTCCACAAAGGAAACCAGCAGCCACCATCTTGGAGAGCTGAAGTAACCACCACCACTCCCAGACAGATTGCAACAATAAAACAGGTGTGTGTTTCTCAGCTCATCTCACATACAGAGGAAAATTCGCATAAAATCTCTCCTAGGCTTTTGGGGGAGGGATAATCAGAGCAAGTCTGCATAAAGACTGGGGGAAAACTAGAGGCACCTGACCTTCATCTCCCCTTCCCATCAGCGGCAAAAATGAAACTTGTCTAGCCAGTGCGGGGCGAGGGGCAAGCGGAAAATATTAAAACAATAGAGTTCCAGGGTTCACAATAGACACCCTCCCCACCCAACAAACGGCAGACCCGGAGAACAGTTTGAGCTGCCGAGAAGCATCACTCAGGAGAAATCTGGTCTAGCAGGAGAAATCAGGACTAGCAGGATAAACCAGGGGACTAGAGGCCAGGCCCTCCTGACTGGGTGGCTGGAGAACGCCAGACCGCTGCCAGTGTGACTGGGCAACTGGAGACCACCTTCCTGCCGGCGCCAGCCCACCTGCTGACGGCATGTCTTGATGGCTGGAGAACGCTCGCCTGCCGACGACCGAACGCGCAACTGTGTGGCTAGAGATCACCCACCCGCCGGCGACAGCCCATCCGCTGCCCGCGCTACTGGGTGGCTGGAGACTGCCGGCATGCCAGCGACCGGGTGCTGAAACCAACAAGAGACAATCCAGTCCACCCCCCCAATTCGGACACTCCGGCAAGGAGCCTGGGGCCCACCACAGCAGAGAGGTGACATCACTGGAGCTCGGCTGTCAGAATTCCTTAACAGCGAAATCCACTTAAGCAGGCATAGTCTAGCAACACAAAGGAGAGAAAACAGAGATATATAAACCCATAACAAATCTATAGAAGAGAGCAGAAACACAGCAATCAAATAGAGCCAGAAAATAACGTGAACATCATGAAAAAACAAGGGGAAAAAAAGGTGTAGAAACAATGAAGGACAACTTAATACTACAGGAGAACCTAGAAGCATCAGAAACAGGGATAGGGAAAAAACTTAAGTCATACCTAACTCAGATGGAAAGGAATAATAGAGAAGACATGAGGCAGCAAGTCCAAGAAATAAAAGTATATTTTGAAAATGAATTAAACAACCAAATTCAAATGGCAAAGAACAAGGTTTACCAGGAGATAGAGATCTTTTAAAAAATCATACAGTAATTCTAGAAATGCAGGAAACTATAAACCAAATTAAAAACTCAAACAAGAATATTTCAAATAGACTAGATCAAGTAGAAGTCAGAACATCAGATAATGAAGACAAAGTTTGTCAACTTGAAAAGAATATAGTCAACACAGAAAACATGCTTAAATCCCATGAGCAACTATTCAAGAGATATGGGATGTCATAAAAAAACCAAAATTGGGAGTCATCGGGATAGAAGAAGGCATAGAGATTCAAACCAAAGGAATGGACAACATATTAAATGAAATAATTCTAGAAAACATCCCAGAGATGAAAGATGGAATGGATTGCCATATCCTGGAAGCCTACAGGACCTCAAACATTCAAAACCATAATAGACAAACTCCAAGACATATAATTATGAAGATAGCCAACATACAGAACAAGGAGAGAATATTAAAAGCTACGAGAGAAAGTAGGCAGATAACATTCAGGGGTAAACCAATTAGGTTAACAATTGATTTTTCATCACAGACTTTGAAAGCGAGAAGATCTTTGAACAATGTATTTCAAACACTGAAAAATAATGGATTCCAACCAAGAATACTGTATCCAACAAAATTAAGCTTCAGATTTGACAATGAAATTAAGTCTTTCTTGATAAACAAAAGCTAAAAGAATTCGCAGACAGAACACCAGCACTGCAAAGCATTTTGAGCAAAATACTACAAGAAGAGGAATTGAAAAATAGTGCCCAAAACTAACAGTGGGAGGTATCTCAGTAAAGGGGTAAGAAAATAACCAAAAATAAAAACTACCCAAATTAAAATAAATAAATAAATAAACATGACAGGAAGTATAAATCATATTTCAATTGTAACCTTAAATGTTAAAAATCTAAACTCACCAATCAAGAGACATAGGCTAGTAACCTGGATCAAAAAAATAAATCCAACAAAATGCTGCCTTCAGGAGACTCTTTTGATAGGTAAAGACATACACAGGCTGAAAGTGAAAGGTTGGGAAAAATCTTACCACTCACATGGCCCTCGGAAGCAAGCAGGAGTGGCCATACTCATATCATATAAAATCAACTTCAAACCTACGTTAATCAAAAGGGATAAAGTAGGACACTATATATTGTTAAAAGGAACCATCCACCAACAAGACATAACAATTATCAATTGGTATGCACCAAACAATTGAGCTGCAACGCTTATAAAACAAACTCGCCTCAAGTTCAAGAGTCAAATAGACTACAACACAATAATTATGGGTGACTTCAACACACCGCTCTCGCCATTAGACAGATCCTCTATAAAAAACTGAATAAAGAAACTATAGAATTCAACAGCACAATCAATAACCTTGACTTAACCGACATATATAGAATATATCAACCATCATCAAGTGGATACACTTTATTCTCAGCAGCACATGGATCCTACTCCAAGTTAGACCATATATTATGCCATTGGGCAACTCTTAGTAAATATAAAGGCGTGGAGATAATACCATGCACCATATCTGATCATAATGGAATGAAACTGGAAATCAATGAGATTAGAAGGAAGGAAAAATCCTACATCACATGTAAAATGAACAATATTCTACTGAATGATCAATGGGTTACAGAAGACATAAAGGAGGAGATAAAAAAATTCTTAGAATCAAATGACAATACAGACACAACATACTGGAATCTATGGGACACAAAGAAGGCAGTTTTAAGAGGGAAATTCATTTCTTGGAGTTCTTTCCTCAAAAAAAGAATAAAACAACAAATAAATAAACTCACAGTACACATCAAAAACCTAGAAAAGGAAGAGCAAAACAACAGCAAATGTAGTAGAAGACAAGAAATAATTAAAATTGGAGCAGAAATCAACGAAACTGAAACAAACAAAAAAAAAACATTGAAAAAATTGATAAAACTAAAAGTTGATTCTTTGAAAAAATAAATAAGATTTACAGGCCCTTAGCCATGCTAAGGATGAGAAGAAGAGAGGGAACTCAAATTACTAACATACGGAATGAAAAAGGCAATATCACAACAGACAGTACACAAATACAGAAGATAATTAGAAAGTATTTTGAAATCCTATATTCCAATAAAATAGAAGATAGTTATAATATCGATAAATTTCTTAAGTCATACGATCTGCCCATATTCAGTCAAGAAGACACACACAATTTTAACAGACCAAAAACAAAGAAAGAAATGGAAGAAGCCATCAAAAGACTACCAATCAAAAAAAGCCCTGTACCTGATGGGTATACAGCGGAGTTCAACAAAACCTTCGAAGAAGAATTAATACCAATACTATTCAAGCTATATCAAGAAATGGAATAATAAGGAGCTCTTCCAAATTCATTCTCGGAGTCCAAAATCACCCTGATCCCAAAACCAGACAAAGACACCTCAAAAAAGAAAACTACAGACCAATATCTCTAATGAAGTTGGATGCAAAAATTCTCAATAAAATCCGTGTGAATTGAATACAAAAACATATCAAAATAGTTGTGCACCATGATCAAGTAGAATTCATCCCTGGAATGCAAGGCTGGTTCAATATACGGAAATCAATAAATGCTACTCACCACATCAATAGACTTAAGGACAAGAACCATATGATCATCTCGATAGATGTAGTAAAACATTCAACAAAGTTCAGCATCCCTTTATGTTCGAAACACTAGAAAAACTAGGGATAACAGGAACTTACCTCAACATTGTAAAAGCTATATATGCTAAACCTCAGGCTAGGATCATCCTAAATGGAGAAAACTGAAGGCATTCCCTCTGAAATCTGGAACAAGACAGGGATGCCCTCTATCACCACTTCTATTCAATTTAGTTCTTGAAATACTAGCCAGAGCAATTAGACAGACAAAAGAAATTAAAGGCATAAAAATAGGAAAAGAAGAACTTGAATTATCGCTATTTGTGGATGACATGGTAATATATTTAACAGACCCAAAAGGGTCTACAAAGAAACTGCTAGAGTTAATAAATGAAGGATATAAAACCAACACGCATAAATCAAAGGCATTTCTGTATATCAGCAACAAAACTTCTGAAATGGAAATGAGGAAAACCACTCCATTCAAAATATCCTCAAAGAAAATAAGATACTTGGAAATCAACCTAACAAAAGAGGTGAAAACCACAGAACCCTAAAGAGAGAGATAGAAAAAGATCTTAGAAGATGGAAAAATGTACCCTGTTCATGGATAGGCAGAACTAAATTCATCAAAATGGCGAAATTACCCAAAGTTCTCTACAGGTTTAAAGCAATGCCAATCAAAATCCCAACGGCATTTCTTGTAGAAATGATAAAGCAATCATGAAATTCATATGGAAAAACAAAAGACACAGAATAGCAAAAGGAATTCTAAGCAGGAAGTGTGAATCGGGAGGTATAGCGATACTAGAGTTCAAACTTTACTACAAAGCAAGAGTAACAAAAACAGTGTGGTACTGGTACCAAAACAGGCAGGTGGACCAATGGTATAGAATGGAGGACAGAGAAACCAATCCACAAAATTACAACTTTCTTATATTTGATAAAGTGGCTATAAACATGCAATGGATGAAGGATAGCATCTTCAACAAATGGTGCAGGGAAAATTAGAAATCCATGTGCAACAAAATGAAACTGAATCCCGTTCTCTCACCATGCACAAAAGTTAACTCAAAATAGATCAAGGAGCTAGATATCAAATCAGAGACACTGCGTCTCATAGAAGAAAAAGTTGGCTATGATCTATATACTGTGGGGTCGGGCTACAAATTCTTTAATAAGACATCAATAGCCCAAGAGTTAATAACAAGAATAAACAAATGGGACTTACTTAAACTAAAAAGTTTTTTCTCAAGAAGAGAAACAATAAGAGAGGTAAATAGAGAGCCTACATCCTGGGAACAAATTTTTACCCCTCACACTTCAGATAGAGCCCTAATATCCAAAATATACAAAGAACTCAAAATATTAAACAATAAGATAACAAATAACCCAATCAACAAATGGGCCAAGGACCTAAACAGACACTTCACAGAGGAGGACATACAATCAATCAACAAGTACATGAAAAAATGCTCACCATCTCTAGCAGTCTGAGAAATGCAAATCAAAACCACCCTAAGATACCATCTGACTCCAGTAAGATCAGCAGCCATTATGAAGTTAAACAACAATAAGTGTTGGCGAGGATTTGGGGAAAAGGATACACTTGTACACTGCTGGTGGGACTGCAAATTGGTGAGGCCAATTTTGAAAGAAGTATGGATATTCCTGGAAAAGCTGGAAATGGATCCACCATTTGACCCAGCTATCACCCTTCTTGGAATGTTCTCTCAGGATCTTAAAATAGCGTACTATAGGGATACTGCCACATCAATGATCATAGCAGCACAATTCACAATAGCTAGACTGTGGAACCAACTTAGATGCCCTTCAATAGATTAATAGATAAAAAAAATGTTGCATCTATACACAATGGAGTATTACACAGCACAAAAAATGACAAAATCATAGAATTTGCAGGGAAATGGATGGCATTAGAGCATATTATGCTAAGCGAAGCTAACCAATCCTTAAAAAACAAATGCCAAATGTCTTCTCTGTTATAAAGAGAGCAAATAAGAACAGAACAGGGAGGAAGAGCATGAGGAAAAGATTAACATTAAACAAAGACGAATGGGGGGAGAGAAAGGGAGAGAGAAGGGAAAGCTTATGAAAATTGTAGGAAACTCTCAATGTTACACAAAATTGCATATAAGATGTTGTGAGGGGAAGTGAGGGGGAAACAATAGAGAGAATTGAACAATAGCAGATGAGGTAGAGAGGGAAGATGGGAGGGGAGGAGAGGGTGGATAGTAGGGGATAGGAAAGGTAGCAGAATACAACAGTCACTAATATGCCATTATGTAAAAATGTGAATGTGTAACCGATGTGATTCTACAATTCGTATTTGGGGAAAAAATGGGAGTTCATAACCCAATTGAGTCAAATGTATGAAAGATGATATATCTTGAGCTTTGTAATGTTTTGAACAACCAATAAAAATAAATAAATAAATAAAGGTTTAAAATTTAGTGGGAAGAAATCAGCTAAAAATGGGTTCAGATGTATTCATTTTGCTATACAGAAACTTTGTTTTGTGAATATCACAAATTTATTTTACCAGAAAATGCACATAAATTGAGATTAAAGGATAATTCACCTAACTTCATGAAAAATTCATAGCATTTTCTACACTTTTCATATTTCATTTTTTTCGTGAATATTTTGTCATGGACAAGGTCTAGTCTTAGGCTATTCTTCCAGAATACTACCTCATCTGACAAGTTCGTACAATGTGTTGGATTGTTCTTTTCATCTTTTATTTAATAGTTTCTAGCTGATAATGTGTATTTTTTCTTATCTTTATTTGGACATACAAACCTAACTATATCTTTGCATTTTATGTTTTACTGGGGAAGAGACTCATCAAAAGCTCTTTGTTATATGTATCAACAATCAAACATCTAGAGCATACAATTATTCTTAATTTTGCATGAAAATAAATTTGTACCATTTTTCTAATAAAGATGTAGTATTATTAATAATGTCCCTACTGTAATAAGTAACTACTTACAAGAAGAATTAAACAATTGACTTTATATCAGTTTTGAACATGAAAAGTACTAAAATAAGTATTTGGCAATTAATACACAATTGATAGAAATTGAAATCACAAGAAAGCCATTTAAAATGTCAGTGCATATGGTCCTTAAATAATAGGTTGTTCAAATAAAATTTCTCTAATTCATAAGAGTTAATATGCCACATTACAGCTTAATGTGATATAAAACTTTAAATTATCAGTATTGATAAATAAGAATGATACCTGTTTACTTAAATATGTTTATTTGATTTTCACTGTAAGATGTTAATTATGGAAGAATTGAGAATTAAGAAAGACTTGGTCTATATTATTTCTAACAGGAAAATCAAAGTACTTTTAAATATATATATATATATATATATATATATATATATATATATATATATAATATATGCAATGCATATGCATGAATATAGATACATATGTATAATAAATGTATTGTAATATATCTATCAGGTGATTATAATTTTTAAATTTTCTCAAGAAAAAGAATGACTATAAAAAACAGTCTTAAATTTAAATTTCATAGCATACTACTGTTTGTAATGACATGAGAGAAAAATAGATATGGAGGGGAAACCAAAAAGGAAGGGAGAGAAGGGGGAAAATGAGGAAGAAAGTGAGTAAAGAAGAGGGACATGAGTGTATGATGTTAAGATAGAAGTGGAGGGGCTGGGTTTGTGGCTCAGAGGTAACATGCTTATCTAGCATGTGTGAGGCACATGGTTCTATTCTCAGCACCACATACAAATAAACAAAATGAAGGTCAATCAACAACTGAAAAAATAAAAAAAGAAAAAAGAAGAAATATTACGAAAATTCCAAGCTTTGATGAATGTTAAATAAAAAAAATATGTTACATAGCCTTATGTAATTTCTAGACTATCCAAAATAGTCACTAAATGTTAGATTATTAGTGCTATAACTAAAAATCCATTGATCTTTCCTCTACATTCTGTGGCATGCTAGTGCTAAAATAAATTGTATTATTAATTCCCCCCCAAATCCTAATATTTCTACAGTAACTGACCCAGTTGAACATCAATGCAAGTAGACTCTATGAGACATGATGTGTATTTTGACGTTCATTTTTATTCAACACTGGTACATTACTATCTTCAGTTTATGCACATCATAGCATATATGTTTCATCAAAATTTCTCAAATTTATAGGCATTTGTTTCACTTTCAATCACTTCCTGCTTGAGAACACATGTATTCCTCCATGTTTCATAACTGCTCTTTTCATGAGACTTCTTCCCAAAAACATTATTTTCGATTTCCATTATCACATTTGAAGCAAAACGCACAAACCCGTCACAATAAACCATAACACTAATATTACCATTAGATGTATAACTGGTTGGAATGAATGGTTGTATATCAATATAAGATTTCTTACTTAGTTTCAGATATCAATTCAATCCATTATTTAAAGTGGAACCAGTTATATTATTTATTCACAGTACAGTCTATTCACGAATTATCTCTATATTCATAGACACAGGTACACCTCTTTGTACCCCCAATACTAATTTATACGTCCTCAATATATAGCTCCCAGAAATGGTGGAAGAAATACCCATGTCACCCGATCTCCATATACATTTTATCACAGAAATATTCTGGACACAAAAAGCAAAGGTCACACTTATGATTGTACAAAACCTAAATGGAAAGTGAACATGGATTACTAAAAACATCCATGTCCAGGTTGCCTAATGCTCTCAAATGAAAATCCTATTGGTGACTACATATTTGTTTCTTCCAAAGATTATATATTCAAACTCAAACATGTTGAAAATGTCTAATCCTGTCACTCACTTTATACTTTGCCTGATTTTGTAATGTCTCTATTGATATCTGCTTTCCTACATATTTTCCCCAGTTAATCATTGTGACTTCCTCATCACATGTGCTGATATTTACATTCACTCTCTTAGCGATACCCTAGTTCTAAAGAACTTTTGTTCCAAATCCTACACTCATTCTTCTTCCTAAACCTACCGACTATCTTCCTAATCCTACCGACTATCACTTTTTGACTGGATGTTCTCTTCTACATTCAATCATCGAAGGTGAAAGGTCCTATGCCATTGTATATCGATTTATCTGAAACATCTGTGCAGAATGTAATTCAACGCTAAGTATCCCAATCAAGAGACAAATGAAGTTCTGGGCTTCAAATCTTACTTAGATTTCTGTTTTCGTACATATATTTCACCTCTATATTCTTATAAATATCACAGGTTCCCAATACCATTATTCATCCAGCAGAATGGTTCCTAACCCATATCGAACATGTTAATAACACTAATCATACACTGTTCCCTCAATCTAACTTTACTGAGGAGCAGCGACAGTGTTGGTCTTACAATACAGGAATGTATGGGATCTTCCACCTGCTGAGAACATCAAAGGTACATGCAGAAATGATCTCTGGAGAAGATGTAGGCAGCTATGAAGGACCTGAGAGAGCAAAAGACATCTCCATGGCAAAGAACCTGGTAGGATGAAGGAATGTGTCTGAATCAGCCTCACTCTTCTTAATGTAGAGTAGACCAAACCAGGCCTGTGTGGAAAGCTCTTCCCAGGTGCGTATGGTTGATATACCATTCTAACATATGAAAGTGTCACAGGAAGTAGGGGCAGCCTCCATCTCATGGGACCCTTGGAAGCAACTGTTAGGACAAAGTGGTTGCCAAGGCAGTTACCTCATTCAGTTCCTGAAAGATGTGACCACACCTCACTTCCTTGATGATGAAAGTCTCTGAACTTGGGATCCAGGAAGCCAGGCACCCAGAGCCATTACCAATCCCAGTTCCAGTGGTCTCACTTGTTTGAATTTACCAAAGACAGAGTCAGTCTTTCTTCTTACCTGTTAAGGTCTGTAAACAAGTCAGATTGGCACCTGTTATTTTGCCAGAGAAATGTTAGAGTCTGTAAAAAAAGTCTGGATGGCGCCTGGCAAAATGCCAGAGGGAGTGGTTTGTGAAGTAACAAAAGCGAGCCATTAAGTGTGGAGATTCCTTATTGTTTGACTGCTGTATCTATTTCATGCTAATTAGATAGGCTGTGTAAAATGTATAAATACCGCTCTTATTCAACAATAATTGGCTTCCACTCCTGCTGCATCAGTCTACCCAAGTTGTTCGTCACCCACCCGGTTATTTTGCCCAGCCAGCCGGGCTGCGGCACTTACCTACAGATGTGAGGATGGCCAAATGCCAGGGAAGCTCTGAAGATAATTCTTTTCTGATAAAGCAGGTATTGGCTCACTGCTGACTCCTGACTACTACACAGAGTTAGCAAAGGAAAGCAGATTTGAGACAGGACAAGCAATTTTGGGGAACATAGTATGGCCCACCAGTCAGAGGACACTCTGGATAGTCACAGACCAACTTGGAGGAAAGAGTTGCCTTTGTGGGTGTGGTTGTGGGTTTGTGTATTCCACTGTGTCTGTGGTTATAGACATTAGAAAAGAGAATGCATCAATGGAATTGTTCTGTCTAGTAGAAAGCTTCTCAGCATTCATCCTGCCAAATTTATGAATGGACTACAGCTTTCCTTATGAATGGGCAACACCTGCTATCTTCCTAAGTTCCTGTTTTCTTCCTGAATTCTGGCCACTCTCAAGAATAGGCTCATGGTTTTGTGTAAAAGATATGTACCACCTCCAAACTCTATAACATGGCCTTGTACTGGATAGCTGAAGGGAATGGAGAGGAACTCAGAAAACTCAGATATCAGTGTGACCAGTAAAGTGTCAGTGGAGAAACACTGATTTGGGCCTTTTGTTTACCTATTGTTCCGTTGCCCTGAAGTCTGGAAGGTCTTTGCCTCAGTCCACTCCTTTGTGAAACCTGAAGAAAACAGTTGTCTAATGGAAAATAATGAGCATCACCTGTGGCTCTTTGCTTAATTGCCGTGGAAAGGGATGTGTCTGAATCAGCCTCTTGGCCCTGTGTGAGGCTGTGACTTAGATTCTCACCACCTGATGAATCTAAGGAAAGATCTCATGTGTGCATCCAAAACCAAAATGGAAAAAGAGCAGTCTTGTGGATGAAGTCTCTCGCCTTCCTCTGTAAGGTTCCTGACTTCCATCAAGTGAGAATAGGTATCTTTGGTTCAAAAAGTTTTTCAAAGCCCTGCAGAGGCAAGCCCATAGGTGCTTGAATTTTCTCATAACTCCAATTCACATAAAGAATCTAAACCCCACAGACATAAGGCTCAAATTGGAGAAGCAGAGCAGTATTAATGGCAGGCCTAATTGATCACTCCTTGTTCACAGATAGGTTGTCAAGCCACCCTGACATTAGACAAATGAGGGTAGGGAGCATATTTTGGATACTGTCTTCAGCTGCACCCCTCATGGAAACTTCCAGCCAGAGGTTATGATGAGTGTCTATGTGGAAGTAGTTGAGAGCCATGTGGGAGTGTTTTGGTTTTAATTGTGGTCATTTGTTTGGCTGATGGAAGAGATGACTGGGTCCACCTTGGCTTGAACTCTGGTGTGAGTCTTCTTAGAGACTGAGTTCTGGAAATGACTGCAGAGATGTATTGCCATGAATTGTGTTGGGATTTTTGGAGGCCACACATGGTAGTGGCCTTTGGAAACTGAGATCTAGGCCCGGGGGGCTTCCCACAGAGCACTGGGAATCTGAGCCAGAATATCACATGATTTTATTCTGAAAGACTTGACAGCCATAGTTGAGAGTAAAAACACACATGGACCTCACATTGTAGACCTCAATGGGCCTGGCTTCATTTGATCTTTTGGCCACTCTTTGGGAAATCTTGCCTGTGAGAGTTCTCCAGATCTTTCATTGAAATGGGCTTTCTCACCTTTTAATGTTTCCAGAATGAATTAAATCCCACAGTGCCTCCAACCTCATCCTTGAAAAATGGCTAGATAAACATCATAAAAATTTGAAATTCCCATCACCAGGTGACACTGGATACACTTTGGATTTCCTGTTGCTCATCATGAGTGTACCAGACAGTGCCTTGATTGACTGGGTTTCATGAAAATGGTGTAGAACAATGATGCAAATAAGTTAAAGTCTGCTGAGTAGTGGGCCTAGAGCAGTGTTTTGTAGGTCTGTGATAAAACTTCTGTGGTGGGGTCATGTGGATCTGCCAAAAGGCTTGTAACTGACATGGTGCAGCCAGCAGACCCTTGTATGTAAAGGCATCTTGTTGAATGGAGAGGTTTCAGGGCAATGTTCAGAATCAGGTTGCTATGGTCAAGGGGGCAAGCTATGTGGGATAGAAGCCTGGTTGGTGCATTCTCCTGCAGACCCTGACACACAACACGTGACAGATCTCCCTCCAGCACTGTGACCCAGTTGAATTCCTTGTATTTCCTGAAGCCAATACCAAACTCCCAGTGCAGCAGCAAGGACACCATGAAAAGTGGAGCATGACCAAATGGCTTCACAGTCCACACGGGGCCACACTTAGCCTTCAGTGGCAAGAGTTTACTTACAAAGAGAGAATTTAGCCTTGCTGCCTCACGTTCTTTGGAAAATAAGAAACCATGTTCTGCAGGTCACATAGATGGAGACCCAGCTTTGGTGGTCTCACTAGAAAGGAAGCCATAGGTCCTGACTACAACATATACTTCAAGTGGCCAACCTCAGAGGCAGGTTCTCCAGAAGTCTTTAGGCTGGCAGATCTCCATATTTGTGCAGTATTTACCCTGTCTCTTACTTTTGGAAACTCCTCTACCACCTCCAATATTGTGAACTCGTAACCATGTTCCATTCCTGATATGTATTCACAGATTTTCTAAATCTTCTTCTTTTATTTTGTCTTACTTGGGGCAAAGATAGTGTCAAGGTATTGTTGTGAATGAGAGTAGGAAGATTTTGTGTAGCACATATTTGCATACACATTTGATTCATTTTCCTATTTTACATTCAAAATACTGAATCCCTGACACTAACCCATACCCTACTAGACTCTGACTACTAACCCTAATATGGTGGAGAGAAATAATGCAAACAGAAGTGAAATACAAACAGTTCAGAGGAGGCATGGTGTATAGTTGGATTTGCCTTTTGCATGATAAAGTGTAGGTGTTATAAATCTAGTCAATTTTTAATTAAAATAGTTCACCATGGGTTTTGTAGTTAACAAATACGTGAATTCCTGTCTCCCTTTCTCTGTAGCCTATTCAGCACATGTATTTTTATATGCCCTTTCTCTGTAGCCTATTCAGCACATGTATTTTTATATGCACATATAGAATCCTACCTGGTATCACACGTACATTTTTGTGACTTGGCTGACTTGGAGATACAAATTGTGAGAAAAGATCACTCCTCCTAAAAGCAGTTGGAACTGAAAATTCAACCTATGTGTGAGCTTCCTAGGAGAACAACATTGTACATAAATCCATGCTCAGTAAAATAAATTATTTTGCATCTGTGGATGTTATATATTTCATGATGAATATTGATTGGCTTATATATTGGTACTTTTTAATATCTCTGTGTGGGTTTTGGGTGTGTGTTTATATATATATATATATATATATATATATATATATATATATATATATATACACACACACTCTCAAGATTTTTCAAAATATGAAATATATGTGTCTTATATACACTACCGAAATTCATTCATGTTCATGTATGTGGATTTATAATAAAAATTTCACAAGATTATTCTCAGAAGTATTCATTTACCTGAACTACATATTTGTTTTCTAGTACTTAAAACTAACTTCAGTGAATGTGCATACAAATACTAATATTTCTACAGTAATTGACCCAGTTTAACATCAATGCAATTAGATTCCCATGGGACATGGTGTGTATTTTGATGTTCATTTTTATTCAACATTGGTTCGTTAATATTTCTTCAGTTCATGCACATCATAGGATATATATTTCATCCACAAATTCACAAATTTATAGGCATTTGTTTCTCTTTCAATCACTTACTGCTTCAGAACACATGTATTCCTCCAGGTTTCTTGACTGGTCTTTTAATGAGACTTCTTTCCAAACACATTATTTTCGATTTCTATAATCACTTTTGAAGCAAATCTCACACAATCTTTATAATAAAACATAACGCAATTATACAATTAGATGTGTAACTGGTTGGAATGAATGATTGTATATCAATATAAGTTTTTGTGTATATTTTCACATATCAATTCAATCCATTATTTAAAGTGGAAACAGTTATATTATTTATTCACAGTATTGTCAATTCATGCATTAATTCTATATTCATAGACACAGAGTACAAATCTTTGTACCGCCAATAATAATTTATACATCTTCAAAATATTGCTCTCAGAAATGGTATAAGAAATACTTATGTCACCCAATCTACATATACATTTTATCACAGTAATATTCTGGACCCAAAATGCAAAGGTCAAACATATGATTGTACCAAAGCCTAAATTGAAAGTGAGCATGGATTACTAAAAACATCCATGTACATGTTGCCTAATGTTCTCAAATGTCAATCCTATTTGTGACAACATATTTTTTTCTTCCTTAGATTATATATTCAAACTCAACCCTGTTGAAAATATCTAATCCTATCACTCACTTTATACTTTTCCTGATTTCTTAATGTCTCTATTGATATCTGCTTACCGACATATTTTCCCCAGTTCATCATTGTGACTGACTCTTCACATGTGCTCACATTTAAATTCACTCTCTATCCGAAACCCTATTGCTGGAGAACTTTTGTCCAAAACCTATACTCACTCTTCTTTCTGAAACTGAATATCTTTCTAATAATTTCAACTATCCCTTTTTGACTAGAAGTTCTCTTCAACATTCCATCATCCAACGTACAAGGTCCTATGCCATTGTACTGAATTTATCTGAGACATCTCTGCAGAAAATAATTCAAATCTAAGTATCCCAATCAAGGGCCCAATGCCCTTCTGGGCTTCAAATCTTACCTACATTTCTGTTTTCATACTAATATTTCACCTATATTTTCTTGTAAATATTGCAGCTTCCCAATCATTCCTGCAGAATGATTCCTAATTCATATCGAACATGTTATTAATCCTAACCATACACTGTTCCCTCAATCTAACTTTACAGAAGATTAGAGACAGAGTTGGTCTTTCAATATAGGAATGTAGCAGATCTTCCACATGCTAAGATCCTCAAAGGTCCATACAGAAATGATCCCTGGAGAAGATGTATGCAGCTATGAAGGACCTGAGAGAGAAAAAGTCATCTACATGTAATGGCTCACCGCTGGCTCCTAATAACCTCACAGAGTTGGCCAAGGAGACCAGATCTGAGACAGGACAGGCCATTTCTGGGAACATAGTATGGCCCACCAGTAAGAGGACACTCCGGATAGTCACAGACCTACTTGGGGGAAGGAGGTGCCTTTGTGGGTTGGGTGTGAGTTTGTGGTCTTGTCTCATTTTCTGAGAATAGGTAGGAAAGGCAGTATGTTCATTTTGGAGTGGATGGTTTCTAGAAAGTCGTTTGACAAGGAGTGTGTTTCTATGTCTGGGTATCCCACTGTGTTCGTGGATGAAGACATTAGAAAGAGCATGCATCAATGGATGTGTTCTGTCTAGTAGAAAGCTTCCCAGCATTCATCCTTCCCAATTTATAGATGGACTTGGCTTGCCTTCTGGATGGGCAACACCTACTGTCTTCCTAAGTTCCTGTTTTCTGCCTGAATTCTGGCCACTAACCATAATAGGCTCATGGTTATATGTCCAAGATATGTACCACCTCCAAGCTCTGGGACATGGCCATGTACAGGATAGCTGAAGGGAATTGGAGCATCTCAGAAAACTCAGATATCAATGTGACCAGTAAAGTCTCTGTGGAGAAACCCTGCTTTGGGCCTTTTGCATACCTATTCTTCTGTTGCACTGAATAACAGGAAGGTCTTTGATTAGGCCACGCCTTTGTGAAGCCTGAAGAAAACAGTTTTCAAATGGAAATGAATGGGCATCACCTGGGGCTCTTTGCTTAATTGTTTGGAAAGGGATGTGTCTGAATTGGCCACTTGGCCCTGTGTGAGGCTGTGGCTTAGATACTCAGCACCTAATGGACCTAAAGAAAGATCCCATGTGTGCACCCAAATCCAAAATGTCCAAAAAGCATTTATTGTGGACTACGTCTCTCGCCTTCCTCTGTAAGGTTCCTGATCTCCATCAAGTGAGAATAGGGATCCTTTGCATCAAATGAGTACTTCAAAGCCTTACAGAGTCTAGCCCACTGGTGCTTGTGATTACTCATGACTCCAGTTCACATAAAGAATCTAAATCCCACAGTCAGTAAGCCTCAAATTGTAATTGTGGAGCAGTATTAAAGGCAGGGCTCTATGATCATTCCGTGTTCAAAGGAAGGGTGTCCAGGCAACCCTGACTTGTGACAAATGAGGTGCGAGGGTGCTTATTTTGAACACTGTGTTGGTCTGTGCCCCTCATGAAAACCTCAAGCCAGAGGTTATTATTAGTGTCTATATGGAAGAAGATAAGTGCCATGTGGGAGTCTTTTGTTTTTAATTGTGGTCATTTGTGTGGCGGTTGGAAGAGATGTCTGGTTCCACCTGGGCTTGAACTCTGGTGTGATTCCCCTTAGAGACTGAGTTGTGGAACTGTCCTCAGAGAAGTATTGCCATGAATTGTGTTGAGATTTTAGGAGGCCACACACGAGATTCGCCCTTGGAAACTGAGATCTAGGCCCAGGGTGGCTTTCCACAGAGCATAAGTAATCTCAGCCAGGATATCACACGATTTTATTGTTAAAGACTTGGCAGCCATAGTTGAGAGTCATAACACACATGGAGCTCACATTGTAGACCTCAATGAGCCTGGCTTCATGTGACCTTTTGGCCACACTTTGGGAAGCTTTGCCTGTGATAGTTCTCCATTTCTTTCGTTCAAATGAGTTTCCTCGCCATTTAATGGTTCCTGAATGATTGGAAACCCACAGTGCCTCCAACTTCATCCTTAAAAAATAGCTAGATAAATACCACCAAATTTTTGAAATTCCCTTGACCAAGTGGCACTGGAGAAACTTTGGATTCCTGTTGCTGATTATGAGTATACCAGACAGTGCCTTGATTGACTTGGTTTCACGAAAATGCTGTAGAACAGAGATGCCAGTAATTTGGAGCCTGCTGAGTAGTTGGCCTAGAGGAGTGGTGGGGAGGTGTCTGAAATAACATCTGTGGTGAGGCCATGTTTATCTGCCATTGGCTTCCAAATGGCTTGTGACTGACATTTTGCATCCAGCAGACCCTTGTATGTAAAAGCATCTTGTTATATGGAGAGGTTTCAGGACAATATTCAGAATCAGGTTGCTATGGTCAATGGGGCAAGCTCTGTGGGAAAGAAGCTTGCTTGGTGCATTCTCCTGCAGACCCTGACCCACCACATGTGACAGAATTTTCTCCAGCACTTTGTCCCAGTGGAACTCCTTGTATTTCAAGAAACAGATACCAAACTCCCAGTGCAGCAGCAAGAAACACCACAAAAAGTGGAGGATGAAAAAATGGCTTTACAGTAAAGACGAGGAGACACCTCGCGCGCAGTGGCTACAGTTTACCTACAAAGAAAAAATTCAGCACTGCTGCCTCATGTTCATTGGGAAATAAGAAACAATGTCCTCCAGGTCACATAGATGCAGACCCAGTTATGATATTCTAACTAGAACGGAAGCTAAACCTCCTGACAGCAACATATATTTCAAGTGCCCAAACTCAGAGGCAGTTTCTCAAAAGTCTTTAGGCCAGCAGAGCTCCATGTTTGTGGAGTGTTTACCCTGTCCCTTACTTTTGGAAACTCCTATACCACCTCCAAGTATATGAACTCCTGAGCATATTCCATTCCAGATATGTATTCACAGATTTTTGTAAATCATGTCCTCTAATTGTGTCTTACTTTAAGCGAAGATGATGTCAAGGCATTGTTCTGGATGAGAGTGGGAACATTTTTTTGTATCACATATTTGCATAAATATTGAATTTATTTTCCTATTTTCAATTCGAAATACTGAATCCCTGACACTAACCCAAAACCTACTAGACTCTGACTACTAATCCTAATATGATGGAGTAAAATAACCCACACAGAATAGAAATACAACCAGTTCAGAGGAGGCATGGTGTATAGTTGTACTTTCCTTTTGCATGATAAAGGGTTGGTGTTATAAATCTTGTCAATTTGTAGTTAAAATAGTTCTCTATGTGTTTTTAAAGTTAACAAATATGTGAATTCCTGTCTCCCTTTCTCTGTAGTTGATTCAGCACATGCATTTTTATATGCACATATAGAATACTACATGGTATCACACGTACATATTTGTGAGGTAACTGACTTTGCAAATACAAATTGTTAGAAGAAAACACTTCTTCTAAATGCTGTTGGAACTGAAAATTCAACCTATGGGTGAGCTTCCTAGTTGAACAACATAAATCCATATTTAGTAAAATCAATATTTTTGGATCTGTGGATGATATATATTTCATGGTGAATTTCGATTGCCATACATAATGCTACTTTGTAATGTCTGTATTTAGGTGTGTGTGTGTGTGTGTGTGTGTGTGTATGTGTGTATTCACTCTGCTGATTATTCAAAATATAAAATATATGTGTCTTATTATACACTAACTAAATTCATTCATATTCATGTATTTGGATTTATAATCAACGTTTGAGAAGATTATTCTCAGGAATATTTTTCCACCTGAAATACATGTTTGTTTCCTAGTACTGAAAACTAACTTCAGGGGATCATATTATGGCAGCGATGGGAGTTCATTACCCACCTGTACCGCGTCACTTTGCAGGAGAAGGACGAGTTAGAACGGCTAAAATCTATCTTATTAGAAATTTAAAGGAAAATTGGTGTGCTCCAAAACCTACAGGAAGGATTTCCATTGCACAAGGACCAGCTACGGGGACTCAAACACCAGCAATTTGTCCTCACGGATGGTCACGCTGCTTATTTAGCAAATCGCCCCACGGCTAGTGTCTGCAATGCGCGCTGGGAAACGACGAGAGAGCAACACAAAGATACAGTCTGTGGATTATGCGGGCTCCTGCCATCTGCGCAATCACTGTGCTCAGTGCTGAATTCTGGGTTTGAAATGAGGGAAGGAAGTGGTCCAATTCGGTTTTCCACACCGGTGAGACCACAGAGGAAGATAGCGGTCACCATCTTGGAGAGCTGATGTCACCATCCCTGTTTTCGACTGATCACAGCTCATTCAGATACAGAATAGGTAATTTCAGGCTGCCATTCGCCTTCATCTTGCAGACAAATTACTCAGGGTCAGTGCTAAAGAACCCATGAAAATTGCTTCTTGGATCGTTCTCCTATCAGAACATACACCGAGCCCGGAGCGGCTGAATTCCGGGTCCCGGAACTGCTCTGGCCCAGGGCTAAAGAACCTGCGGAAACTGTTTCTTGGTCTGGGTCCTGCTGAATACTGTAGAGGTAAATGCCAACTGAGCCTTCATAGACAGTGGCAACAGGATTGAGACGGGGCTTGTGAGGGCCGGTCAGGACTCACCCGTTGCTTTGGTCACCCGACAAAGGGAATGAAATGCTGCCATTTACATGGGATACCAACATGGCAGACATCTGATGTGATCACAAAGCAGTGGAGGAGATAACTTCATCGATACCAGCGGCGAGAGAAATAGTTGGTCTCCTGGTAAAGAAAGTGAGTCACAAACATCTGAGTCTCTCTCATTTTGTCATCAAGCCAGAGGTGCAGAGCAGAGCTGCCACCTGTGCCTGGAACAGGCCCAGCGACCCACCGGCGTGGTAGTCACGTCACCCCAATTGGAGTAGGGGCAGAGCAGAGCCGACACCCATGCCTGCAAGGTAGGCAGACGTACGACCGACCGGCAGAACAGGCCTAGCGGCCGGTCAGCATGGTAGACAGATCACCCCAATTGGAGGAGCAGCACAGCCGCCAACCGCACCTGCAATGGAGACTTTTCCACAATACAAGAGCAATATAAATATACAGGGGGAAAATTACAAAAACACAACAGTTTCACCAAGCAGAAAGAAACGCAAGCTGTATGAAAAGACAAGGAAAGAAAGGACCACAAGCAATGCAGGTCAACTCAACTTTAGAAGAGGTAATAGATGCAGCATATGGAATGTCAGATAAAGAATTCAGGATATACATGCTTCAGGTGATCTGGAATCTCAAGGAAGACATTAGACAGCAAAAATCAGTCAATGAAAGATCACTTCGACAATGAATTACATAAAAAAATCCAAGTAGCAAAGATCAACTATACAGGGAGATAGAGGTTATAAAAAACAAACGAACTGAAATCTTAGAAACGCAGGAAGTAATGAACCATCTTAAAAACTCAATTGAGAATACTACCATCAGAGCAGAATACTTAGAAGATAGTACATCAGACAATGAAGACAAAGTATTTCAACTCAAAAAGAACATATACAGCTCAGCAAGACTGTTAAGAAACCATGAGCAAAACTGCAAGAAATATGGGATAACATAAAGAGAATAAACATAAGAGTCATTGGGATACAGGAAAGTATAGAGGTCCAAACCAAAGGAGTGAGCAATCTATTCAATGAAATAATAGGAGAAAAATTCCTAGACTTGAAGAATGAGACAAAATCCCAAATCCTAAAAGTCTACAGGACGCCGAACGTGCAAAATCATAAGATATCCACACCTAGACACATTGTAATGAAGATACCCTACATACAGAATAAGGAGAGAATTTTAAAAGCTACAAGAGAAAGGAAGCAGATTATAGTTAGTGGTAAACCAACCAGGATAACAGCTGATCTTTCAACACAGACTCTGAAAGCTAGAAGATCCTTTAATAACATATTTCAAACACTGAAAGAAAATGGGTTCCAGCCAATTATCATGTATCCAGTGAAATTAAGCTTCAGATGGAAGATGAAATTAAAACCTTCCACGATAAACAAAAGTGAAAAGAATTTGCAGCTAGAAAACCATCTCTTCAAAACATCCTCGGCAAAACATTACAGGAAGTGGAAATGGAAAATACCAATGAAAACCAACAGTGGGAGGTAGGACATTGAAGGGGGGAAAATAATCAAAGAGGAAAACAAACTATGTTTAGTAACATAAATAAACAAATATGGCTGGAAGAACAACCCATATCTCAATAATAACCAAAAATCTTAATGGCTTAAACTCACCAATTAAGAGACACAGGCTAGTAGAATGGATCACAAAACAAGAACCAACAAAATGCTGCCTACAGGAGACGCATTTTATAGGAAAAGACACACATAGACTGAGGGTGATACTTGGAAAAATCGTATCACTCTTATGAACTTCGGAAACAAGCAGGAGTGTCCATACTCATATCAAATAAAATAGATTTCAAGCCAAAGTTAATCAAAAGGGATAAAGAAGGACACTACATACTACTCAAGGGAACCATACGCCAACAAGACATAACAATCATAAATATATATGCCACAAACAATGGTGCAGCTTTGTTCATCAAACAAACTCTTCTCAATTTCAAGAGTCTAATAGACCACAATACAGTAATCATGGGAGACATGAACACACCTCTCTCACCACTGGACAGATCTTCCAAACAAAAGTTGAATAAGGAAACTATAGAACTCAATAACACAATTAATAACCTAGACTTAATTGACATATATACAATATACAACCCATCATCAAGAAGTTACACTTTTTTCTCAGCAGAACATGGATCCTTCTCAAAAATACATCATATATTATGTCACAGGGCAATTCTTAGACAATAAAAAGGAGTAGAGATAATACCATGCATTTTATCTGATCATAATGGAATGAAATTAAAAATCAACGATAAAAAAAGGAAGGAAAAATCATTCATCACTTGGAGAATGAACAATAGGTTTCTGAATGATCAATGGGTTATAGAAGACATCAAGGAAGAAATTAAAAAATTCTTAGAGATAAATGAAAACACAGACACAATATATCGGAATCTATGGGACACATTGAAAGCAGTTCCAAGAGGAAAATTCATTGCTTGAGTTCATTCCTTAGAAAAAGAAAAAACCAACAAATAAATGATCTCATACTTCATCTCAAAATCTTAGACAAACAAGAGCAAACAACAGCAAAAGAAGTAGAAGGCAACAAATAATTAAAATCAGAGAAGAAATTAATGAAATCGAAACAAAAGAAACAATTAAAATAATTGACAAAACAATACATTGGTTTTTTGAAAAAATAAATATAATCGACAGACCCTTAGCCATGCTAACAAAGAGAAGAAGAAAGAGAACTCAAATTACTAGCATATGAAATGAAAAAGGAAATATAACAGGAGACACTTCAGAAATACAGAAGAAAATCAGAAATTATTTTGAATTAATATACTCCAATAAAATAGAATATAGTGAAGGCATTGATAAATTTCTTAAGTCATATGATGTGCCCAGATTGAGTCAGGAGGATATAGACAACTTAAACATTCCAATATCAATTGAGGAAATAGAAGAAACCATCAAAATACTACCAACTAAGAAAAGCCCAGGACCGTATGGGTATAGAGCAGAATTATACAAAACCTTTAAAGAAGAACAAAAACCAATACTTTTCAAGGTATTTCAGGAAAAATGCAAAAATCCTCAAAAAAATTCTGGCGAATCAGACACAAAAACATATATATAAAAAAAATGTGCACCATAATCAAGTAGGATTCATTCCTGGGATGCAAGGCTGGTACAATATACGGAAATCAATAAATGTTATTCATCACATCAATAGACTTAAAAATAAGAACCATATGATCATCTCGAGAGATGCAGAAAAAGCATTTGACAAGGTACAGCATCACTTTACGTTCAAAACTCTAGAAAAACTAGGGATAACAGAATCATACCTCAATATTGTAAAAGCAATCTTTGCTAAGCCTCAGGCTAGCATCATTCTGAATGGAGAACAATTGAAGGCATTCCCCCTAAAATCTGGAGCAAGACAATGATGCCCTCTCTCACCCCTTCTGTTCAACATAGTTATCGAAACACTGGCCAGAGCAATTAGAAAGACTAAAGAAATTAAAGGCATTAAAATAGGAAAAGAAGAACTCCAATTATCGCTATTTGCAAAAGACATGATTCTATACCTAGCAGACCCAAAAGGGTCTACAAAGAAACTATTAGAGGTAATAAATGAATTCAGCAAAGTGGCAGGATATTAAATCACCACGCATAAATCAAAGGCATTTTTGTATATCAGCGACAAATCCTCTGAAATGGAAATGAGGACAATCAGTCCATTCACAATATCATCAAAAAAATAAATAAAATACTTGGGAATCAAACTAACAAAAGAGGTGAAAGACATATACAATGAAAACTACAGAACCCTAAAGAGAGAAATAGAAGAAAATCTTAGAAAATGGAAAAATATACCCTGTTCATGGATAAGCATAACTAACATCATCAAAATGACGATATTACCAAAAGTTCTCTATAGGTTTAATGCAATGCCAATCAAAATCTCAAGGTCATTTCTTGTAGAAATAGATAAAACAATTATGAAATTCATATGGAAAAATAAAAGACCCAGAATAGCAAAAACAGCTCTAAGCAGGAAGTGTGAATTAGGCAGTATACCGATACCAGACCTCAAACTATACTACAGATCAATAGTAACAAAAATAGCATGGTACTGGTGACAAAACAGGCGGGTGGACCAGTGATACAGAATAGAGGACACAGAAACCAATCCACAAAACTACAGCTATCTTATATTTGATAAAGGGACTAAAAGCATGCAATGGAGGAAGGATAGCATCTTCAACAAATAGTGCTGGGAAAACTGGAATTCCATATGTAACAAAATGAATCTGAATCCCCTCCTCTCACCATGCACAAGAGTTAACTCAAAATAGATCTAGGAGGTTGATATCAAATCAGAGACACTGCATCTGGTGGAAGAAAACTTTTGCCACCATCTACATACTGTGGTGTCGGGCTCCAAATTTCTCAATAGGACACCCATAGCACCAGAGTTAATCCCTAGAATCAACAAATGGGACTTACTCAAACTAAATACATTTTTCTCAGCAAAAGAAACAATAAGAGAGGTAAATAGGGAGCCTACATCCTTGGAACAAATCTTTACTCCTCACACTTCAGATAGAGCCCTAATATCCAGAGTATACAAAGAACTCAAAAAAATTAAACAATAAGAAAATGAATAACCCAATCAACAAATGGGCCAATGACCTGAACAGACACTTCTCAGAGGAGGACATACAATCAATCAATAAGTACATGAAAAAATGCTCACCATCTCTAGCAGTCAGAGAAAAGCAAAACAAACCCACCCTAAGATACCATCTCACTGCAGTAAGATCGGCAGCCATTATGAAGTCAAACGCCATCATGTGCTGTCGAGGATGTGGGGAAAAGGGCACACCTGTACATTGCTGGTGGGACTGCAAATTGGTGCAGCCAATTTGGAAAGCAGTATGGAGATTTCTTGGAAAGCTGGGAATGGAACCACCATTTGACCTATTCCCCTTCTCGGTCTATTCCCTAAAGAACTAAAAAGAGCATGCTACAGAGATACTGATAAATCGATGTTCATAGCAGCACAATTCACAATTGCAAGACTGTGGAACCAACCTAGATTCCCTTCATTAGATGAATGGATTAAAAATGTGGCATTTATATAGAATGGCTTGTGACTCACAAGGTGCAGCCAGCAGACCCTTATATGTAAAGGCAAATTGTTATATGGTTTGGTTTCAGGTAAATGTTCAGAATCAGGTTGCTATGGACACGGGGGCAAACAATGAGAGATAGAATATTGGATGGTGCATTCTCCTGCAGAACCTGACCATACACACGTGACAGAACTCCCTCCAGCACTGTGTCCCAGTTGAACTCCTTGTATTTCGTGATGCAAATACCAAACTCCCAGTGCAGCAGCAAGAAACACCACGAAAAGTGGAGGATGACCAAATGGCTTCACAGTTCACACGGGGAGACACTTAGGTTCCAGTGTCCACAGTTTACTTAGGAAGAGAGAATTCAGCACTACGGTCTCATGTTCATTGGAAAATAAGAAACCATGTCCTCCAGGTCACATAGATGCAGACCCATCTTTGATGGTCTCACTACAAAGGAAGCTAAAGCTCCATACAACAAAATATATTTCAAGTGCCCAACCTCAGAGGGACTTTCTCAAGAAGTCTTTAGGCCAGCAGAGCTCCATGTGTGTGGACTGTTTAAACTTTCCCTTACTTTTGGAAACTCCTTTACCACCTCCAATTTTTTGAACTACTGAGTATATTTTATTCCACATATGAATTCACAGATTTTCTAACTCTTCTCCTCTAATTGTGTTTTACTAGGGTCGAAGGTAATGACAAGGCATTGTTCTTGATGAGAGTTGGAAGATTTTTGTGTAGCATATGTTTGCGTACACATTGGATTCATTTTCCTATTTTCCATCCAAAATACTGAATCTCTGACACTATCCCATACCCTACTAGACTTTGACGATTAATCCTAATATGGTGAAGAAAAATAACCCAAAGAGAATAGAAATACAAGCAGTTCAGAGGAGGCATGGTGTATACTAGGTCTTGCCTTTTGCATGATAAAGGGTAGGTATTATAAAAATTGTCAATTTTTAATTGAAATAGTTCTACATGTGTTTTTAAAGGTAACGAATATGTGACTTCCTGTTTCCTTTTCTCTGTAGCCTATTCAGCACATGTGTTTTTATACGCACATATAGAATCCTACCTGGTATCACACATAATTTCTTTTGAGGCTACTGACTTGGAAGATAAAAATTGTGAGTAGAGATCATTCCTCCTAAACGCTGTTGAAACTGAAAATTCAACCTATGTCAGCTTCCTAGTAGAACAACATTATACATGAATCCATGTTAAGCAAAATGAATATTTTTCGATATGTGGATTATATATATTTCATGATGAAATGCGATTGGCATATATATTGCTACTTTTAATGTCTGTGCATGTGTCTGTGTGTGTGTGTGTGTCTGTGTGACTCTCCAAGTTTTCTAAAATATGAAATATATGTGTATTATATAAACTCCCTAAATTCATTCATGTTCATGTATGTGGATTTATAATCAACTTTTCAGAAGATTATTCTCAGAAATATTCATCCACCTTGAATACATATTTGTTTCCCATTACTGAAATCTGACTTCAGTTAATGGTTCATACAAATCCTAACATTTCTACATTAACTGACCCAGTTTAACATCAATGCAATAGATTCCTATGGGACATGATGTCTATTTTGAACTTCATTTCTATTCAACACTGCTACATTACTATTTCTTCACGTTTAGCCCATCATAGCATATATATTTCATCCACAAGTTCACAAATTTAGAGGCATTTGGTTCACTTTAAATCCCTTCCTGCTTTAGAACACATGTATTCCTCCAGGTTTCTTGACTGGATTTTTTGAGACTTCTTTCCAAACACATTATTTTCGATTTCCATAATCCTTTTGAAGAAAATCAGACACACCCTTCATGATAAACCATAACCTAATATTACCATTAGATGTATAACTGGTTGGAATGAATGATTTTATATCAATATTAGATTTCCTGTATATTTTCAGATATCAATTAAATGAATTATTTAAATGCTGGGAGCCATCAGCCAAGTAGGTATGACAATCTCCTTGCCAGCTTACTTCCATGCTGTCTGTGGAAGGACTTCTGAAAGGTGACCTTGCTCAAGGACCAGGGCAGGATCCGTGTTTAGGGTGTTCCCCCTTTAGAATAGGGCAGTTTAGCATAATAGGAGAGTAGGGTGTTTCCCCTTTAGAATAGGGCGGTTTAGTAATAAAAGATTAGGGTGTTCCTCTTTTGGAATAGGGCGTATCCTGCTGCTGAGTTCCTCTTGAGTGCTTAGGTCAGACAGTATTTTTTGAGAGACAGAAGCCCATGCGGTGTGGATTTAGGCAGGAGAGGATTTGGGCGGATTGGATTTGGGCAGAGAACCTGGATTCCCCCAGAACGTGTTTGTAGACGGCCGGTGTGAGTTCGGGAATAAAGAATTGCTGTTTGAATCTACAAGCTGTGTGGAGACTCGTGATTTGTGCCCAGCCAGAGACTGCGGCATCTGGTGGCCCGTACGGGGATACTCCCATTTTTGTCATTACTCCCATTTTTGTCATTAAAAATACTCCCATTTTTGTCATTAAAAAGAAATCTGGTAAATGGAGATTATTGCAAGATTTAAGAGCCATTAATAATGAAATGGTTATTATGGGACCTGCTCAATCAGGGATTCCTCAATTGTCTGCTTTGCCAAAAACCTGGCATGTTTTAGCCATAGATATTAAAGATTGTTTTTTTTCAATTCCAATTCATCCCGAGGATAGTCCACGTTTTGCATTTACTATCCCTGCATTAAATCATGAAGGTCCTGATCAGAGATATGAATGGAAAGTACTCCCTCAAGGGATGGCTAACAGTCCAACTATGTGTCAAATATATGTTAATAAAGCAATCCAGCCACTTAGAAATCAAAATCCTGAACTACAAATATTTCACTATATGGATGATGTATTATTGGCACATAAAGATAAAAACATATTGCTGGAATGTTATGCCACACTTACAAACTTATTAAAAAATTATAATCTAGAGATAGCAATAGATAAAGTACAATTAAATTTTCCAATTAATTATTTAGGAGTTCTATTATCCTCAACCATGGTCCGTCCACCAAAAATTCAAATACGAGTAGATCAACTCAAGTCACTTAACGACTTTCAAAAGTTATTGGGAGACATAAATTGGATAAGGCCTTATCTAGGCATACCAACAGGAGAGTTGGGACCTTTATTTGATATTCTAAAAGGTCCATCAGATCCAAACTCACCTCGCATGTTAACTCCTGAAGCAAGAAAGGCATTGAAAATTATTGAAACATATATGGAAAATATACATTTGGATAGAATTGATATAAGTTTGCCTTTATTATTTATTGTACTACCAACAAAAAATATTCCTACAGGAGTATTTTGGCAAGAAGGTCCATTATTGTGGATACATTTATCTTATTCTCCTAACACTATTCTTACTAGGTATCCTGAGGCTGTAGGACAATTAATACTCAAAGGAATAAAAGCAGCGAAGGGAGTGTTTGGAATTTCTCCCAATAAAATTATTACTCCATATACTATGGATCAAATTGATGAGTTAGCTAATGAGTTAAATACTTGGGCAATAATCATGTGTAAATCTAATGTTTCATTTGATAATCACTTACCATCTAATCCTTTGTTGTCTTTTTGGTCTAAGCATCCTGTAGTTTTTCCAAAAATGACAAGAAAAACCCCTATCATGAATGCTCCAAATATATTCACTGATGGGTCAAATAATGGTACAGCAGCAGTAGTTACCCCTGATCAAACTTTTACATTTTTAGTACCCAAACAATCAGCTCAAAAGGTAGAGCTTAATGCAGTATTACAAGCCTTTTTAATGTTTAAAGATTCTGTATTTAATTTATTTTCTGATAGTCAGTATGTAGTTAATGCTATAGTATCTCTTGAAGATGCTGGTAGGATTTCCCCTTCTTCTACTGTTTTCTCTTTGTTTTCCACTATACAAAGTCTAATCTGGGACAGAAAAGATCCATTCTTTATAGGACATATTAGAGCACATACAGGATTGCCTGGAGCCCTTAGTTTGGGCAATGATTTAGCAGATAAAACTACACATGACATACATATTTTCTCTACACTAGAAGAAGCTACGAATTTTCATAAAAAATTCCATGTTAATGCTAATACTTTACAAAAGCGTTTTAAAATAACTAAGGAACAAGCCAGACATATAATAAAACAATGTCAAAATTGTGTGACCTTTTTACCAGAAGTTAATCTTGGAGTCAATCCTAGAGGACTGATACCTAACCATATTTGGCAGATGGACGTCACACACTTGCCAGAATTTGGAAAATTAAAATATTTACATGTTACAGTTGATACTTCTTCCGGATTTTTGATGGGCTCCCTTCATGCCGGAGAAAAAACTAAAGATGTTATAGCTCATTGCTTACAAAATTTTGCCACTGTGGGTGTTCCTAAACAGTTAAAAACCGATAACGGTCCTGGCTATACCTCTACCTCTTTTAAACAATTTTGCTCATCATTTGGTATTACTCATATAACAGGAATTCCATACAATCCACAGGGACAAGGCATAGTTGAAAGAGCTCATCAAACTATTAAAACGTACTTACTAAAACAAAAAGAGGGAATTGGAAAGGGGTATATATCCCCCAAAGATAAACTTAAAATAACGCTTTTTACTCTAAACTTTTTAAATTTGGATTCATCAGGACTTAGTGCTGCGGAAGGACATATGTATCCAAAAAATGTACATAAGACTAAAGTACTTTGGAAAGATATTCTAACAGGACAATGGAAAGGTCCAGACCCAGTGATTGTCTGGAGTCGGGGCTCTGTTTGTGTGTTTCCACAGGGAGAACAGCAGCCGATTTGGATTCCAGAAAGACTAACTAAAGCAATTTCTACGAATCGAAAAGAAGATGATTTGACTCAAATCCATAACAGCTGATATCCAGAACTCCAGCTTGGCCATTCTTACATCTGCAACAGTGATTAACAAGGATGCTTTTTTCAATATCTATTTTATTATTGCATTTTTCCCACATCATAAGGTTCTATTTTTATTTTTTGAGCTCACACAAACCTAGGTTAATGTTTTTCTGATCAGTTTTATTTTTTTTGACTATAGAGTTTTTAAACATTGCAATGGAGATTTCACCTAGGTAAAGCTACAAGGCCTTTATTATTATCTTATATGTTGTACGTTTGTTTGCACATTTGTGTTTTGTGTTGTATGTCTGTGTGTGCGTATTTTATATATGAGGAGCGCTCATAAGAAAATGGATCCGAATTTTTTTTTTTATTCACGTGATTTAAATGGCTTAATTTAAATTAGGTAAACAGCTGTTAAGGATTGTTTTTAAAGGTGGTTAACAGATCTGCTTGTTTACTAATTTAAATCAGGTAAACAGCTGTTAAGGATTGTTTTTTAAGGAGGTTAACAGATCTGTTTGTTTACTTTCACCTTTCCTTTTCATTATATTTAATAATTCTTTTCAGGTTAATGTCTTTTTAGCATCATTGCCAGAATTCCTATCTTCATCCCAATGAATATAACTCAACAAGTATGCTCAATCAAGGAGTCAACTTACTTTGGGAGGAAACGGACTTTGGGAGGAGACGGACAGATTGATAGATTCCTCCCCTTTGAACTGCTTACAGAACTTGCCTGGACTATGTAACTACGTTTAGTGCAGCAAATTGTGGTAATGCTGGCATATCTTTGCTGATGGTGTCACCAGTGATCTTTGCTGATGGTGTCACCAATGATGCAATTTTTCCAAAGGAACTGTCAATTGGCTTGGTGTCGTGGCATTTCTGTATCCTCCTCCCTTCTGCTAGTGATGGTCTAAATTTGGGGGCCAATGGCTATATGCTGGACCGGCAGTCAGTGACGGGTATGATCCAATTGCAATGGTATCAACCTAAGACAGGAGGCTGACGCCTAAAGGTCAGTTGCCTAAAGGTCAGTTTTCCCATGACGGGTAAGAACCATATGTTGAATTGGACAACCTACCAGGCGCGGTCCTTAAGCCACATTAACCTCACTCCCCCACTGGCACCAAGGCCAAATTTGGGGGCCAACAGAGGTGAGGCAAAGAACCTCACCCCCCCACTGGTGCATAGACCTATCCACAAGTATGGCTGTATGCTGGACCGGTAGTCAGTGACGGGTATGATCCAGTTGCAATGGTATCAACCTAAGACAGGAGGCTGACGCCTAAAGGTCAGTTACCTAAAGGTCAGTTTTCCAATGACGGGTAAGAGCCATATGTTGAACTGGACAACCTACCAGGCACGGTCCTTAAGCCACATTACTTGTTGTTTAATTAATCAGAAGGGGGGAGATGCTGGGAGCCATCAGCCAAGTAGGTATGACAATCTCCTTGCCAGCTTACTTCCATGCTGTCTGTGGAAGGACTTCTGAAAGGTGACCTTGCTCAAGGACCAGGGCAGGATCCGTGTTTAGGGTGTTCCCCCTTTAGAATAGGGCAGTTTAGCATAATAGGAGAGTAGGGTGTTTCCCCTTTAGAATAGGGCGGTTTAGTAATAGGAGATTAGGGTGTTCCTCTTTTGGAATAGGGCGTATCCTGCTGCTGAGTTCCTCTTGAGTGCTTAGGTCAGACAGTATTTTTTGAGAGACAGAAGCCCATGCGGTGTGGATTTAGGCAGGAGAGGATTTGGGCGGATTGGATTTGGGCAGAGAACCTGGATTCCCCCAGAACGTGTTTGTAGACGGCCGGTGTGAGTTCGGGAATAAAGAATTGCTGTTTGAATCTACAAGCTGTGTGGAGACTCGTGATTTGTGCCCAGCCAGAGACTGCGGCATTTAAAGTGGAACCAGTTATATTATTTATTCACAGTATGGTCTATTCATGCATTATCTCTATATTCACAGACACAGCGTACACCTCTTTGTACCCCCAATACTAATTTATACGTCTTCTCAATATTGCTCCCGGAAATGGTGGAAGAAATACTCATGTCACCTGATCTACATATACATTTTATCACAGTAATATTCTTGACAAAACTGCAAAGGTCACACTTATGATTTTACAAAGCCTAAATTGAAAGTGAACATGGATTACTAAAAACATCCATGTCCAGGTTGCCTAATGCTCTCAAATGTCATTCTTTGGTGACTACATATTTGTTTCTTCCTAAGATTATATATTCAAACTCAATCCTGTTGAAAATGTCTAATCCTAACAATCACTTTGTACTTTGCCTAATTTCCTATTGTCTTCCTTGATATTTGCTTTCCTACATTTTTTCCCTAGTTCATCATTGTGAATGACTCTTCACATGTGCTGACATTGGCATTCACTCTCTAATCGAAACCCTGTTGCTAAAGAATTTTTTTTTCCAAATTCTATACTCACACTTCTTCCGAAAACTACCGACTGTCTTTCTAATCTTACCGACTATCCCTTTTGGAGTTGATGTTCCCTTCTAAATTCAATCATCCAAGGTACAAAGTCTTATGCCATTGTATATTGATTTATCCAAGAAATCTCTGCTGAAGGTAATTCAATGCTAAGTATCCCAATCAAGGGCCCAATTCCCTTCTGGGCTTCAAATCTTACCTAGATTTCTGTTTTCATACATATATTTCACCTCTATGTTCTTATAAATATAGCAGATTCCCAATATCATTATTCATCCCTCAGAATAATTCCTAACCCAAATTGATCAAGTTATTAATGCTAACCATACACTGTTCCCTCAATCTAACTTTACAGAAGAGCGGGACAGAGTTGGTCTTACAATACAGGAATATAGGGGATCTTCCACCTGCTGAGAACCTCAAATGTCCATGCAGATATGACCCCTGGAGAAGATGTAGGCAGATATGAAGGACTGCCTACATCTTCTCCAGGCCTGTGTGGAGAGCTGTTCCCGGGTGCCTATGGTTGATATACCATTCCAACTTGTGAAAGTGTCACATGAAGTAGGGGTAGCCACCAGCACTTGTCCCCGTTGAACTCCTTGTATTTAGTTAAGCAAATACCAAACTCCCAGTGCAGCAGCAAGAAACACCACGAAAATGGAGAATGAACAAATGGCTTCACAGTCCACATGGGGAGACACTTAGCCCCCAGTGGCCACAGTTTACCTACAAAGAGGGAATTCAGTACTGCTGCCATATGTTCATTATAAAATAAGATACCATGTCCTCCAGGTCACATAGATGCACACCCAGCTTTGATGGTCTCACTACAAAAGAAGCTATAGCTCCAGACAACAATATAAATTTAAGTGCCCAACCTCTTAGCCAGTTTCTCAAGAAGTCTTTAGGCCAGCAGAGCTCCATGTTTGTGTTGTGTTTACAATGTCCCTTACTTTGAGAAACTCCTCCACCATATCCAAGGTTGTGAACTCCTGAGAATTCCCATTCCAGATTGGATTTATTTTGCAATTTTCCATTCTACAGTAACTGACCTAGGTTTACATCAATGCAAGTAGATTCCTTATGGAACATGATGTGTATTTTGAAGTTCATTTTTATTCAACACTGTTACATTACTATTTCTTCAGTTTATGCACATAATAGGATATATATTTATTCCACAAGTTAGGAAGTTTATAGGCATTTGGTTCACTTTCAATCATTTTCTGCTTCAGAACACATGTACTCCTCCATGTTTCTTGACTGGTCTTCTCATGAGACTTCTTTCCAAACACATTATTTTCTATTTCCGTAATCACTTTTGAAACAAAACTCACACACCCTTCATTATAAACCATAACTCTAAGATTACCATTAGATGTATAACTCTTTGGAATGAATGATTGTATATCAATATAAGATTTCCTATATATTTTCAGATATCAATTCAATCCATTATTTAATTGGAACCAGTTATATTTTTCCCAGTATGATCTATGTATGCATAATCTCTATATTCATAGACACAGCATACGCCTCTTTGTACCCCCAATACTAATTTATTCGTCTTCACAATATTGCTCCCGGAAATGGTGGAAGAAATACGCATGCCACCTGATCTACATATACATTTTATTACAGTAATATTCTGGACACAAAATGCAAAGGTCACACTTATTATTGTACCAAAGCCTAAATGGAAAGTGAGCATGGATTACTAAAAACATCCATGTCCACATTGCCTAATTCTCTCAAATGTCAATCCTATTCGTGACTACATATGTGTTTCTTCCTAAGATTATATATTCAACCTGAACCCTTTGAAAAAGTCTAATCCTATCACTTTATAGTTTGCCTGATTTTGTAATGTCTCTATTGATATCTGCTTTCCTACATATTTCCCAAGTTCATCATTGTGATTGACTCTTCACATGTGCTGACAAATATTCACTCTCTAACCAAAACCCTATTGCTAAAGAACTTTTGTTTCAAATACTATACTCACTCTTCTTCCTATACCTACCGACTAGGAAGTTTATAGGCTGTCCTACCGACTGTCCCTGTTTGACTCGATGTTCTCTTGTACATTCAATCATCCAAGGTAGAAGATCCTATGCCATTGATTATAGATTCATCTTAGACATCTGTGCATAACATAATTCAATGCTAATTATCCCAGTCAAGGTCCCAATGCCATTCTGGGCTTCGAATCTAAACTAGATTTCTGTTTTCATAATTATATTTCACCTCTATATTCTTTTAAATATTTTAGGTTCCAAATACCATCATTCATCCAGCAGAATGATTTCTAACTCAAATCAAACATGTTGTTAACCTTAACTATTCACTGTTCCATCAATCTAACTTTACAGAAGAGCAGGGATAGAGTTGTATGAGATCTTTCACCTGATGAAAACCTCAAAGGTACATGCATAAATGATCTCTGAAGAACATGAAGGCAGCTATAAAAGACCTGAGAGAGCAAAAGTCATCTTCAATGGCAAACAACCTGGTCAGGATGAAGGGTTCTGACTGAATCAGCCTCTCTCTTCTTAATGTAGAGAAAATGGACCAAACCCAGCCTGTGTGGGTAGCTGTCCCAGGGCGCCTATGATTGATATACCGTTCTATCTTGTGAAAGTGTAACAGGAAGTAGGGGCAGCCTCCTTCTCATGTGACACTTGGAAGCCACTGGTAGGACAAAGTGGTTGCCAAGGCAGTAACCTCATTCAGTTCCTGAAGGAAGTGACCTCACCTCACTTCCTTGGTGATTAAAATCTCTGAACTTGGGATTCATGAAGCCAGTCACCCATAGCCAGTCCCAGTCTCAGTCCCAGTGGTCACACTTGTTTGGATTTACCAAAGACAGAGTCAGTCTTTCTTGGTAACTACTGATGTGAGGATGGCCAAATGCCAGGAAAGCTTTAAAGAGGAGCCGTTTCTGAGAAAGCAGGTAGTGGCTCACCTCTGGATCCTGACACCTTCACAGAGTTAGCCAAGGAGACCAGATCTGACACAGGTCAGGCCATTTCAGGGGAACATAGTATGGTCCACCAGTCAGAGGACACTCTGGATATTCACAGACCTACTTGAGTTAAGGAGGTGCCTTTGTCGGTGTGGGTGTGAGTTTGTGGTTTTGTCTCATGTTCTGAGAATAGGTAGGAAAGGCAGTTTGTTTGGATTGGAGTGGACTGTTTCTAGTAAGTCGTTAGACAAGGCGAGTGCTTCTATGTCTGTGTTTCCCACTCTGTCCGTGGTTGTAGACATTAGAAAAGAGAATGCATCAAGGATGTGTCCTGTCTAGTAGAATGCTTCCCAGCATTCTTCCTGCCCGATTTAGGAATGGACTGTGGCTCGTCTTATGCATAAGAAACACCTACTAACTTTCTAAGTTCCTGTTTTCTTCCTGAATTCCGGCAAACCTCAAGAATAGGCCCATGGTTTTGAGTCCAAGATGTGTACCACCTCCAAGCTCTGTGACATGGCCATGTGCTTGATAGCTGTAGGGAATGGGAACATCTTAGAAAACTCAAATATCTGTGTGACCAGTAAACTCTCAGTGGAGAAACCCTGCTTTGGTTCATTTGCATACTTATGGTTATGTTGCCCTGAATGTCAAGAAGGTCTTTGCCTCAGGCCACCCCTTTGTGAAGCCTGAAGAAAACTGTTTTCAAATGGAAATAAATGGGCATAACATGTGGCTCTTTGCTTAATTGCTTTGAAAAGGGACGTGTCCGAATCAGCCTTTTGGGCCTGTGTGAGGTTGTGGCTTAGATTCTCAGCACATGGTAGATCTAAAGATAGATTCCATTTGTGCAATCAAAACCAAAATGGCAAAAAATCACTCATTGTGGATGAGTCTCTTGCCTTCCTCTGTTAGGTTCTTTACCTCCATCAAGTGTGAATAGGAGTCCTTTAGGTCAAATGAGTTCTTCAAATCCCTGCAGAGGTGCTTGTGTTTTCTCAAGATTCCATATCACATAAAGAATCTATACCTGAGAGTCAGTAGGCCTCAAATTGGAGAAGGAGAGCAGTATTAATGGTAGGCCTATTTGATCACTCCTGGTTCACAGGAAGGGTGTCCATGTCACCCTCACTTTAGGCAAATGAGGGGCAAGCGACATTATTTTGGACACTCTCTTGGGATGCATCCTGCATGGTAACCTCCAGCCAGAGGTTAAGATGAATGTCTATATTTAAGAAGATGAGGGCCATGTGGGTGTCTTTTGGTTTTAATTGTGGTCATTCTTGTGGCAGTTGGAAGAGATGACTGGATCCACCTGGGCTTGAACTCTGGTGTCATTCCCCTTAGAGCCTGAGTTCTGGAACACATATCAAAGAAGAATTGCCATAAATTGTGTGGGGATTTTAAGAGACCGCGCATGAGAGTCGCCCTTGGAAACTGAGATCTATGCCCACGGTGGCTTTCCACAGAGCACTGGGAATCTCAGACAGGATATCACATGATTTAATTCTGAAAGACTTGGCAGCCATATTTGATAGTCAAAAAACACATGGACCTCAATTTTAGACCTCAATGGGCGTGGCTTCATGTGACCTTTTGGCCACTCTTTGGGAAGCCTTGCCTGTGAGAGTTCTCCAGAGCTTTCATTGAAATGATCTTCCTCAACATTGAATGATTCCTGAATGAATTGAAATAAACAGTGCCTCCAACTTCATCCTTGAAAATTGCCTAGATAAATACCATGAAATATTTAAAATTCCAATGACCAGGTGGCACTGAAGAACCTTTGGATGTCCTGTTGCTGATCATGAGTGTACCAGACAGTGCCTTGATTAACAGGCTTTCATGAATATGGTGTAGAACAGAGATGCCAGTAATTTGGAGCCTGCAGAATAGTGGGCCTAGAGCAGAGGTGATTAAGTGTGTGATAAAACATCTGTGGTGGGGTCATGTGGATCTGCCATTGTCTTCCAAATGGCTTGTGACTGACATGGTGCAGCCAGCAGAACATTGTATGTAAACACATCATGTTATATGGAGAGGTTTAAGGGCAATGTTCAGAATCAGGTTGCTATGGTCACGGAGGCAACCTATGTGGTATACAAGTCCTGTTGGTGCATTCTCCTGCAGTCCCTGACCCACCATATGTGACAGAACTCCCTCCAGGACTGTGGTCAAGTTTAACTCCTTGTATTTCATGAAGCAAATACAAAACTCTCAGTGCAGCAGGAGACACTATAAAAAGTGGAGGATGATGAAATGGCTTCACAGTCCACATGGGGAGACACATAGCCCCCAGTGGCCATAGTTCACCTACAAAGAGAGAATTCAGCACTACTGCTTCATGTTCTTTGGAAAATTATAAACCATGTCCTCCAGGTCACAGAGATGCATAAAGACGTTTGATGGTCTTACTAGAAAAAAAGCTAAAGTTCCTGAAAACTACATATATTTCAACTGTCCATCTTAGAGGCAGTTTCTCCAGACGTCTTTAGGCTGGCAAATCTTCATGTTTGTGGAGTTTTTACATTGTCCCTTACTTTTGGAAACTCCTCTACCATCTCCAAGGTTGTGAAATCCGGAGCAGTTTTCATTTCAGGTATGAATTCAAAGATTTTCTAACTCTTTTTCTCTAATTGTGTCTTACTTGGGGTGAAGGTAATGTCAAGTTATTGTTCTAAATGAGAGTGGGAAAATTTTTGTGTAACACTAATTTGCATACACATTGATCCATTTCCAATTTTCCATTCGAAATACTGAATCCCTGACAGTAACTCATACCCTACTATACTCTGACTACTAATCCTAATATGATGAAGAATAATACCCAAATAGAATAAAAATACGAGCAGTTCAGAGGAGGCATGCTGTACAGTTGGACTTCCCTTTTGCATGATTAAGGGTAGGTGTTATAAATCTACTCAATTTTTAATTGAAATAGTCCTCCATGTGTTTATAAAGTTCACAAATATGTGAATTCCTGTCTCCCTTTCTCTGTAGCCTACTCAGCACATGTATTTTTATATGCACATACAGAATCCTACCTGGTATCACACGTACATTTTCATGAGTTGGCTGAATTGGCAGATACAAATTGTGAGAAGAGATCAGTCCTCCTAAACGCTGTGGGAACTGAAAATTCAAACTATGTGTAAGCTTCCCAGTAGAACAATATTATACATAAATCCATGTTCAGTATAATAAATATTTTGCATCTTTGAATGATGTATATTACATGATGAATTACGATTAGCATATATATTGATACTTTTTAATGTATATTTGTGTTTATTTAAAATATATATATATATATATATATATATATATATATATATATATATATATACACTCCAGATTTCTCAAAATATGAAAGGTATGTGACTTATACACACTCTGTAAATTCATTCATCTTCATGTATATAAATTTATAATCAACTTTTCAGAAGATAATTCTCAGAAATATTCATCCACCTGAAATACATATTTATTTCCCAGTACTGAAAACTAATTTCAATCAATGGTGTTTACAAATCCTAATATTTCTACAGTAACTGACCCAGTTTAACATCAATGCCAGTAGATTCCTATGGGACATGATGTCTATATTGACCTTCATTTTAATCCAACACTGGTACATTACTATTTCTTCAGTTTTTGCACATCATAGGATATGTATTTCTTCCACAAGTTTAAAATATATAGGAATTTGTTTCACTTTCAAACACTTCTTGCTTCAGAACAGATGTATTCCTCCATGTTACTTGACTGGTCTTTTCATGAGACTTCTTTCCAAATACATTATTTTCAATTTCCATAATCAATTTCGAAGCTAAACTCACACACTCTTCATGATGAACCATAACATTAATATTAACATTAGATGTATAACTGGTTGGAATGAATAATTGTATATCAATATAAGATTTCCTCTATATGTTCACGATTCAATTCAATCCATTATTTAAAGTTGGAACCAGTTATGCTTTTTATTCACAGTATTGTCTATTAATGCATTATCTCTATATTAATAGATACAGTGTACTCTTCTTTGTCCCTTCAATACTAATTTATACGTCTTCAAAATATTGCTCCCAGAAATGGTGGAAGAAATACTCATGTCACCTTATCTATATATAGATTTTATCACAGGAATATTCTGGACACAAAAAACGAAGGTCACACTCATGATTGTATCAAAGCCTAAATGCCAAGGGAGCGTGGATTACTAAAAAGAACCATGTCCATGTTGCCTAATGCTCTCAAATGTAAATCAAATTGGTGACTACATATTTGTTTCTTCCTAAGATTATATATTCAACCTCAACCATGTTGAAAATGTCTAATCCTATCACTCACTTCATACTTTGCCTGATTTGGTAATATCTTTATTGATACCTGCTTTCATACATATTTCCCCCAGTTCATCATTGTGACTGACACTTCACATATGCTGACATTTACATTCACTCTCTACCCGAAACCCTATTGCTAAAGAACTTTTGGTCCAAATCCTATACTCACTCTTCTTTCTAAACCTACTGACTATCTTCCTAATGCTACTGACTATAGTTTTTTGACTCGATGTTCTCTTCGACAATCAATTATCCAAGGTATAAGGTCCTATGCCATTGTATATCAATTTATCTGAGACACATGTGCAGAACATAATTCAAACCTAAGTATCCCACTCAAGGGCCCAGTTCCCTTCTGGCTTCCAATCTTACCTAGATTTCTGTTTTTATACTTATATTTTACCTATATATTTTTGTAAATATCACAGGCTCCAAATACCATTATTCATCCGGCAGAAAGATTCCTAACGCAAATCAAACATGTTATTAACCCTAAACATACACTTTTCCCTCAATCTAACTTTACAGAAGAGGAGGGACAGAGTTGGTCTTACAATACAGGAATGTAGGGGATCTTCCACCTGCTGAGAACATCAAAGGTATATGCAGAAATGATCCCCTGAGATGATGAAGGAAGCTATGAAGGACCTGAGAGAGCAAAAGACATCTTCCATGGCAAACTATCTGGTCAGGATGAAGGGATGTGTCTGAATCAGCCTCTACCTTCTTAATGTAGAGAAGATGGACCAAACCAGGCCTGTGTGGAGAGCTGTTCTCAGGTACCTATGGTTGGTATACCATTCTAACTGTGAAAGTGTGACAGGAAGTAGGGACAGCCTCCATCTCATGGGACCCTTAGAAGTAACTGTTAGGACAAAGTGGTTGCCAAGTCAGTGACCTCTTTCAGTTCCTGAAGGAAATGACCTCACCTCACTGCCTTGGTGATGGAACTCTCTGGACGTTTGATCCTGGAAGACAGGCACCAAGAGCCAGTCACAGTCCCAGTCCCAGTGGTCTCACTTGTTTTGATTTACCAAGAACAGAGTCAGTCTTTCTTAGTACCTACTGATGTGATGATGGCCAAATGACAGGAAAGCTCTGAAGAGGAGCTTTTCCTGGGAAAGCAGGTAGTGGCTCACCCATGGCTCCTAACAACTTCAAAGTGTTGGCCAAGGAGACCAGATCTGATACAGGACAGGCCATTTTGGGGGAACATACAATGGCCCACCATTCTGAGGACACTATGGATAGTCACAGACTTACTTGAGCAAAGGAGGTGCCTTTGAGTGTGTGTGTGTGGGTTTGTGGTTTTGTCTCATGTTCTGAGAATAGGTAGGAAAGGCTCTTTGTTTGGATTGGTGTGGACTGTTTCCAGTAAGTGGTTTGACAAGGCGAGTGCTTCTATGTCTGTGTATCCCACTCTGTCCGTGATTGTAGACATTAGAAAAGAGAATGCATCAATGGATGTGTCCTGTCTAGTAGAAAGCTTCCAAGCATTCATCCTGCCCAATTTACAAATGGACTGCAGCTTGTCTTATTGAAGGGCAACATCTGCTCTCAGTAGTTTCTGTTTTCTTCCTGAATTCTGGAAACTCTCCAGAATAGCCTCATGGTTTTGTGTCCAAGATATGTACCACCTCCAAGCTCTGTGAAATGGTGATGTACTGGAAAGCTGAAGGGAATGGCGAGAATCTAAGAAAACTCAGATATCAGTGGGACCAGGAAAGTCTCATTGGAGAAACCCTTCTTTGGGCCTTTTGCTTACCTATTGTTCTGTTGCCCTGAATTTCAGGAAGGTCTTTACCTCAGGACACTAATTTGTGAAGCCTGAAGAAAACTGTTTTCAAATGGAAATTAATGGGCATCACCTGTGGCTCTTTGCTTAATTGCTTTGGAAATGGATGTTTCTGAAACAGCCTCTTGGCCCTGTGTGAGGCTGTGGTTAGATACTCAGCACCTTATGCATCCCACGTGTTCATCCAAAACCAAAATGGCCAAAAGAGCAGTTTTTGTGGATGAAGTCTCTCCCTACCTCTGTAAGGTTCCTGACCTCTATCAAGTGAGAATAGGGTGCCTTTGGGTCAAATGAGTTCTTCAAAGCCCTTCAGAGGCTAGCCCATAGGTGATTCCAATGATTCCAATTCACATGAAGAATCTAAACCCCACAGTCAGTAGTCCTCAAATTGGAGAAGCAGAGCAGTATTAACGGCAGGCCTATTTGATAAGTCATGGTTCACAGGAAGGTGTTCAGGCCACCCCAACGTTAAGCAAATGAGGGGCAAGGGAGCTTATTTTGGACACTGTCTTGGGCTGTGCCCCTCATGGAAACCTCCAGCCAGAGGTTAAAATGAGTACCTATATGGAAGAAGATGACGGCCATGTGGAAGTGTTCTGGTTTTAATTGTGGTTATTAGTGTGGTTGTTGAAAAATATGACTGGCTCCACCTGGTCTTGAATTCTAGTGTGATTCCCCTTAGAGAGTGAGTTCTGGAACTGATCTCAGAGAGGTATTGCCATGAGTTTTGTTGGGATTTTAGGAGGCCATGCATGAGAGTCACCCTTGGAAACTGAGATCTGTGCCCAGGAAGGCTTTCCACAGAGCACAGGGAATCTCAGCCAGGTTATCACATAATTTTTTTCTGAAAGAATTAGCACCCATAGTTGAGAGTCAAAACACGCAAGGATTTTACATTGTAGACCTCAATATGCCTGGCTTTATGTGACCATTTGGCAACTCTTTGGGAAGCCTTGCCTGTGAGAGTCTTCCAGAGCTTTCATTGAAATGGGCTTCCTCACCATTTAATGGTTACTGAATTAAATGAAACCCTCAGTGCCTCCAACTTCAACCTTAAAAAATGGGCTCGATAAATACCATGAAATTTTTGAAATTCCCATTACCAGGTGGCACTGGAAAACCATTGGAGATCCTGTTGCTGATCATGAGTGTACGAGAAAGTGCCTTGATTGACTGGGTTTCACAAAAATGGTGTAGAACAGAGATGCCAGTAAGTTGGAACCTGCTGAGTAGTGGGCCTACAGCAAAGGTGGGTAGGTGTGAGATAAACCATCTCTGGTGGTTTCATGTGGATTGGCCATTGGCTTTCAAATGGCTTGTGACTGACATGATGCAGCCAGCAGACCCTTATATGTAAAGGCATCTTGTTATATGGATAGGTTTCTGGGCAATGTTCAGAATCAGGTTGATATGGTCAAGGGGGCAAGCTATGTTGGACATAAGCCTGGTTGGTGCATTCTCCTGGAGACCCTGTCCCACCACACGTGACAGAACTCCCTCCAGCACTGTGTCCCAGTTAAACTCCTTGTATTTCATTAAGCCAATACCAAACTCCCAGTGCAGCAGCAAGAATCACCACGAAAAGTAGAGTATGACCAAATGGCTTCACAGTCCACACGGAGAGACACTTATCCCCCAGTTGCCACAGTTTACCCACAAAGTGAGAATTCAGCACTGCTGCCTCATTTTAATTGGAAAATAAGATACCATGTCCTCCAGGTCACATAGATGTTGACCCAGTTTTGATGGTCTCACTACATAGGATGCTAAAGCTACCGACAACAACATACATTTTAAGTGTCCCAACTCAGAGGCAGTATCTCAAGAAGGCTTTAGGCCTGCAGAGCTCCATGTTGTGGAGTGTTTACCTTGTCTTTTACTTTTGGAAACTCATCTACCACCTCCAAGGTTGTGAACTCCTCAGCATATTCCATTCCGGGTATGTATTCACAGATTTTCTAACTCTTATCCTCTAATTGTGTATTTCTTCCAGTGAGGGTAATATCAAGGGATTGTTTTTAATGTGAGTGGGAAGATTTTTGTGTAGCACATATTTGCAAACACATTGGGTTTACTTTCCTATTTTCCATTTGAAATACAGAATCTCTGACACTAACCCATACCCTACTAGACTCTGACTACTAATCCTTATATGATGGAGAATAGTAACCCAAAAAGAATACAAATACCAGCAATTCAGAGAAGGCATGGTATGTAGTTGGACATCCCTTAATGTTTATTGACATAGTTCTCCATGTGTTTTTAAAATTAACAAATATGTGAATTCCTCTCTCCCTTTTTCTGTAGCCTATTAAGCACATGTATTTTAATATGCACAAATAGAATCCTACCTGGTATCACATGTACATTCTTCTGAGGTGGCTGACATGGCAGATAAAAATTGTGAGAAGAGATCACTCCTCCTAACCTCTGTTGGAACAGAAAATTCAACCTATGGGTGAGCTTCCTAGTTGACCAACATTATGCATAAATCCATTTTCAGTAAAATGTATATTTTTCGATAAGTGGATGTTATATATTTAATGATGAATTTCGATTGGCATATATATTGCTACTTTTTAATGTCTCGGTGTGTGTGTTTGTGTGTGTGTGTGTGTGTATATATATATATATATATATATATATATATATGTATACTCTCCCGATTTTTCAAAATATGAAATATATGTGTCTTATCATACACTTCCTAAAATTATTCATATTCATGTATGAGGATTTATAATGAACTTTTCACAAGATTATTCTCAGAAATATTCATCCACCTGAAATACATATTTGTTTCCTAATACTGAAAACTAACTTTAGTGAATGGTGCATACAAATCATAATATTTTGACATTGCAAGATGGCCGCGAATAGAGAGCATCATACCCAGTGTACCGCGCCACTGCGCAGGTGACTAACGACTAAGAACGACAAAAAACTATCTTGTTAGGAACTTACAGCAAAATGGGGGTGCACTGAAACCTAGAAGAAGGATTTCTAGCACTGAGGTCCGGTAAATGAGTCTCAAACATGAGCCAACTCTGCGACCGGAGATTCTGTCTGACTGATCCGCGCTACCAGTCCAGTGGCTACAGACAGCAGGGCACCACCGAGATGCGATCAATAATCACGGAGAAACGTTGATGCAGATTCTGTGGAATTCTGCCAGTAGAGTCCCCACTGAGCCCTGGGCTGAGTTCAGGGTTTCAGATGGGGAAGGAAGTGGTACAGTTCTAACCCCCACAATAGAAACTCCACGAAGGAAACCAACGGCCACCATCTTGGTGAGCTGAAGTAACGACAGCCACTCCCCTACAGAATGCAACAATAAAATGTTGTTATTCTGTTACTGTTACTCAGCTCCTCTCCCATACTTCGGGGAATTTGCATCAAATCTCTCCTAGGCTTTCTGGGGGAGAGATTATCAGAGGGAGCCTGCATAAAGATAGGGGAAAACTAGAGGCACCTGACTTTCAACTCCCCCTCCCATCAGTGGTGAAAAAAACCTGTCTAGCCAGCGCTGAGAGAGGGGCAAGCGGAAAAAAAAAAATCAAAACAATAGAGTGACGGGGTTCCCAATAGCCAACTGTGCAATCAGAGATCCGGGCTGATTGAATCATGCAGCCAGGCCTGCTGTTTCAGATGGCGGGGCACCACCGAGAAGGGACCTGAAGCAGGGAGAAATGTTGCTGCGGATTCTGTGGAATCCTGCCGGCTGAGCTCCCACTGATCCCCGGGCTGAGTTTGGGAATTCAGACAGGGAAGAAAGTGGTATAGTTCTATCCCCCACAAAAGAAACTCCACCAAGGAAACAAGCGGCCACCATCTTTGAGATCTGAAGTAACCACCGCCCCTCTCCAATAGACTGCAACAATAGAACAGATGTGTGTTACTCAGCTCATCTCTCATACAGCGGGGAATTCGCATAAAATGTCTCCTAGGCTTTCCGGGGGAGGGTTAATCAGAGCAAGCCTGCATAAAGACGCAAGAAAAACTAGAGACACCTGACTTTCGACTCCCCCTACCATCAATGGCCATAACGAAACGTGTATAGCCAGTGCTGGGGGAGGGGTAAGTGGAAAAACTCAAAACAATAGAGTGTCTGTGTTCCCAAAAGACACCCTCCACACCCAAAAAACGGCAGGCACAGAGTACAGTTTGAACTGCCGAGAGGCATCACTCAGGGGAAATCTGGTCTAGAAAAAGAAACCAGGACAAGCAGGAGAAACCAAAGGACTAGAAGGCAGGCCCTTGTAACTGGGCGGCTGGAGACCGCAGGCCTGCACATGACATTCCACCCACTGCCTGAGTGACTGGGGGGCTGAGGGATGCCCGCCCGCCGGCAACCGAGCGTGAGACTGCGTGGCTAGAGATTGACAACCCAACGGCGACAGCCCACCTGCTGCCCGCGTGACTGGGCGGCTGGAGACCGCCTGCCCGCTGGCGACCAACCGCGCAATTGGGCGGCTGGAGACCGCCCGCCTGCCAGTGACCCAGAGCTAAAACAAACCAGAGACAGTCAAGTCCCACCCCCCAATTCGGACACCTCGGCAAGGAGCCTGGGGCCGGCCAAAGCAGAGAGGTGACATCACTGGAGCTCGGCCTTCGGAATTACTTCCAAGCGGAATCCACTTTAGCAGGCATAGTTTACCAACACAAAGGAGAGACAACAGAGATATACAACACCAAAACAAATCTAAAGAATAAAGCAGAAACACAGCAATCAAATAGAGCTGGAAAGTAACGTGAACATCATGAAAAAACAAGGGCAAAAAAGGAGTACAAACAATGCAGGACAACTTAAATCTACAGGAGGACCTTGAAGCATCAGAAACAGGGATAGGGAAAGAACTCAAGGCATACCGAACTCAGATGGAAAGGAATATTAGAGAAGACATGAGGCAGCAAGTCCAAGCAATAAAAGTATATTTTGAAAATGAATTACGCAAACAAATTCAAATGGCAAAGAATGAGCATTACCAGGAGATAGAGATCTTAAAAAAATATTAAACAGTAATCCTAGAAATGCAGGAAAATATAAACCAAATTAAAAACTCAAACGAGAATATTACAAATAGACTAGATCAAGTAGAAGTCAGAACATCAGATAATGAAGACAAAGTTTATCAACTTGAAAAGAATTGAGTAAACACAGAAAAGATGCTTAAATCCCACCAGGAATTTATTCAAAAGATATGGGATGTCATAAAAAAACAAAAAACAAATTTAAGAGTCATCAGGATAGAAGAAGGCATAGAGATTCAAACCAAAGGAATGGACAACATATTAAATGAAATAATTCTATAAAACTTCCCAGAGATGAATGATGGATTGGATTGCCAATTCCTGGAAGCCTACAGGACCCCAAACATTCAAAACCAAAATAGACCAACTCCAAGACATATAATTATGAAGATAGCCAACATACAGAACAAGGAGAGAATATTAAAAGCTATAAGAGAAAGGAGGCAGATTACATTCAGGGGTAAACCAATTAGGTTAACAACTGATTTTTCATCACATTCTTTGAAAGTGAGAAGATCCTGGAACAGTGTAATTCAAATGCTGAAAAAAAAAAAAGAATTCCAACCAAGAATACCATATAAAGAAAAGTTAAGCTTCAGATTTGACAATGAAATTAAAGTCTTTCACGATAAACAAAAGCTAAAACAATTCTCAGCCAGAAAACCAGCACTGCAAAGCATTTTGTGCAAAATACTACAAGAAGAAGAGTTAAAAAATAGTGCCCAAAACTAACAGTGGGAAGTATCTCAGTAAAGCGGGAGGAAAGTAACCAAAAAAGTAAAAACTATCCAAACTAAAATATAATAAATAAATAAACATGACTGGAAGTACAAATCATATTTCAATTGTAACCTTAAATGTTAATGGCCTAAATTCACTAATCAAGAGACATGTGCTAGTAACCTGGATCAAAAAAACAAATCCAACAATATTCTGCCTTCAGGAGACTCATATGATAGGAAAAGACATACACAGGCTGAAGGTAAAAGGTTGGGAAAAATCATAACACTCACATGGCCCTCGGAAGCAAGAAGGATTTGCCATACTCATATGGAATAATATCAACTTCAAACCTAAGTTAATCAAAAGGGATAAAGAATGACACTATATTCTGTTAAAAGGAATCATCCACCAACAAGAAAAAAACAATTATCAATTTGTATGCACCAAGCAATGGAGGTGCAACATTCATAAAACAAACTCTCCTCAAGTTCAAGAGTCAAATAGACTACAACACAATAATTATGGGTGACTTCAACACACCACTCTCGGCATTAGAGAGATCCTCTAGACAAAAACTGAATAAAGAAACTATAGAACTCAACAGCACAATCAATAACCTAGACTTAACCGACATATATAGAATATATCAACCATCATCAAGTGGATACATGTTCTTCTCAGCAGCACATGGATCCTACTCAAAGATACACCATATATTATGCCATAGGGCAATTCTTAGTAAATATAAAGGCATGGAGATTATACCGTGCACCATATCTGATCATAATGGAATGAAACTGGATATCAATGAGAAAAGAAGGAAGGAAAAATCCTACATCACATGGAAAATGAACAACATGCTACTGAATGACCAATGGGTTACAGAAGACATAAAGAAGGAGATAAAAAATTCTTAGAGACAAATGACAATACAGACACAACATACCGGAATCTATGGGACACAATGAAAGCAGTTTTAAGAGGGAAATTCATTTCTTGGAGTTCTTTCCTCAAAAAAAGAAAAAAAAAACAACAAATAAATGAACTTAAACTACACCACAAAAACCTGGAAAAGGAAGAGCAAAACAACAGCAAATGTAGTAGAAGACAAGAAATAATTAAATTTAGAGCAGAAATCAACGAAATTGAAACAAAAAAAAAGTTGAAAAAATTGATAAAACTAAAAGTTGGTTCTTTGAAAAAATAAATAAGATCAACAGGCCCTTAGCCACGCTAAGGAAGAGAAGAAGAAAGAGAATTCAAATTACTAACATGTGGGATAAAAAAGGCAATATCACAACAGACACTACAGAAATATAGAAGATAATTAGAAAGTATTTTGAAACACTATATTCCAATAAAATAGAATATTGTGAAGATATTGATAAATTTCTTAAGTCATACAATCTGCCCAGATTGAGTCAGGAAGACACAAACAATTTAAACAGGCCAATAACAAAGGAAGACATAGAAGAAGCAATCAAAAGACTGCCAACCCAAAAAAAGCCCTGGACCGGATGGGAATACAGCGGATTTCTACAAAACCTTCAAAGAAGAATTAAAATCAATATTTTTCAAGCTTTTTCAAGAAATAGAAAAAGAAGGAGCTCTTCCAAATTCATTCTATGAGGCCAACATCACCCTGATCCCGAAACCAGACAAAGACACTTCAAAGAAAGAATACTACAGACCAATTTCTCTAATGAACTTGGATGCAAAAATTCTCAATAAAATTCTGACAAATCGAGTACAAAAGCATATCAAAAAAATTGTGCAACATCATCAAGGAGGATTCATCCCTGTGATGCAAGGATGGTTCAATATACGAAAATCAATAAATGCCATTCACCACATCAATAGACTTAAAGACAAGAACTATATGATCATCTCGATAGATGCAGAAAAGCATTTGACAAAGTTCTGCATCCATTTATGTTCAAAACTCTATAAAAACTAGGGATAACAGGAACTTACCTCAACATTGTAAAAGCTATATATGCTAAACCTCAGGCTAGCATCATCCTAAATGGAGAAAAAACTGAAGGCATTCCTTCTGAAATCTGGAACAAGACAGGGATGCCCTCTATCACCACTTCTATTCAATTTAGTTCTTGAAATACTAGCCAGAGCAATTAAACAGACAAAAGAAATTAAAGGCATAAAAATAGGAAAAGAAGAATTTAAAGTATCACTATTTGCAGATGACATGATAATATATTTAACAGACACAAAAATGTCTACAAAGAAATGGCTAAAGTTAATAAATGAATTCAGAAAAGTGGCAGGATATATAATTAACACGCATAAATCAAATGCATTCCTGTATAACAGAAAAAAAACTTCTGAAATGGAAATGAGGAAAACCACTCTATTCACAACATCCTCAAATAAAATGTGATACTTGGGAATCAACCTAACAAAAGAGGTGAAAGATTTATATAATTAAAACTACAGAAATCTAAAGAGAGAAATAGAAGAAGATGTCAGAAGATGGAAACATGTGCCCTGTTCATGAATAGGCAGAACTAACATCATAAAAATGGCAATATTACGCAAAGTTCTCTACAGGTTTAATGCAATGCCAATCAAAATTCCAACGGCATTTCTTGTAGAAATAGATAAATCAATCATGAAATTCATATCGAAAAATAAAAGACCCAGAATAGCAAAAGCAACTCTAAGCAGGAAGTGTGAATCTGGAGGTATAGCGATACCAGAGTTCAAACTGTACTATAAAGCAATAGTAACAAAAACAGCATGGAACTGGTACCGAAAAATGCAGGTGGACCAGTGGTACAGAAGAGAGGACACAGAAACCAATCCACAAAATTACAACTTTATTATATTTGATAAAGGGGCTAAAAGCATGCAGTGGAGGAAGGATAGCATCTTCAACAAATGGTGCTGGGAAAATTGGAAATCCATATGCAACAAAATGAAACTGAATCCCGTTCTCTCACCATGCACAAAATTTAACTCAAAATGGATCAAGGATCTAGATATAAAATCAGAGACACTGCGTTTCATAGAAGAAAAAGTTGGCTACGATCTACATACTGTGGGGTCGGGCTCCAAATTTCTTAATAGGACGCTCATAGCCCAAGAGTTCTTAACAAGAATAAAAAAATGAGACTTACTTATACTAAAAAGTTTTTTTTTCTCTGCAAGAGAAACAAAAAGGGAAGTAAATAGATAGCCTACATCCCGGGAACAAATTTTTACCCCTCACACTTCAGATAGAGCCCTAATATCCAGAATATACAAAGAATTCAAAAAAATTATCAATAAGATAACAAATAACCTAATCAACAAATGGGCCAAGGACCTGAAAAGACACTTCACCGAGGAGGACATACAATCAATCAACAAGTACATGAAAAAATGCTCACCATATCTAGCAGTCAGAGAAATGCAAATCAAACCCACCCTAAGATACCATCTCACTCCAGTATGATTGGCAGCCATTATGAAGTCAAACAACAACAAGTGTTTACGAGGATATGGGGAAAAGGGGACACTTGTACACCGCTGGTGGGACTGCAAATTGGTGAGGCCAACATGGAAAGCAGTATGGGGATTCCTGGGAAAGCTAGGAATGGATCCACCATTTGAACCAGCTATCGCCCTTCTCGGACTATTCCCTGAGGATCTTAAAAGAGTGTACTAAAGGGATACTGCCACATCAATGATCATAGTGGCACAATTCACAATACCTAGACTGTGTAACCAACCTAGATGCAATTCAATAGATGAATGGATAAAAAAAAATGTGGCATCTATACACGATGGATGCAGCACTAAAAAATGACAAAATCATAGAATTTGCAGGGAAATGGATGGCATTAGAGCAGATTATGCTAAGAGAAGCTAGCCAATCCTTAAAAAAAACAAATGCCAAATGTCTGCTTTGATAAAAATAGGGTAACTAAGAATAGAACAGGGAGGAAGAGCATGAGGAAAAGATTAATATTAAACAAAGACAAGTGGGAGAGAGAAAGGGAGAGAGAAGGGAAAGCATATGGAAATGGTAGGAGACCCTCATTGTTACACAAAATTACATATAAGACGTTGTGAGGGGAAAGGCGGGATCAAGAGAGAGAAGTGAAAAAGCAGATGAGGAAGAGAGGGAAGATAGGATGAAAGGGGAGGGGGGATAGTAGGGGATAATAAAGGTAGCAGAGGTCAACAGTCACTAATGTGACATTATGTAAAAATGTGAATGTGTAACTGATGTGATTCTGCAATTCGTATTTGGGGAAAATTGGGAGTTCATAACACATTTCAGTCAAATGTATGAAAGATGATATATCATGAGCTTTGTAATGTTTTGAAAAACCAATAAAAATAAATAAACAAAGGTTTAAAATTGAGTGGGAAGAAATCAGCTAAAAAGGAGTTGAGATGCATTCATTTTGATAAGCAGAAAGTTTGTTTTGTGTAGTTGTAAATATCACAAATTTATTTTACCAGAAAACTGGCTTTTGAAATGAACATATATTGAGATTAAAGGATAATCCACCTACCTTCATGAAAAATTCATATCATTTCCTATATTTTTCATATTTCATTTTTTTTCGTGAATATTTTGTCATGGACCAGGTATAGTCTTAGGCTACCTCATCTGACAAGTTCGTACAATGTGTTGGATTGTTCTTTTCATCTTTTATTTGATAGTTTGTAGCTGATAATGTGTATTTTTCCTTATCTTTATTTGGATATACATACCCAACTATATCTTTGCATTTTATGTTTTACTGGGGAAGAGACTCATCAAAAGCTCTTTATTATATGTATCAACAATGAAACATTTAGAGCATGCAATTATTCTTAATTTTGCATGAAAATATCTTTGTACCATTTTTCTTATAAAGATGTAGAATTATTACTGTAATAAGTAACTACTTACAAGAAGAATTAAACAATTGACTTTATATCAATCATGAATATGAAAATTAATAAAATAAGTATTTGGCAATAAATATGCAATTGATAGAAATTAAAATCACAAGAAAGCCATTTAAAATGTCAGTGCATATGGTCCTTAAATAAAAGGTTGTTCAAATAAAATTTCACTAATTCATAAGAGTTAATATGCCATATCACAGCTTAATGTAATATAAAAACTTAAATAATAAGTATTGATAAATAAGAATGATACCTTTTTACTTAAATATGTTTATTTGATTTTCACTGTAAGCTGTTAATTCTAGAAGACTTGAAAATTAAGAAAGACTTGGTCTATATTATTTCTAACACGCTAATCAAAGTACTTTTAAATATATATGTATATATATCATATGTAATACATATGCATGAATATAGATACATATGTATAATAAATGTATTGTAATATATCTATAGGTTATTATAATTATTAAATTTTCTCAAGAAAAAAGAATGACTATAAAAAAATTCTTAAATGTAAATTTCATAGCATATTACTGTTTGTAATGACATGAGAGAAAAACTCCTATGGAGGGAAAATGAAAAAGGAAGAGAGAGAAGGGGGAAAATGAGGAAGAAAGTGAGTAAAGAAGAGGGAGAGGAGTGTTTGATTATAAGATAAATGTGGAGGGTCTGGGTGTCTGGCTCAGTGGTAACATGCTTGGCTAGCATGTGTGAGGCACTGGGTTATATTCTCAGCACCACATATAAATAAATAAAATGAGGTCCATCAACAACTGAAAAAATAAAAAAAAAATAAAAAAGTAGAAATATTACCAAAATTCTAAGTTTTTATGAATGCTAAATAAAAAAAAATGTTACATAGCCTTATGTAATTTCTAGACTCCCCAAAATAGTCATTTAATGATAGATTACTAGTGCGATAACTAAAAATCCATTGCTCTTTCCTCGACATTCTGTGGCATGCTAGTGCTAAAATAAATTGTATTATAACACCAAAAAAAATTCTAATATTTCTACAGTAACTGACCCAGTATAACATAAATGCAAGAAGATTCCTATGGAATATAATTGTATTTTGACGTTCATTTTTATTCAACACTGGTACATTACTATTTGTCCAGTTTATGCACATCATAGTATGTATATTTCATTCACAATTTAGCAAATTTATACGCATTTGTTTTACTTTCAATCACTTTCTGCTTCAGAACACATGTATTCCTCCACGTTTCTTGACTGCTCCTTTCATGAGACTTTTTTCCAAAGACATTATTTTTGATTTCCATTATCATTTTTGAAGCAAAACTCACACACCCGTCATGATAAACCGTAAACCTAATATTACCATTAGATGTAAAACTGGTGGGAATGAATGATTGTATATCAATATAAGATTTCTTGTATACTTTCAAATATCAATTCAATCCATTGTTTAATTTGGAACCAGTTATATTATTTATTCACAGTATGGTCTATTCATGCATTGTCTCTATATTGATAGACACAGGGTACACCTCTGTGTACCCTCGATAATAATTTGTATATCTTCAAAATTTTGCTCACAGAAATGGTGGAAGAAAGACTCATGTCAACTGATCTACATATACATTTTATCACAGTAATATTCTGGACACAAAATGCAAAGGTCACACTTAGGATTGTCCCGAAGCCTAAATGGAAAGTGAACATGGATTACTAAAAACATCCATGTCTTGGATGCCTAATTCTCTCAAATGTCAATCCTATTGGTGAGTACATATTTGTTTCTTCCCAAGATTATATATTCAACCTCAACCATGTTGAAAATGTCTAATCCTATCACTCACTTTATATTTTGTCTGATTTCCTAATGTCTCTATTGATATCTCTTTTCCTACATATTTTCCCCAGTTCATCATAGTGACTGATTCTTCACATGTGCTGACATTTACATTCACTCTTTATCCGAAACCCTATTGCTAAAGAACTTTTTGTCCAAATACTATACTCACTCTTTTTTCTAAACCTACCGACTATCTACCTAATCCTACCGACTATCCCTTTTTGACTGGATGAACTCTTCAACAATCAATCATCCAAGGTACAAGGTCCTATGCCATTGTATATTGATTTATCTGAGACATCTGTGCAGAACATAATTCAAAGATAAGTATCCCAATCATGGGCCCAATGCCTTTCTGGTATTCAAATCTTACCTAGATTTCAGTTTTCATAATTACATTTCACCTGTATATTCTTATAAATATTGCAGGTTCCCAATACCATTATTCATCCAACAGAATGATTCCTACCACAAATCGAACATGTTATTAATCCTAACTATACACTTTTCCCTCAATCCAACTTTACAGAAGAGCAGGGACAGAGTTGGTCTTACAATACAGGGGTGTAGGGAACCTTCCACCTGTTGACAACCTCAAAGGTCCATGCAGATATGATCCCTGGAGAAGATGCAGGCAGCTATGAAAGGCCTGAGAGAGCAAACGTCATCTTCCATGGCAAACAACCCGGTCAGGTTAAAAGCATGTGTCTGAATCATCCTCTCTCTTCTTAATGTAGGGAAGATTGACCAAACTAGGCCTGTGTTTAGAGCTGTTCCCAGGTGCCTATTGTTTCCATACCATTCGAACTTGTGAAAGTGTCACAGGAAGTAGGCGCATCCTCCATGTTATGAGACCCTAGGAAGCAAATGTTAGGACAAAGTGGTTGGAAATGCAGTGACCACATTCAGTTGCTGAAGGAAGTGACCTCACCTCACATCCTTGTTGATGGAACTCTCCGAATTTGGGTTCCAGGAAGCCAGGCATCCAGACCCAGTCCAAGCTCCAGTCACAGTGGTCTCACTTGTTTGGATTTACCAAGGACAGAGTCTGTCTTTTGTGGTACCTAGTGATGTGAGGATGGCCAAATGCCAGGAAAGTTCTGAAGAGGGGCCCTTCCAGAGAAAGAAGTTAGAGGCTCACTGCTGTCTCCTGACAACTTCACAGAGTTGACCCAGGAGACCAGATCTGAGACAGGACAGGCCATTTCTGGGGAACATAGTATTGCCCTCCAGTCAGAGGACACTCTGGATAGTTTCAGACCTACTTGGGGGAAGGAGGTGACTTCGTGGGTGTTTGAGTGGGTTTGTGGTTTTTTCTCATGTTCTGAGAATAGTTAGGAAAGGGGGTTTGTTTGGTTTGGAGTGAACTGTTTCTAGTTAGTCCTTTGACAAGGCGAGTGTTTCTATGTCTGTGTATCCCACTGTGTCCATGGTTGTAGACATTAGAAAAGAGAATGCCTCAATGGGTGTGTCCTGTAAAAGAGAAAACTTCCAAGCATTCATCCTGCCCATTTTATAAATGGACTGTGGCTTGCCTTATCATTGGGCAACACCTATTATTTTCTTACGTTCCTGTATCCTTCCTGAATTCTGGCCACTCTCCAAAATAGGCTCATGGTTTTATGTACAAGATATGTACCACTTCCAAGCTCTGTGACATGGCCATGTACTGGATAGCTGAAGGGAATGCATCTCAGAAAACTCTGATATCAGTGTGACCAGTAAAGTCTCAGTGGAGAAACCCTGCTTTGGGCCTTTTGATTACCTATTGTTATGTTGCCCTGAATATCAGGAACATCTTTTCCTCAGGCTACTCCTTCCTGAAGCCTGAAGAAAACAGTTTTCACATGGAAATGAATGGGCATTTTACCTTTGTGTTTTACAATAAAAACTTCACAGAGATTAGGCTCTCATTAACTTAAAAATACTTTTAAATTTTATCTAAGGGTAAAAAGTAACATGTAACTGTACATATCTTTTTGATAACAAGTCCAATTATACAACACAAATGATACACATAAATCTCCAACATGTTTTTATTTTAAGCCTAGAATTACCATACAACCTTAGAACATTTCTGTTTTCATACTTATATTTCACTTCTATAGTCTTATAAATATCGCAGGTTCCCAATAACATTATTCATACAGCAGAACAATTCCTAACCCAAATCGAACATGTTATTAACCCTAACCATACACTGTTCCCTCAATCTAACTTTACAGAAGAGCAGGGAAAGAGTTCGTCTTACAATACAGGAATTTATGGGATCTTCCACCCGCTGAGAACCTCAAACGTCCATGCAGAAATGATCCCTGTAGAAGATGTAGGCAGCTATGAAGGACCTGAGAGAGTAAGAGTCACCTTCCATGGCCAACAACCTGGTCAGGATGAAGGGTTGTGTCTGAATCTGCCTCTCTCTTCTTAATGTAGAGAAGATGCACCAAAACAGGCCAGTGTGGAGAGCTGCTCTGGAGTGCCTATGGATGATATACCATTCTAACTTGTGAAAGTGTCACAGGAAGTAGGGGCAGCCTCCATCTCATGGGGCCTTGGAAGCAACAATTAGGACAATGTGTTTGCCAAGGCAGTGACCTCATTCAGTTCCTGAAGGAAGTGACCTCACCTCACTTCCTTGGTGTTCGAAATCTCTGAACATGTGGTCCAGGAAGCCAGGCACCCACAGCCAGTCCCAGTCCCAGTCCCAGTGATCTCACTTGTTTGGATTTACCAAGGACAGAGTCAGTCTTTCTTGGTACCTACTGATGTGAGGATGGCCAAATGCCAGTAAAGCTCTGAAGAGGGCCCTTTCCTGAGAAACCAGGTTGTGGCTCACCGCTGGCTCCTGTCAACTTCACAGAGTTGGACAAGGAGAACAGATCTGAGACAGAACAGGCCATTTCATGGAAACATAGTATGGCCCACCACTCAGAGGACACTGCGGATAGTCACAGACCTACTTGGGGGAAGGAGGTGCATTTGTGGGTGTGGGTGTGTGTTTGTGGTTTTGTCTCATGTTCTGAGAATAGGTAAGAAAGGCAGTTTGTTTTGTTTGGAGTTAATTGATTCTAGTAAGTCGTTTGAAAAGGCGAGTGTTTCTAGGTCTATGTATCCCACTGTGTCAGGGGTTGTAGACATTAGAAAAGAGAATGCTTCAATGGATGTGTCCTGTCTAGTAGAAAGCTTCCCCGGATTCATACTTCCCATTTATGAATGGACTGTGGCTTGCATTATTGATGGGCAACCCCCGATATCTTCCTAAGTTCCTGTTTTCTTTCTGAATTCTGGCCACTTTCCAGAATAGGCTCATGGTTTTGTGTCCAAGATGTATACCACCACCAGGCTCTGTGACATGGCTATGTACTGGATAGCTGAAGGGAATGGCGAGCAACTCAGAAAACTCAGATATCAGTGTAATCAGGAAAGTTTCAGTGGAGAAATACTGCTTTGGTTACCTATTGTTCTGTTGCCCTCAATGTCAGGAAGGTCTTTGCCTCTGGCCACCCCTTTGGGAAGCCTAAAGAAAACAGTTTTCAAATGGAAATCAATGGGCATCACCTGTGACTCTTTGCTTAATTGCATTGGAAAGGGATATGTCTGAATCAGGCTCTAGGTCCTGTGTTAGGCTTTGGCTTAGATTCTCAGCACATGATGGATGTAAAGAAAATCCCATGTTTGCATCCAAAACTAAATTGGCCAAAAGAGCAGTCATTATGGAAGAAGTCTCTCGCCTTCCCCTGTAAGGTTCCTCACCTCCATCAAGTGAGAATAGGAACCTTTGGATCAAATGAGTTCTTCAAAGCCCTTTAGAGGCTATCCCATAGGTGCTTGGGTTTTCTCCAGAATCCAAATCACATAAAGAATCTATACCTGACAGTCAGTAGGCCTCAAATTGGAGGAGCAAAGCAATATTAATAGCAGGCCTATTTGATCACTCCTGGTTCCCCGGACGAGTGTCCAGGTCACCCTGACTTTAGGCAAATGAGGGGCAATGGAGGTTATTTTGGCCACTGTCTTGGGCTGTGCCCCTCATGGAAACCTCAAGCCAGAGGTAATGATGAGTGTCCATATGGAAGAAGATGAGGGCCATGTGGGAGTGTTTTGGTTTTAATTGTGGTCATGTGTGGCCGTTGGAATAGATGACTGGGTCCACCTTGGCTTTAACTCTGTTGTGATTCCCCTTAGAGACTGAGTTGTGGACCTCACCTCAGAGACGTATTGCCATGAATTGTGTTGGGATTTTAGGAGGATTCACATGAGAGTCACCCTTGTAAAATGAGATCTAGGCCCAGGGTGGCTGTTCACTGAGCACTGGGAATCTCAGCCAGGTTACCACATGATTTTATTCTGAAAGACTTGGTAGCCATATATGAGAGTCAAAACACACGGATGTCACAATGTAGATCCCAATGGGCCTGGATTCATGTGATCATTTGGCCACTGTTTGGGAAGCCTTGCCTGTGAGACTTCTGCAGAGATTTCATTGAAATGAGCTTCCTAACCATTTAATAGTTCCAGAATGAAATGAAACACACAGTGCCTCCAACTTCAACCTTGAAAAATGGGTAGATAAATACCAAGAAATTTTTAAACTTCCCATGACCAGGTGGCACTGGAGAATCTTTGGATATCCTGTGGCTGATCATGAGATTACAAGACAGTGCTTTGATTGACTGGTTTTCATAAAAATGGTTCAGAACAGAGATACCAGGAAGTTGGAGCCTGCTGAGAGGTGGGCCTACAGCAGTGCTGGGCAGGTGTGCAATAAAACAACTGTGGTGGGGCCATGTGGATCTTCCATTGGCTTCCAAATGACTTGTGACTGACATGGTGCAGCCAGCAGACCCTTGTATGTAAAGGCATCTTGTTATATGGACAGGATTCAGGGCAATGTTTAGAATCAGATTGCTATGGTCAAGGGGGAAAGTCATGTGGGATATAAGCCTGGTTGGTGCATTCTCCTGCAGACCCTGACCTACCAAAAGTGACAGAACTCACTCACGCACCGGGTAACAGTTGAATTCTTTGTATATCATGAAGCAAATACCAAAATCCCAGTGCAGCAGCAAGAAACACGACAAAAAGTGGAGGATGACCAAATGGCCTCACAGTCCACATGTGAATACACTTATCCCCCAGTTGCCACAGTTTACCTACTAAAGAAAATTCAGCACTGCTGCCACATATTCAGTGGAAAATAAGAAACCATGTCCTCGAGGTAACATAGATGCAGACACAGCTTTGATTGTCTCACTACAATGGAAGCTAAATCTCCCGACAACAACATATATTTCAAGTGCCCAAACTCAGAGTGAGTTTCTCAAGAAGGATTTAGGGAACCAGAGCTCCATGTTTGTGGACTGTTTTCCCTGTCCCTTACTTTTGAAATCTCCTCTTCCGTCTTCAAGGTTGTGAACTCCTGAGCATATTCCATTCCAGATATTTATTCACAGATTTTCTAACTCTTCTCCTCTAATTGTGCCTTAGTCTCCGTGATTGTAATGTCAAGGCATCCCTTTCTCTGTATCCTATTCAGCACATGTATTTTTACATGCAATTATAGAATCTTACCTGATACCACACGTACATTCTTGTGAGGTGACTGACTTGGCAGATACAAATTGTAAGAGATCACTCCTCCTAAAAGCTGTTGGAACTGAAAATTCAATCTATGAGTGAGCTTCCTTGTTTAAGAACATTATACATAAATCCATATTCAATAAAATAAATACATTTGGATCTGTAGATGACATATATTTCATGGTGAATTTCAATTGGAATATATTATGCTATTTTTAATGTCTGTGTGTTTGTGTATGTATATATATATATATATATATATATATATATATATATATATACACACTCTCCAGATTTTTCAAAATATGAAATATATGTCTTGTTATACACTCCCTAAACTCATTCATATTCAAGTATGTGTATTTATAATCAAATTTTCACAAGAGTATTCTCAAAATTATTCATTCACCTGAAATACATATTTGTTTCCTAGTACTGAAAACTATCTTCAGTGAAAGGTGCATACAAATCCTAATATTTCCACAGTAACTGAACCCGTTTAACATCAATACAAGTAGATTCCTATGGGACATGTTGTGCATTTTGACATTTATTTTATTCAACACTGGTACATTACTATTTCTTCAGTTTATGCTCATCATAGCAAATATATTTCATCCAAAAATTTGCAAATTTATAGGCATTTTGTTCACTTTCAATCACTTTATTCTACAGAACACATGTATTCCTCCATGTTTTTGATGGGTCTTTTCATGAGACTTCTTTCCAAACACATTATTTTCGATTTCCATGATCACTTTTGAAGCAAAACTCAAAGACACTTCGTGATAAACCATAACCCTAATATTACCATTAGATGTATTGCTGGTTGGAATGAATGATGGTATATCGATATAAGATTTCTTATATATTTTCAGATATGAATTCAATCTATTATTTAAAGTGGGACCAGTTATATTATTGATTCACAATGTGGTCTATTCATGCACTATCTCTATATTCATAGACACAGTGTACACCTCTTTGTACCACCAATACTAATTTATAGGACTTCAAAACATTGCTCCCAGAAATACTGGAAGAAATACTAATGTCACGCCATCTACATATACATTTTATCACAGTAATATTCTGGACACAAAATGCAAAGGTTACACTTATGATTGTACCAAAGCCTAAAAGGAAAGTGAACAGGGATTACTAAAAACATCCATGTCCACATTGCCTAATGCTCTCAAATGTCAATCCTATTGGTGACTACATATTTGTTTCTTCCTAAGATTATATATTCAAACTCAACCCTGTTCAAAATGTCTAATCCTATCACTCACTTTGTACTTTCCCTGATTTTGTAATGTCTCTATTATTATCTGATTTCCTACATATTTTCCAAAGTTCATCATTGTGACTGAATCTTCATATGTGCTGACATTTACCTTCACCCTCTAACAGAAACCCTATTGCTAAAGAAGTTTTTTTTTTTCCAAATCCTATACTCACTCTCCTTCCAAAACCTACCAACTATCTTCCTAATCTTACCTACTATCCCTTTTTGACTGGATGTTCTCTTCCACATTCAATCATCCAATGTACAAGGTCCTATGCCATTGTATATTTATTTATCTGAGACATCTGTGCAGAAAGTAAGTCAACACTAAGTATACCAATGAAGGGCCCAATGCCCTTCAGGGTTTCAAATCTTAGATTTCTGTTTTCATACATATATTTCACCTACATATTCTTATAAATATCGTAGGTTCCCAATAACATTATTCATCCAGCAGAATAGTTCCTAACACAGATTGAACATGTTATTAACCCTAACCATACACTCTTCCCTCAATCTAACTTTACAGAAGAGCAGGGACAGAGTTGGTCTTACAAGACAGAAATTAAGGGATCTTTCACCTGCTGAGAACCTCAAAGGTCATTAAAGATGATCCCTGGAGAAGATGTAGGAAGCTATTAAGGACCTCAGAGAGCAAAAGTCATCTTTCATTGCAAACAACCTGGTCAGGATGAAGGGTTGTGTCAGAATCAGCCTCTCTCTTCTTAATGTAAAGAAGATGCAGCAAACCAGGCCTGTGTGGAGAGCTGTTCCTGGGTGCCTATGGTTTTATACCATTCTAACTTGTGAAAATGTCAGAGTAAGTAGGTGCAGCCTCCATCTCATGGGACCCTTGGAAGCAACTGTTAGGACAAAGTGGTTGCCAAGGTATGGACCTCATTCAGTTCCTGAAGGAAGTGACCTCACCTCACTTCCTTGGTGATGGAATTCTCTGAACTTGGGATCCAGAAAGCCAGGCATCCAGAGCCAGTCCCAGTCACAGTCCCAGTGGTCAAAATTTTTCGGATTTACCAAAGACAGAGTCAGTCTTTCTTGGTACCTACTTATGTGAGGATGGCCAAATGCCAGGAAGGTCTGAAGAGGGGCCTTTCCTGAGAAAGCAGATAGTGGCTCACCACTGGCTCCTTACAGATTCACAAAGTTGGCCACAGAGACTAGATCTGAGACAGGACAGCCCATTATGAGGAAATTTCTTATGGCCCACCATCAAACGACACTCCGTATTGTCACAGAGGTACTTGGGGGTCTGTGTGGGTGTGGGTGTGGGTATTGGTTTGTGGTTTTGTCTCATGTTCTGAGAATAGGTAAGAAAGTCGGTTTGTTTGGTTTGGTGTGAACTGATTCTAGTAAGTCGTTTGACAAGGCTAGTCTTTCTATATCTGTGTATCCCACTGTGTCCATGGTTGTAGACAATAGAAAAGAGAATGCATAAATACATGTGTCCTTTCTAGTAGAAATCTTCCCAGCATTCATTCTGCCCAATTTATGAATGGTCTGCGGCTTGCCTAATGGATGGGCAACACCTAATATCTTCTTAAGTTCCTGTTCTCTACCTGAATTATGGGCAACCTCCAGAATACGCTCATGGTATTGTGTCCAAGATATGAACCACCTCCACGCTCTGTGATACGGCCATGTACTAGAGAGCTGAAGGAAATGATGAGCATCTCAGAAAACTCAGATATCAGTGTGACCAGGAAAGTCTCAATGGAAAAACCCCGCTTTGGGCCTTTTGCTTACATATCCTTCTGTTGCCCTGAATGTCAGGAAGGTCTTTGCCTCAGGCTATGCCTTTTTGAAGCCTGAAGAAAACAGTTTTCAAATGGATATGTATAAACATTACCTGTGGCTCTTTCTTAATTGCTTTGGAAAGGGATGTGTCTGAATCAGCCTCTTGGCCCTGTGTGAGGCTGTGGCTTAGATTCTCAGCACCTGATGGATCTAAAGAAAAATCCCATGTGTGCATGCAAATCAAAAAGCCAAAAGAGCAGTCATTTTGGATGAAGTTTCTCGCCTTCCTCTGTAAGGTTTCTGACTTCCATCATTGAGAATATGGATCCTTTGGGTCAAATGAGTTCTTCAAAGCCCTGCAGACACTAGACCATAGGTTCTTGGGTTTTCTCATGACTCCAATTAACATAAAGAATCTAAACACCACAGTCAGTAGGCCTCAAAATTGAGAATAAGAGCAATATTAACGGCAGGCCTCTTTGAACACTCCTGGTTCACAGGAAGGATGTCCCGGCCACACTGACTTTAGGCAAATGGATGCAAGGGAGCTTATTTTGGACACTGTCTTAGGCTGTGCCCCTCATGGAAACCTCCAGCCAGAGGTTATGATGAGTGTCTATATGGAAGAAAATGAGGGCCATGTGGGAGTGTCTTGATTTTAATTGCGGTCATTTGTGTGGCGCTTGGAATAGATGAATGGGTCCACCTGGGCTTGAACACTGGTGTGATTCTCCTTAGAGACTGAGTTCTGGAACTTACCTCAAAGAAGTATTGCCTTGTATTGTGTTGGGATTTTAGGAGGCCATGCATGAGAGTCGCCCTTGGAAACTGGGATCTATGCCCAGGTTGGCTTTCCACAGAGCACTGGGAATCTTGGGAAGGATATCACATGATTTTATTCTTAAAGACTTGGCAGCCATAGTTGCAAGTCAAAACACATATGGACCTCAAATTGTAGACCTCAATAGGTCTGGCTTCATGGGACCTTTTGGCCTGTCTTTGGGAAGCCTTGCGTGTGATAGTTCTCCAGAGCTTTCATTGAAATGAGCTTCCTCTCCATTTAATCATTCCTGAATGAATTGAAACCCACAGTGCCTCCAACTTCACCCTTGAAAAATGGCTAGATAAATACCTTTAAATTTTTGACATTCCCATGACCAGGTGGACCTGGAGAACCTATGGATGTCCTATTGATGACCATCAGTGTACCAGACAGTGCCTTGATTGACTGGGTTTCATGAAAATGGTGTAGAACGGAGATGCCAGTAATTTGGAGCCTGCTGAGTAGTCGGCCTAGAGCAGTGGTGTGCTGGTGTGTGTTAAAACATCTGTGGTCGGGTCATCTGCATCTGCCCTTCGCTTCCAAATGGTTTGTGACTGACATGGTACAAGCCCCAGATCCTTGTATGTAAAGGCATCTTGTTATATGGAGAGGATTCAGGGCAATGTTTACAATCAGATTGCTATGGTCAAGAGGGCAAGCTATGTGGGATAGAAGCCTTGTTGGTGCATTCTCCTGCAGACCCTTACCCACCACACGTGACAGAACTCCCTCCATCACTGTGTCCCAGTTGAACTTCTTGTATTTTGTGAAGCAAATATCAAACTCCCAGTGCAGCTGCAAGAAACACCACAAAAATTGGAGGATGACCAATGGCTTCACATTCCACCCTGGGAGACACTTAGCCACCAGTGGCCACAGTTTCCCTACAAAGAGAGAATTCAGCACTGCTGCCTCATGTTCATTGGAAAATAAGAAACAATGTCCTCTAGGTCACATAGATGCTGACCCAGCTTTGATCGTCTCACTATAAAGGAAGCTAAAGCTCCTAAAAACAACCTCAGATGAAGTTTCTCAAGGAAATATTTAGGCCGGCAGAGCTCCATGTTTGTGGTGTTTTTACCCTGTCCCTGACTTTTGGAAACTCCTATACAACCTCCAAGGTTGTGAACTCCTGAGCATTTTCCATTCCAGATGTGTATTCACAGATTTTCTAACTCTTCTCCTCTAATTGTGTCTTACATGGGATGAAGGTAATGTCAAGGCATTGTTCTGAATACACATTGGATTCTTTTTCCAATTTTCCATTTGAAATACTGAATCCCTGACTGTCAGGCGTAGAAGGAATTCACCTTCAAAGAATAGCCTGACACTTACAAGAAACAGCCCCCATGGAGACATCCTGTCTGGGAGACATCCTGTAGCCAACTGTGTCTCTGAGACATCCTGTTGCCATCTGTATTCCTGAAACATCCTGAGTTTATCTCACCTTGTGAAGACATCCAGGAACTTTGGATAAGAGAGCTTTCCCATCTCCAGCATATAAATGCCCCTGTGTGAAAAATAAAAGTTTGCAGCTTGATCAGAACTCCTGTCTTGCTGTCATCTCTCGTGTCTCTTGTCCCTTCATTCCTCCGCATCTAGGTTCGCTGCCCCTGTTGATGTGTCTTTCCAGCCGTGACTACTGGCACCCACTGACTGGGGCTCGAGCCTTTGACTGATTGGGAACCCGTCCTCCTGGAAGACTTCATCAAGTGGAGCTCGCGATTGCCTCAGCAGACACCACAAAGAGACAGATCCAGGAGGAGAGTGGGGATGACGCACGGTGAGTGACCCACCATGGGACAAGCAGTTTCGTCACATGATTTGTTTTTGTCAGGCCTCAAGGAGTCCTTCAAGACATGAGGGGTGCTTGTTAAGAAAAAGGACTTAAAATTTTTCTTCTAATACATAGGAGAATTGTGTACATGGTTTCACATTGAAGTGACCATTGATGGCAAAAGATGGCTTAGAGTAAGAGACTGTTTAAAAGATTATTATGAAACCTTTGGCCCAGAAAAAGTGCCAGTTCCCACCTTTTCTTACTGGAACTTAATTAATGAAATTCTTAAAAGTTCACCCTTTGACAATGGTACCTTACAACTTGTAAGGATTGGAGAAGAGACTATGCAAAACACCTCTCGTCTCCCCACGGCATGCCCATCAGTTAGTATAGATATTGACCCTTCTCAGTCTCCCCAGGACCCTGGGAACCTTCCTAGTCCCCCTCAAAATACCACCCTAATGAATAAGGCTCCAATGGTTACCAAACACCTTTATCGAGTTTTAAATCCCAGAGACACATTGACCCCTGGGACGGAGGCTACCTTGGAGAAGGAAGCAGCAAGCTACCATTCAGAAGATGCGCCACCTCTCAGGACCCTGCCACAGCCTATAGGACTTACACATCTACCTACCTCCTATATCCCTCCTGCCTTTTGTGCTCCAGCCTTTCAGGAGCAAAATGCAACCCAGATATTTTTCCCCACTTCCCTTGCCTAGCCTGGCTCCCTTGTGAGAGTCTCTCCAACATAGACGGGAACAGATCAAACTTTTAAAAGAATTAAGATCCCTAGACTCTGAGCTCTGTTCATTAGCCTTAGGCACGGAGTCAATGCAAACTGGCCCACGGCGGTCTAATACAAAGGCTAAGCCACTCCATCAGCCTGTTCTCGCCTTCCCAGTCACCCGCAGTCAGATAGATAAGCCTGCCCAGGCTGAGGTCAAAGACTTAGACGAGGATCAAGAGGAGGAAGTGGGGGAAATGGATCAAGGAGATCAGGACTCAGAGGATGAGGAGTTCACCCCTAGGCAGGAAGGAACACAGAGTGTCTACAAAAAAATTAAGCCTGCGTTTTCTTGAAAAACATAAAAAGACTTGTGCTCACAATGGCCCCACTGTGCCCTACAAGTTGACTTTATTAGAAAGCCACAGCGTACAATGGCTTACTCCCAATGATTGGAAATTTTTAGACCGAGCTACCCTCAGTGCCGGAGATTTCCTGTTATGGAATGCAGATTTCGAGGAGCACTGTCAGGAAACTGCTCAAAAAAAATAAACTAAGGCCTCCTCTAAATCCTGAACTTATGTTAAGCTAGTGGGCTATGCGCCATTTGACACTAAAACTAAATAGGCACGTTTCCCTGCTGGAATTTTGGCGCAGATTCAGATGGCTTGCTTACATGCTTGGAGATGCCTCCCTCAAACTGGCTCGGCTACCACTTCTTAGGCAAAAATTTGACAAGGACCCAACGACCCTTATAGAAACCTTGTTCCCCGGCTTAACCTAGCTGCAGAATGCTTGCTTGGACCAAGCGAAAGCAAAAGAACTTTTGTAAAACATCTTGCCTTTGAAAACGCCAACCTGTCATGTCAGGATGTTCTTTGACCACATAAGGAAAAAGGGAAACTTTCGGACTTTATTAGACTCTGTGCAGGGGTGGGTGCAGCCCATGCCATGGGTCTCGCCCTACATGCCCCCTTTATCAAGGCCTTTCACAATCCTGGCTCATGTACTTGCTTTACTTGTAAACAACCTGGCCATTTTGCACGCAAGTGTCTGAAAGACAAACAAAGCGTAGGAATATCGTCTCCTCAAACTGGGGCTAAACCGCCCCCAGCTACCCTTTGTTCTAGATGTGGTAAATGTCATCACTTGGCCAGTAAGTGTAGATCTAAGACAAATGGCCTCAGACAGCCTATTTCTTCCTGCTTCTCAGGAAAACCCTGCGGGGCCAGCCCCTGGCCACGACCTCCCCCAGGACAAAACCAGGGGCAATAAGGTTTATTCCCTTCCAAACTCCAAACCTACCACAAAATTCTTCCCCACAATTGCCTCCCTCCAACTAGCCACCCCAGGCAGTGCAGGATTGGACCTCTGTGCCACCACCGATACAATATTAGACTCAATGCAAGGGCACCAGATAATACCCACTAGAATTATGGGTCCCCCTTCATCTCATACGAGTGCCCTTATTCTTGGAAGAGTCTCTGCTACCTTAAATGGTGTTCAGGTCTTCCCTGGCATTAATGATAATGATTTCACTGGAGAAATAAAAATACGAGCAACAGCTATTAATGGAGTTGCGGCCATCCCAGCAGGAACAAGACTTGCACAATTAATATTCCTTCCCTTGGATTCAGGAGGCACTTCCACCGCCCAAACATAAAATGGGGGACAGCCTCCATCGGCTGCTCTGATGTATATTGGGTTCAGCCCATTTCTCACAATAGACCCACCCTTACCTTACTTATTGAAAAAAAGGAATTCCAAGGAATTCTAGATACTGGAGCTGATGCCACAATTATTTCTCACAAATACTGGCCATCAGGTTGGCCCATCACCCCATCCTTGAATGACCTAAAAGGGTTAAGAGTCAAAAAATCCCCATGTCAGTTCTAGGGCTCTTAGCTTTACTGATAAAGAGGGTAATAAGGTGACTGTCACTCCTTTCATTGTTCCTGACCTCCCTGTTAACCTATGGGGCCGAGATATTTTGAGTCAAATGGAAGTCATTCTTGCCAGTCCCAATTCCATGATGACTCATCAAATGCTTCATATAAATTTTGTCCCTGGTACAGGCCTTGTGAGACTGAGACAAGGACTGGTGGGGACTATAAAACTCATAAAAAAACAAATACATATGGACTTGGGTATTCTGATTTTTAGTGTCGGTTCCTGACCCTCCTGTACCCCATGCAGATAAAATTATTTGGGAGACTCAGACTCTTGTGTGGGTGGATCAGTGGCCCCTTACCCCCCCAAAAAATTGGAGGCTGCCTCCATGTTAGTGCAGGAACAGCTGGCAGCCGGCCATGTAGAGCCCTCAACCTCACCATGGATTACTCCTATTTTTGTTATCAAGAAAAAATCAGACAAGCGGCATCTTTTACAATATTTGTGTGCCAGTAATAAAGTTATGTGCCTGATGGGAGCACTACTGTCTCGAATTCCCACACCAATGGCTATTCCCAAAACTATTGTAAAATGGTTATTGACTTAAAAGTTTGCTTTTTTACCATTCCTTTACATCCTGAGAATAGACCCTATTTTGCCTTTAGTCTCCCTTGCATTAATTTCCACGGCCCTATGCAGAGATTTCAATGGAAGGTTCTTCCCCAAGGTATGGCCAACAGCCCTAGTCTTTGCTAAATATAAGTTGTTCAAGCAGTAGACCCTGTGAGAGAGTGATGACCACAATTTTATGTTTTACATAATATGGATGAATTTTTAATTGCTGCACCTAATTACCATGACCTTAATAATTGTTACTTGGACCTTTAGAAAACCCTCACTACCTTGAGACTACGGATAGCTCCTGATAAGGTTTAAACACAGGACCCTTATACCTATTTGGGCCTTAAACTTCAAGATAATCAGATCCAAATTCATAAAATACAACTGCGTGTGAACCATCTTCACACCCTTAATGATTCTCAAAAATTACTGGGAGATATTCAATGGCTAAGAACATATTTATAATTATCCACTTGTGTACTTTTGCCCCTTAATGATATTTTGAGAGGTGATTCCTACCCTTCCTCCCCTCAAAAGCTTACTCCCGAGGCATGACAGGCATTAAACCAAGTCACAGAGGCCATTGCCAAACAGTTTGTTACACAAATTTCTTATAACCTTCCTCTGGTTCTGGTTCTTTTACACACTCCTCATATACCCTCAGAAAAATTTTGGCAGTGATATCCATATTTTAAAAATAAAGGCTTCCCCTTGCTTTGGGTCCATTTATCCACCACATCCTCCAAGTTTATTACCGTTTATCTTGCTCAGGTACCTTCTATTATTATTAAAGGTCGTTTGCTTTCTCGACAACATTTTGGCAAAGACCCTGATAATATTTTAATTCCATATACTAATGACCAAACCCAATTTTTACTACAGAGAGGGGATGAATGGGGTATTGCCCAATCAGGCCATTTGGGAACAATTGATAACCATGTCCCCAATGACACCCTTTTACATTTTGTCCAGATACATCCATTTATTTTTCCCAAAATTACTCAAAAGGCTCCCAGTTCCAAGCCCTTACTGTCTTTACAGACGGTTCCAGTAATGGCTGTGCGGTCTTTGTTGTCAATAACCAGCCTACAACCTTTGATACTGTCTATCATTCAGCACAGTTTGTGAAATTGTTTGCCATAACACAAGTTTTTATAACATTTTGTGATAATCCTGTTAATATTCATACAGACAGTGCCTACATTGCTCATTCTGTGCCCCTGCTGGAGATTTCACCCGCCATTAAAGCTTCTTCCAATGCGGCCTTTCTGTTTCACCAGCTTCAGCAGCTAATTCAGGCCAGACAACACCCATTTTTCTTAGGACACATCAGGGCACACTCTGATCTTTCCGACCCTCTAACACAGGTAATGCTCAAGCTGATGCAGCAACTCCTACCATCTTTTAAATTTTTGGTGGCTCCATTCAATAGGCCACGGAGCTAAACAATCTTCACCAACTAAATTCCCAGAGCCTTCGATTACTTTGTAAAATTACCAGGCAACAGAAACGAGAAATAGTAAAAGAATGCCCTGCTTGCGCTCTCTCCCTCCCCATTCAACACTTGGGAGTTAACCCCCGAGGATTACTGCCAAATCAGGTTTGGCAAATGGATGTTACTCATTTTCCTGAATTTGGAAAAACCAAATATATACACGTTTCTATCGATAACTTCAGCAGCTTTATTTTTGCATCACCACATTCTGGAGAGGCTACCAAAGATGTCCTTTCTCATCTTGTTTCAGCCTTTTCCATAATGGGTAAACCAATACATATTAAAACAGATAATTATCCTCCATATACCAGTGCCAAGTTTAAACAGTTTTGTGCTACCTTGCAATTTTGTCATCCTACTGGAATCCAATACAAACCTCAGGGCCAAGGCATTGTGGAATGTTCCACCTTACCTTAAAGACTTGGCTATCCCGCCTTAAGGCTTCCGCCCTTGTATTTACCACTCACAGGCATTGCCTTAACCATGCATTATTTGCCCTTTCTTTTCTTACCCTAGACAGTGAAGGCCTTTCAGCTGCAGACACACACTGGCATCCCTTTTCCAATTCTGATCAGCCACCTGTTATGTGGCGAAATCCCCTTACAAATAAATGGAAATGCCCACATCCTGTCCTCATCTGGGAATGTGGCTCAGCTTGTGTTTTGGACCAAGAGCTAGCAGCCCCAAGATGGTTACCAGAATGCCTGGTTAAACAGGTTAATGACTTACCTCAAACCGGGGACGGAGGCCCTCTCCCTGAGTACAAATTTTCCCCTTTTCCGGATCCATCCAACAATCTGTGTGAGGATCCTGCTTAAGGCACTTCTGCTGAACAGGTTTGTGCACGGAGGCCTGGGCCCTCCACCTTCCAACATCATGGAGTACCTTCCCCCCCCTCCCCCCGTGAAGGCAAGGGAGGATCTTGGACTCAGGCTCCCACTAGTTGGAACCAGACTGCTGACTGCATGACTAAGGTGGCTTACCTCCGTTCCGAGGTTGACCATAAATTCAGAGGAGTTCATCAGCCTAAATGGGTATGTGTTAACAAGCCAAAGATTATTCCCCCTAGTACAAGTAAAGCTCTCCAAAATTGTTCTGCAACCCGTACGCATACCCAGGCGATGCATGTCTCTTGTTTTGTGTCGGCCTCAATTTGTGTTAACAAGCAGGGAGAATGATTTTTTGAAGCCTCCCTAACTAAAACTCATGAAGCAGGGTGGACCACTATTCATTATACACCCGTTCTCTTTGACCAGGGAGGAGAAGGCAAATACACCAAGCTACAGTCAGCTGGGTGCCAAGGCACTGTCGGAAAAACTTCCTACTGGCCCATTAAGGACCCTACAGGGGTCTCTGATGGTAGAGGACCCACTGATGCAGTCAAGCATCCTCAGATAATCAAACTTTTGAAACCCCAAATCCCTGAGCTCACATATCATCCCTTAATGTAGCCGAAATCCCAGTTCCCAGGTTTACATACCAATACATTAGATATTTTGCAAACTACCTTCTCCTTCCTTAATAATTCCAACCCCACCCTTGCTGGTAATTGCTGGCTCTGCATGACAACAGGGGCAAGCATGCCTATGGCAGTTCCTATTAATTCTACTATGGACAATGATAATACATGCCAACCCGGATTTCCCTTTAAAGTACAGCCTATAGGCACTTTTACATTATGTCTTTTAGGCGTGATGCAGAATAATACCTATGATATGGATTTTGGAATTGCTTCCTTTGGAAATTGCTCAACAGAACAAAATTATTCCTCACCCATCCCATCTCTTTGTCCCCCCAATGACACAGTTGTTATGTGTGGAGAAAATGTGGCCTTCCCCAGGCTTCCAGCGAATTGGAACAGTGGCTGTGTTCTTGCCTTATTACTCCCTGATATAACTATTGTCCCAGGAGACGAACCTCTAGCCTAGACACCTTAGTCAAAAGACAGAGGCGGGCGATACAGGCCTTATCACTTATTGCCAGCCTTGGAATAACAGCTGCTGTGGGCACAGGTACACTGGCTTAGGCACGGCAATACACCCTTACCATCGCCTGTCTCAACAACTTAAAATGATGTACAAACTCTATCAGAAACCATTAAAGATTTGTAGGACCAAATAGACTTCCTGGCAAAAGTGTTCCTTCAAAACAGACGAGGCTTAGATTTGCTGACTGATAACCAGGGAGATATTTGATTGGCCTTAGGGGAACGATGCTGCTTTAATGCCAATAAATCAGTCATAGTATGCACTAAATTTAAGCAGCTTCAAGAAGATCTAGAAAAGAGATGAAGGGAACTATTTGAAAATCCCCTCTGGACAAAGCTTAATGGATTTCTACCCTACCTTCTTCCCCTATTAGGCCCTTTGTTGGGTTTACGTTTAATGGTGACCATAGGACCCTGCATTATAAACAGTGTGGTACAATTTATTAAAGAACACATTAATATTATGGCCTCTAAGCCCCTACAAATCCACTATCATCATCTGGAGATGGAAGACCACGCTGTCAACTTTTAAAAGGATGTTCTACCCTTCTGACAGGCTTATTTCTTAAGTTTACATCCCCACAAATCTCTCTTTCTTACATAAAACTATAAGTAACAGCTCTGACAAACCATCTTCTGCCCTTGCCATAAGGGTTCGTCTACATGGGCCCTTCGGCTTGGGGGAAGACGCACCCATGGAGTGAGGACGTTAGGCCACAATATCGGAGGGTGCAGGAAGGATTGCAAAAGGATGGATCCACGGATCCCCAAACACAAGACCAGTGAGTGACATGCTCTGGTGCATGGCGGTTGGCATGCTTCCGCTTCAAGGCCATCTCCTCCAAAAACATGCCAAGGCCACCACGAAATCTGCTAGTAAAGATGCTCGCTCGGATCAGGAGATATTCTAAGGCCTCCTAGAGAAACAGAGCCTCTAACCCCCCCCCTAAAAACATGGCCGGTAAGGTAGGTCAAATATTTTATATAAGAAAGGGGGAGATGTCAGGGGCTAAAAGGAAGTTCTCCTTCAAAGAATAGCCTGACACTTACAAGAAACAGCCCCCTGGGAGACATCCTGCCTGGGAGATATCCCACAACCATCTATCTCCCTGAGACATCCTGTCGCCATCTGTCTTCCTGAAATATCCTGAGGTTATCTAACCCTGTGAAGACATCCAGCAACTGCTGATAAGAGAGCTTTCCCATCAGCAGCATATAAACACCCTGTGAGAACAATAAAAGTTTGCAGCTTGATCAGAACTCCTGTCTGGGTATCATCTGTCCTGTCTTTTGTCCCTTCATTCCTTCCCAACTATGTTCGATGCCCACGTTGATGTGTCCTGCTGGCCGGGACACCTGGCACTAACCCATACCCTACTAGAATATGACTACTAATCCTAATATGATGGAGAAAAATAACCCAAATAGAATAGAAATACAAGCAGTTCAGAGGAGGCATGGTGTATAGTTGGAGTTGCCTTTTGCATGATCTAGGGTAGGTGTTATAAATCTAGCTAATTTTTAAATGAAATAGTTCTCCATGTGTTTTTAAAGTTAAAAAATATGTGAATACCTGTCTCCCTTTCTCTGTAGCCTACTTGCCACATGTATTTTATATGCACATATATAATCCTACGTGGTATCACACGTATATTCTTGTGAGGTGGCTGACTTAGCAGATTCAAATTGTGAGAAGAGATCACTTCTCCTAAACGCTGTTGGAACTGAAAATTCAACCTATGGGGGAGCCTCCTAGTAAAAAAAAAAAAACATTATACATAAATCCATGCTAAGTAAAATTAATATTTTTGCATCAGTGGATGATATATATTTCATGAAGAATTTCGATTGGCATATATATTGCTACTTTTCATTGTCTGTGTTTGTGTTTTGTGTATATATATATATTCCACTTGGGGGCCTTCAGGGTTAAAAGTTATTTTGGCCCGGAGCTTGGTGAGCAGAACTCTGCCCATCAATGGGGCCGGGCATTCTGGGATTACTTGGAAGGAGTGATGGATTTTTCCTTTCCCCTGGTCCCAGGTCCTCTTAGTTGTCCAAGCCCGATATTTACTGCAATTAGCCCCTTGAATTAGAGACCTTTTATTTGATAGAGGGCAAAATGGAGCCTTAATGGCTGAGTATATTGCCCCTGTATCCACTTCAATGTTTACTGGGGTGCCCTCCACTTCAAAAGTTAACCTGAGCTCGGGGAGGGGATCTGATCCCCAACTTTCTTAGTCATCCTGCAGAGTCAGGATGGCTGGCTGGCGTGGCTGTCTCTTTCTAGGGCTCTCTTTGGCCCAGTGTCCTTTTTCTTTACAATAGGCACATTGATCTGAGGCCAGGGGTGGCCTCTAGTTTGGGCCCAGGTATCCCTTCCTGTCTCCATGTTTCTTATTTCTGGCCTATTTGTTGTTGTGACGAGGACCTGAGTCAATTCCTTAGTCTGTCTTTTGTTTCTTTTATCCACCCTTTGCTTCCTTATCTTCCTCAGTTTCTCTCGTATAGTATACGTTTTTGGCTTCTCTGACTAAATCTCTCAAAGTCATATCTTGTAATCCATCTAAGTGTTGTAACTTTCTTTAAATATCCATGGCAGCTTGCCCAATAAAGGCCATCATGACAGATGCCTTTTGAGCCTCTGCCTGAGTATCAAAAGGAGTATATCTCCTATATGCCTCCATAATTCTCTCTAGAAACATAGAGGGAGATACATCAATCCCTTGAATAAACTCTATTACCTTGGCCAAATTAGTTGGTCGCCTAGCAGCCACTAAGATACCCGCTATTAGAGCCCGGAGATAAGTGGACAGATGCTCCCTACCTTCAAAGGTGTTGGGGTCCCAGTTTTGTCGATTCTAGGGAAAGCCGGGTTGAATATATTGGGAAGTGGTGTCAGTCAACCATCTGGTCCGAGGATATTTTTTTCTAGCTTCCAAGAGGATTCTCTTTTGTTCCTCTGTCATAAAGAGAGTCCCTAGGTGTTGTTGGCAGTCATTCCAAGTAGGCTGGTGTGAAAACATCTATGAATCAACCACACCTGAGACACGAGTGGGGTCCTCTTAAAAGGGGGGATTGTTATTTTTCCAGTTATATAGGTCTGAAGAGGAGAAAGGCCAATACTGGTAGGCTTGCAATTTTTCCCCATGGCCATCATCAATCATTGGCACATAGGGACGGAGGGGGAGCATCACGGGAGTTCCAGGGTTTTCAATCTTTCATTGATGGTGAGTTCCTTTAGCCGGGCCAGGTTCCTCCAGGGGAGGAGGGGCTGTGTGTGCCGCGGGGGAGTTTTCTGGAGGGTGCTGGGCTGGCTTAGCTTCCTCCAATGGCGGAGAGGCTGAGTCAGCAGCAGGGGAATCACTTAGAGGGTGTTGGGGGTTGGGAGACCAGGGCAAGGGATAAGGAGAGGGATGAGAGTGCAGTAGAGTTAAATCTTGTGACTTAGGCAGAAAAGAGGGTGGAGGAGGAGGAGGAGCAGAGGGTTTGAGAGATCGTGGGGGAAGGATTAGGAGCGGGGGCAGGGGCAAAGAAAGGCTTCACCCATGGAGGAGATTTGCAGAGGTAATGCCGGGTTAAGATATATGGCTTTTGATCTGGATGGCTATGTGGCCCTTCCTGAAAGACAATATCTCTGACTTTTTAAATTAGTGAGAAGTAGAAAAATCCTTCTAAGGGCCATCCGAATCCAAAGGTGGGCCACTCTGAGGCACAGAGAGTCTGCCAGGTCAAGCGGTTTACTGAAAAAGAAAGATTCTGAGCCCTTAAGCCGAATTTGGTCCAGTGATCAAGGGTCAGGGACAGAGGCATTGAAGTGCTCTTTTCCATAATGAAAAATGCACAAACAGTAAAAGCAATGACACATGACACAGACAAGACAAGACAATAAAGACAGGAAATGGACGTCCAACACTGAGACGAGGACTGAGTAGCCGGCAATACCTGATGGGTTGGCAATACCGAATCTGAAACAAAATATCACTGAGTTGAGGAGACTATTGTTCCTTGATTTTCAGAGTCCTCTGGGGTGTCCCTCAGGGTGGTGGCCTGTGGCTCTGTGACACATCTGTCAGCCACCGTGAGAGAGAGCTCACACTCTTCATTGACAGCCATTTTGCCAAGCTCTAACCTGAAACCTGACACCAGAAAGAGGCGCCTTACAAATCCCTTGAGGAGCCAGTTGGGGTCTCTCGTCCGCTGCTGCCAGAACTCGGTGGAACCTCCATATGTAAAGGTCGGATGAGTGTCAGGCGAAGAGACCTCTAAGAAACTGTCTCATGCAAAAGCAAAGGGTTTATTGGTGGCCAGCATGCTGGAGCTCAGAGCTCACTTCAATAGAGCAGAGAGTTTTGAGAACAGCTTAAACAGGGCTTATATACTTTCCTTGGGGAGGGCAGGGAGGGAAGTTAAGTATACAGAAAAACATGAAGAGACAACTACCTATTTTACTAACTTTTCACTAACGACTATACTTTGCCAGATTTCCTAATGTATCTATTGATATCTATTTTCCTACATATTTTTCCCAGTTCATCATTGTGGCTGACTCTTCACATGTGCTGACATTTACATTTACTCTATACCCGAAAAGCTATAGCTAAAGAACTTTTGGTGCAAATTCTATACTCACTCTCCTTTCTAAACTACCGACTATCTTCTTAATCTTACCGACTATCACTTTTTCACTGGAAGTTATCTTTGACAATCAATCATCCAAGGCACAAGGTCCAATGCAATTGTATATCGATGTACCTGAGACATCTGTGCAGAAAATAAATCAAAGCTAAGTATCAGAATCAAGGTCCTAATACACTTCTGGGTTTTAAATCTTACATAGATTTCTGTTTTCATACTTATATTTTACCTATATATTCTTGTAATTATCGCAGGTCATCAATACCATTATTCATCCAGCTGAATGATTCCTAACCCAAATCAAACCTGTTATTAACCCTAACCATACACTGTTGCCTCAATCTAACTTTACAGAAGAGCAGGGACAGAGATGGTCTTACAATACAAAAATGTAGGATTCCTTCCAACTACTGAGAAACTCAAAGGTCCATGCAAAAATGATCCCTGCAGAAGTTGTAGGCAGCTATGTAGGAACTGAGAGAGCAAAAGTCATCTTTCATTGTAAAAAACTTGGTCAGGATGAAGGAATGTGTCTGAATCAGCCTCTGTCTTCTTAATTTAGAGAAGAAGGACCCAACCAGGCCTGTGTTGAGAGCTGTTCCTGGGTGCCTATGGTTGATATACCATTCTAAGTTGTGAAAGTGTCACAGGAAGTAGGGGCAGCCTCCATTTCATGGGACTCTTTGAAGCAACTGTTAGGACAACATGGTTGCCAAGGCAGTGACCTTATTCACTTTCTGAAGGAAGTGACCTCACCTCACAACCTTGGTGACAGAACTCTCTGAACTTGGGATCCAGGAAGCCAGTCACCAAAATCCAGTCCCAGTCCCACTCCCAGGGGTCTCACTTGCTTGGATTTACCAAGGACAGATTTAGTCTTTCTTGGTACCTACTGATGTGAGGATGGCCAAATGCCAGAAAGCTCTGAAAAGTCACCTTTACTGAGAAAGCAGGTATTGGATCACCGCTGGCTCCTCAGTAGTTCAAAATGTTGACCAAAGAGACCAGATCTGAGACAGGACAGGCCATTTTGTGGGAATAAAATATGGTCCACAATTAGAGAAACTCTGGATAGTCACAGACCTACTTCGGGGAAGGAGGTGCCTTTGTGGGTGTGGGTGTGAGTTTGTGGATTTGTCTCATGTTCTCAGAATAGGTAGGAAAGTCGGTATGTTTGGTTTGGTGTAGACTGTTTCGAGTAAGTCGTTTGACAAGGCGAGTGTTTCTATGTCTGTGTATCCCACGGTGTCCATGGTTGTAGACATTAGAAAAGAGAATGCATCAATTGATATGTCCTGTCTAGTTGAAAGCTTCCCAGCATTCATCCTGCCCAATTTATGAATGGATTTCAGCTTGCCTTATCGATGGGCAACACTTGCTATCTTTCAAAGTTTCTGCTTTCTTCCTGAATTCTGGCCACTCTCCAGAATAGGCTCATGGTTTTGTGTCCAATATATGTACCACTTCCAAGCCCTGTGACATCGCCATGTACTGGATAGCTGAAGGGAATGGCGAGCATCTCAGAAAACTCAGGTATCAGTGTGATCAGGAGAGTCTCAGTGGAGAAACCCTGCTTTGGGCCTTTTAATTACCAATTGTTCTGCTGCCCTGAATGTCTGAAAGGTCTTTGCCTCAGGCCACCCCTTTTTGAAGCCTGAAAAAAAACTGTTTTCACATGGAAATGAATGGGCATCACCTGAGGCTTTTTGCTTAATTCCTTTGGAAAGGATGTGTCTGAATCAGCCTTTTGGCCCTGTGTGAGGCTTAGGCTTAGATTCTCAGCACCTGATGGATCTAAAGAACGATCCCATGTGTGCATACAAAACCAAAATAGCCAAAAGAGCAGTCATTCTGGATGAAGTCTCTCCCCTTCCTTTGTGAGGTTCTAGACCTACATCAAGTTAGAATAGGAATGCATTGGGTCAAATAATTTCTTCAAAGCCCTGCAGAGGCTAGCCCGTAGGAGCTTGGGTTTCCTCATGTCTCCAATTCAGACAAAGAATCTAAACCCCACAGTCAGTAGTCCTCAAATTGGAGAAGCAGAGAAGTATTAACAGCAGGCCTATGTGATCACACCAGGTTCACAGGAAGGGTGTCCAAGCCACCCTGTTTTTAGGCACATTAGGGGCAAGGGAGATTATTTTGGAGACTGTCTTGGTCTGCACCCCTCATAGAAACATTCAACCAGAGGTTATGAAGAGTGTTTATATGAAAGATCATGAGGGCCATGTGGGAGTGTGTTGGTTTTAATTGTGGTCATTTGTGTGGTGGTTGGAAGAGATGACTGGGTCCACCTTGACATGAACTCTGGTGTGATTCCCCTAAGAGACTGAGTTCTGGAACTGACCTCAGAGATGTATTGCCATGAATTGTGTTGGGATGTTATGAGTTCACGCATGAGAGTCGTCCTTGGAAACTGAGATGTATGCCCAGGTTGTATTTCCACAAAGCACTGGGAATCACAGCCAAGATATCACATGATTTTATTCTGAAAGACTTGGCAGCCATAGTTGAGAGTCAAAACACACATGGACCTCACATTGTAGACCTCAATGGGCCTGGATTCACGTGACCATTTAGCCAATCTTTGGGAAGCCTTGCCTGTGAGAATTCTCCATAGCTTTCATTGACATGAGCTTCCTCAAAATTTAATGGTTCTGGATTGATTTGAAACGTACAGTGCCTCCAACTTCATCTTTCAAAAATGGCTAGATAAATACCAAGAAATTTTTGAAATTCCCATGACCAGGTGGCACTGGAGAACCTTTGGATGTCCTGTTGCTGATCATGAGTATACCAGACAGTGCCTTGATTGACTGAGTTTCATGAAAATGGTGTAGAACAGAGATGCCAATAAATTGGAGCCTGCTGAGTACTTGGCCTAGAGCAGTAGTGGGCAGGTGTGTGATAAAACATTTGTGGTGGGGCCATGTGGATCTGCCATTAGCTTCCAAATGTCTTGTGACTGACATGGTGCAGCAAGCAGTCCCTTCTATGTAAAGGCATCTTGTAATATTGAGAAGTTTCAGGGAAAGTTTCAGAATTAAGTTGCTATGGTCAATGGGGAAAGCTATGTGGGATAGAAGCATGGTTGGTGCATTGTCCTGCAGAAACTGACCCACCACACGTGACAGAACTCCCTCCAGCACTGTGTCCCAGTTGACCTCTTTGTATTTTGTGAAGCAAATACCAAACTCCCAGTGAAGCCGCAAGAAACACCATGAAAACTTTAGGATCACAAAATGGCTTCACAGTCCACACGGGGAGACACTTAGACCCCAGGGGCCACAGTTTAGCTACAAACAGCAAATTCAGCACTGCTGCTCATGTTCAGTGGAAAATAATAAACCATGTCCTCCAGATCACATAGATGCAGACCCACCTTTATTGGTCTCACTAGAAACGAAGCTAAAGCACTTGACAACAACATATGTTTCAAGTGCCCAACCTCAGAGGCAGTTCCACAAGAAGTCTTTAGGCCAGAAGAGCTCCAGTTTGTGGAGTGTTTACCCTGTCCCTTACTTTTGGAAACTCCTTAGCATACTCTATTTCAAATATGTATTCACAGATTTTCTAACTCTTCTCCTCTAATTTTGTCTTACTTGGGGACTAGGTAATGTCAAGCCATTGTTCTGGATGACAGTGGGAACAATTTTTTGTAGCACATATTTGTATACACATTGGATTCATTTTATAATTTTCCAGTCAAAATAGTGAATCCCTCACACTAACCCCTATGCTACTAAACTCTGACTAGAATAATAACCCAAACAGAATTGAAATACAAGCAGTTCAGAGGAGGCATCGTGTATAGTTGGACTTGCCTTTTGCATTATATAGGGTAGGAGTTATGAATCTAGTCAATTATTTGGTTGAAAGAATTCTCCATGTTTTTTTAAAGTTAACAAATATGAGAATTCCTGTCTCCCTTTCTCTGTAGCCTATTTAGCACATGTAGTTTTATATGCACATATTTATTCATACCTGGTATCACACGTATATTTTTGGTGAGGTGGCTGACTTGGCATATAGAAATTGTGAGAAGACATCACTCCTTCTAAAAGCTGTTGGAACTGAGAATTCAACCTATGGGTGATCCTCCTATTTAAATAGCATTATACATAAATCCATGTTCAGTAAAATAAATATTTTTGAATCTGTGGATGATATGTATTTCATGATGAATTTCGATTGGCATATATAAAGCTACTTTTTAATGTCTCTCTGTGTGTGTCTGTATATATATATATATATATATATATATATATATATATATATATATATATATATATATCCTCCAGATTTTTCAAAATATGAAATATATGTGTCTTATTATGCACTCCCAAATTTCATTCATATTCATGTATGTGGATTTATAATCTACTTTTCAAAAGATTATTCTCAGAAATATTCATCCACCTGAAATAACATTTTGGTTTACTAGTACTGAAAACTATCTTCAGTAAATGGTGCATAGAAATCCTAATATTTTGACATTGCAAGATGGCCATGAATAGAGTGCATCACACCCTTTGTACTGCGCAACTTCACATGTGAATAAGGAGTTAGAATGACGAAAAAGTATCTTGTTAGGATCTTACAGAAAAATGGGTGTGCCTGGAACCTAGAAGAATAATTTCCACCACCGAGGTCCTGTAATTGAGTCTCAAACAAGAGCCAACTATGCGACCGAAGATCTGGGGTGGCTGATCCGTGCGGCCCATGCCGTGGCTACAGACGGCGAGCCTCCACCGTGAAGCGACCAGCATGCAGGGAGAAACGTTGCTGCGGATACTGTGGAATCCGGCTGGGTCACCCACCACTGAGCCTGGGGCTGAGTTCGGGATTTCAGATGGGGAAGAAAGTGTTACAGTTCTATCCCCCACAACCGAAACTCCACCGAGGAAACCAACGGCCACCATCTTGGAGAGCTGAAGTATCCACCACCACTCTCCGACAGATTGCAACAACAAAACAGGTGTGTGTTACTCAGCTTATCTCCCATACAGCAGGTAATTCGCAAAAATTCTCTCTTAGGCTTTCCGGGGGAGGGATTACCAGAGAAAGCCTTCATAAAGACGGGGGGAAAACTAGTGGCACCTGACCTTCAACTTCCCCTCCCATCACCGGTGAAAACAAAACTTTTCTAGCCAGCGCAATGGGTGGGGCAAGCGGAAAAAATCAAAACAATAGAGTGCCAGTGTTCCCAATAGACACCCTCCACAACCAAGGAACGGCAGGCAAAGAGTACAGTTTGAGCTGCCAAGAGGCATCACTCAGGGGAAATCTGGTGTCGCAGGGGAAATCAGGACTCGCAGAGGAAACCAGGGGACCAGAGGACAGACACGCGTGACTAGGAGGCTGGAGAACGCCTGCCCACCAGCAACCAATCACCCGCTGGCTGCCTGCGCAATTGGGCAGCTAGAGATCACCCGCCCGCCAGTGACAGCCCATTCGCTGATTGCACGACTGGATGGCTGGAGACCGCCCACCCGCCAGCGACCGGGAGGTGAAACCAACCAGAGACAGTCCAGTCCCACCCCCCCATTCAAACACCCCGGCAAGGAGCCTGGGGCCCGCCATAGCAGACAGGTGACATCACTGGAGCTCAGCTGTCGGAATTCCTTCCAAGTGGAATCCACTTTTGCAGGCATAGTCTACAAACACAAAAGAGAGACAACAGAGATATATAAAACCAAAACAAATCTATTGAAGAAAGCAGAAACACAGCAATCAAATTGAGCTGAAAAGTAACGTGAACATCATGAAAAAACAAGGGAAAAAAAGGTGTGCAAAAAATGCAGGACAACTAAATTCTAAAGGAGGACCGTGAAGCATCAGAAATAGGGATAGGGAAAAAACTCAAGGCATACCTAACTCAGATGGAAAGGAATATTAGAGAAGACATGAGGCAGCAAGTCCAAGCAATAAAAGTATATTTTGAAAATCAAATAAACAAACAAATTCAAATGGCAAAGAATGAGCTTTACCAGGAGATAGAGACATTAAAAAGAAATATCAAACAGTAAACCTAGAAATGCAGGAAAGTATAAACCAAATTAAAAACTCAAACGAAGAGTATTACAAATAGACTAGATCAAGTAGAAGTTACAACGTCAGATAATGAAGACAAAGTTTATCAACTTGAAAAGAATAGAGTAAACACAGAAAAGATGCTTAAATCCCATGAGCAATCTATTCAAGAGATATGGGATGTCATAAAAAAAAACAAATTTGAGAGTCATCGGGATAGAAAAAGGCATAGAGATTCAAACCAAAGGAATGGACAACATATTAAATGAAATAATTCTAGAAAATTTCCCAGAGATGAAAGATGGAATGGATTGCCAAATCCTGGAAGCCTACAGGACCCCAAGCATTCAAAACCAAAATAGACCAACTCCAAGACAAATATTTATGAAGATAGCCAGAACAAGGACATACAGAACAAAGAGAGAATATTAAAAGCTACGAGAGAAAGTAGGCAGGTTACATTCAGGGGTAAACCAATTAAGTTAACGACTGATTTTTTTCATCACAAACTTTGAAAGCAAGAAGATCCTGGAACAAAGTATTTCAAACGCTCAAAAATAATGGATTCCAACCAAGAATACTGTATCCAGCAAAATTAAGCTTCAGATTTGACAATGAAATTTAAGTCTTTCACGATAAACAAAAGCTAAAAGAATTCACAGCCAGAACACCAGCAGTGCAAAGCATTTTGAGCAAAATACTACAAGAAGAGGATTTGAAAAGTAATGCCTGAAACTAGCAGCAGGAGGTATCTCAGTAAAGGGAGAGGAAAATAACCAAAAAGTAAAAACTAACCAAAATAAATAAATAAATGAATAAATAAATAAATAAATAAACAAACAAACAAACATGACTGGAAGTAGAAATCATATTTCAATTGTAACCTTAAATGTTAATGGCCTAAACTCACCAATCAAGAGACATAAGCTAGTAACCTTGATCCAAAAAAAAAAAAAATCCAACAATATGCTGCCTTCAGGAGACTCATATGATAGGTAAAGACATACAGAGGCTGAAATTAAAAGTTTGGGAAAAATCATACCACTCACATGACCCTCGGAAGCAAGCAGGAGTGGCCATACTCATATCGAATAAAATCAACTTCAAACCTACGTTAATCAAAAGGGATAAAGAAGGACACTATATACTGTTAAAAGGAACCTTGCACCAACAATGCATAACCATTATCAATTTGTATGCACCAAACAATTGAGCTGCAACACTCATAAAACAAACTCGCCTCAAGTTCAAGAGTCAAATAAACTACAACACAATAATTATGGGTGACTTCAACACACCGCTCTAGCCATTAGACAGATCCTCTAGACAAAAACTGAATAAAGAAACTATAGAATTCAACAGCAAAATCAGTAACCTAGACTTCACCGACATATATAGAATATATCAACCATCAAAAAGTGGATACACGTTCTTCTCAGCAGCACATGGATCCTACTCAAAGATAGACCATATATTATGCCATAGGGCAATTCTTAGTAAATATAAAGTCGTGGAGATAATACCATGCAGAATATCTGATCATAATGGAATGAATCTGGAAATCAATGATAAAAGAAGGAAGGAAAAATCCTACATCACATGGAAAATGAACAACATGCTACTGAATGATCAATGGTTTACAGAAGACATAAAGGAGGAGATAAAAAAATTCATAGAGACAAATGACAATACAGACACAACATACTGGAATCTATGGGACACAATGAAAGCAGTTTTAAGAGGGAAATTCATTTCTTGGAGTTCTTTCCTCAAAAAAAAAAAAAGAAAAATCAGCAAATAAATGAACTCACACTACGCCTCAAAAACCTAGAAATGGAAGAGCAAAACAACAGCAAATGTAGTAGAAGACAAGAAATAATTAAAATTAGAGCAGAAATCAACGAAATTGAAACAAAAAAAATTGAAAATATTGATAAAACTAAAAGTTGGTTCTTTGAAAAAATAAATAAGATCTGCAGGCCCTTAGCCATGCTAAGGAAGAGAAGAAAAGAGAGAGCAGGCCCTTAGCCATGCTAAGGAAGAGAAGAAAAGAGAGAACTCAAATTACTAACATACGGGATGAAAAAGGCAATATCACAACAGACACTACAGAAATAAGAAGATAATTAGAAAGTATATGGAAACCCTATGTTCCAATAAAATAGATGATAGTGAAGATATCAATAAATTCTTAAGTCATGCGATCTGCCCAGATTGAGTCAGGAAGACACACACAATTTAAACAGACCAATAACAAAGGAAGAAATAGAAGAAGCCATCAAAATACTACCAACCAAAAAAAGCCATGGACCGAATGGGTATACAGCAGAGATCTACAAAACCTTCAAAAAGGAATTAATACCAATACTTTCCAAGCTATTTCAAGAAATAGAAAAATAAGGAACTCTTCCAAATTCATTCTATGAGGCCAATATCACCCTGATCCCAAAACCAGACAAAGACACTTCAAAGAAAGAAAACTACAGACCAATATCTCTAATAAACTTGGATGCAAAAATTCTCAATAAAATCTTGGTGAATCGAATACAAAAGCATATCAAAAAAATTATGCACCATGATCATGTAGGATTCATCCCTGGGATGCAAGGCTGGTTCATTATACGTAAATCAATAAATGCTATTCACCACATCAATAGACTTAAAGACAACAACCATATGATCGTATCGATAGATTCAGAAAAAACATTCGACAAAGTTCAGCATCCCTTTATGTTGAAAACACTAGAAAAACTAGGGATAACAGGAACTTACCTCAAGATTGTAAAAGCTATATATGCTAAACCTCAGGCTGGCATCATCCTAAATTGAGAAAAGCTGAAGGCATTCCCTCTAAAATCTGGAACAAGAGGGATGCCCTCTATCACCACTTCTATTTAATTCAGTTCTTGAAATACTAGGCATAGCAATTAGACAGACAAAAGAAATTAAAGGCATAAAACTAGGAAAAGAAGAACTTAAATTATCGCTATTTGCGGATGACATGATAATATATTTAACAGACCCAAAAGGGTCTACAGAGGAACTGCTAGAGTTAATAAATAAATTCAGCAAAGTGGCAAGATATACAATCAACACGCATAAATCAAAGGCATTCCTGTATATCAGCAGCAAAACTTCTGAAATGGAAATGAGGAAAACCACTCCATTCAAAATATCCTCAAAGAAAATAAGATAATTGGAAAAACAATTATATAGTTGGGAATCAACCTAACAAAAGAGGTGAAAGATTTATAAATGAAAACTACAGAAACATAAAGAGATAGAAGAAGATCTTAGAATATGGAACAATATACCCAATTCATGGATAGGCAGAACTAGCATCATCAAAATGGCGATATTACCCAAATTCTCTACAGGTTTAAATTGATGCCAATCAAAATCCCAACGACATTTCTTGTAGAAAAGATAAAGCAATCATGAAATTCATATGGAAAAACAAAAGACCCAGAATAGCAACAGCAATTCTAAGCAGGATGTTTGAATCTGGAGGTATAGCGATACCAGACTTCAAACTGTACTACAAAGCAATAGTAACAAAAACAGCATGGTACTGGTACCAAAACAGGCAGGTGGACCAATGGTACAGAATAGAGGACACAGAAACCATTCCACAAAATTACAACTTTCTTATATTTGATAAAAGGGGCTAAAAACCTGCAATATACGAAGGACAAATGGTGCTAGAAAAATTGGAAATCGATATGCAACAAAATGACACTGAATCCCTTTCTCTCTCCAAGCAAGGAAGTTAACTCAAGATGGATCAAGGAGCTAGATATCAAATCAGAGACACTGCATCTGATACAAGAAAAAGTTGGCTACGATCTACATACTGTGGGATCGGGCTCCAAATTCCTTAATAGGACACCCATAGCCCAAGAGTTAATAACAAGAATAAATTAATGGGACTTACTTAAACTAAAAGTTTTTTTTTTTTTTTTTTTCTCAGCAAGAGAAACAATAAGAGAGGTAAATAGAGAACCTACATCCTGGGAACAAATTTTTACCCCTCTCACTTCAGATAAAGCCCTAATATCCAAAATATACAAAGAACTCAAAAAATTAAAAAGTAAGGTAACAAATAACCCAATCAACAAATGGGCCAAGGACCTGAACAGACACTTCACAGAGGAGGACATACAATCAATCAACAAGTACATGAAAAAATGCTCACAATCTCTAGCAGTCAGAGAAATGCAAATCAAAACCACCCTAGGATACCATCTCACTCCAGTAAGATCGGCAGCCATTAGGAAGTCAAACAACAGTAAGTGTTGGCGAGGATGTGGGGAAAAGGGGACACTTGTACACTGCTGGTGGGACTGCAAATTGGTGCAGCCAATTTGGAAAGCAGTATGGAGATTCCTGGGAAAGCTGGGAATGGATCCACCATTTGACCAAGCTATCACACTTCTTGGACTATTCCCTGAGGATCTTAAAACAGCGTACTATTGGGATACTGCCACATCAATGATCATAGCAGGACAATTCACAACAGCTAGACTGTGGAACCAACTTAGATGCCCTTCAATAGATGAATGGATTAAAAAAAAATGTGGAATCTACACACAATGGAGTATTACGCAGCACTAAAAAATTACAAAATCATAGAATTTGCAGTGAAATGTATGGCATTAGAGCAGAATATGCTAAGCAAAGCTAGCCAATCCTTAAAAAAACAAATGCCAAATGTCTTCTTTGATATAAAGAGAGCAACTAAGAACAGAAAGGGAGGAAGAGCATGAGGAAAAGATTAACATTATACAAAGACGTGTGGGGGGAGAGAAAGGGAGAGAGAAGAGAAAGCATATGGAAATGGTAGAATACCCTCAATGATACACAAAATTACACATAATAGGTTGTGAGGGGAAATGGGGCGGAAATAATGGAGAGAATTAAACAACAGCACATGAGGTAGAGAGGGAAGATGGGAGGGCAGGGGAGGGGGGATAGTAGGGGATAGGAAAGGTAGAAGAATACAACAGTCACTAATATGCCATTATGTAAAAATGTGAATGTGTAAGCAATGTGTTTCTGCAATTCTTATTTGGGGAAAAAATGGGAGTTCATAAACCAAATGAGAAAAATGTATCAAAGATGATATATCATGAGCTTTGTAATGTTTTGAACAACCAATAAAAATAAATAAATAAATAAAGGTTTAAAATTGAGTGGGAAGAAATCAGCTAAAAAAGGGTTGAGATGCATTCATTTTGCTAAGGAGAAACTTTGTTTTGTGTAGTTGTAACTATCACAAATTTATTTTACCAGAAATTTGGCTTTTGAAAATGCACATAAAATGAGATTAAAGGATAATTCACCTACCTTCATGAAAAATTCATAGCATTTCCTATATTTTTCATATTTAATTTTTTTAGTTAATATTTTGTCATGGACCATGTCTAGCCTTAGGCTATTCTTCCAGAATACTACCTCATCTGACAAGTTCGTACAATGTATTGGATTTTTCTTTTCATCTTTTATTTAATTGTTTCTAGCTAATAATGTGTATTTCTTCTTATCTTTATTTGGACATACATACCCAACTATATCTTTGCATTTTATGTTTTACTGCGGAAGAGACTCATCAAAAGCTCTTTGTTATATGTATTAACAATCAAACATTCAGAGAAGGCAATTATTCTTAATTTTGCATGAAAATAACTTTGTACCATTTTTCTTATAAAGATTTAGAATTATTAATAATGTCCCTGCTGTAATAAGTAACTACTTACAAGAAGAATTAAACAATTGACTTTATATCAATTATGAATATGAAAAGTACTAAAATAAATATTTGGCAATTAATACACAATTGATAGAAATTGAAATCTCGAGAAAGCCATTTAAATTGTCAGTGCATATGGTCCTTAAATAATAGGTTTTTTAAAAAAAATTTTTTTCTAATTCATAAGATATATTATGCCATATTATAGCTTAATGTGATATAAAACCTTAAATTATCACAATGATAATAATAATCCATTGTTCCTTCCTCTACATTCTGTGGCATGCTAGTACTAAAATAAATTGTATTATAACACCAAAAAAAAAAGCCAAATCATAATATTTCTACAGTAACTGACACGAGTTTAACATCAATGCAAGTAGATTAGATTCCTATGGGACATGATGTGCATTTTGACGTTCACTTTTATTCAACACTGGAACATTACTATTTCTTCAGTTTATGCACATCAGAGGATATATAAATATTTCATCCACAATTTAGCAAATTTATACGCATTTGTTTAACTTCAAATCACTTCCTGCTTCAGAACCCATGTATTCCTCCATGTTTCTTGACTGCTCTTTTCATGAGACTTCTTTCCAAACACATTATTTTCGATTTCCTTTATCATATTTGAAGCAAAACACCCGTCATGATAAACCATAACCCTAATATTACCTTTAAATGTATAAGTGGTTGGAAAGAATGATTGTATATCAATATAAGATTTCTTACTTAGTTACAGATATCAATTCAATCCATTATTTAAAGAGGAACCAGTTGTATTATTTATTCACAGTATGGTCTATTCATGTATTATCTCTATATTCATAGACACAGGGTACACCTCTTTGTACCCCCAATACTAATTTATACGTCTTCAAAATATTGCTCCCAGAAATGGTGGAACAAATACATGTAACCTGATCTACATATACATTTTATCACAGTAATATTCTGAACAGAAAAAGCAAAGTTCTCACTTATGATTGTACCATACCTAAATGGAAAGTGATCCTGGATTACTAAAAACATCCATGTCCAGGTTGCCTAATGATCTCAAATGAAAATCCTATTGGTGACTACATATTTGTTTCTTCCAAAGATTATATATTCAAACTCAACCCTTTGAATACGTCTAAAGCTGTCACTCACTTTACACTTTGAATGATTTTGTAATGTGTCTATTGATATCTGCTTTCCTACATATTTTCCCCAGTTCATCATTGTGACTGAATCTTCACATGTGCTATCACTAACATTCACTCTCTAACCGAAACCCTATTGCTAAAAAACTTTGGTCCAAATCCTATATTCACTCTTCTTCCTAAACCTACCTACTGTCTTCCTAATCCTATCGACTATCCCTTTTTGACTGGATGTTCTCTTCTACATTCAGTCATCCAAGGTACAAGGTCCTATGCCATTGTATATCGATTTATCTGAGACATCTGTGCAGAACGTAATTCAATGCTAAGTATCCCAATCAAGAACCCAATGACCTTCTGGGCTTCAAATCTTACTTAGATTTCTCTTTTCGTTCATATATTTCACCTCTATATTCTTATAAATATCACAGGTTCCCAATACCATTGTTCATCGAGCAGAATGGTTCCTAATCAAAATTGAAAATGTTATTAACACTAACCATACACTGTTCCCTCAATCTAACTTTACAGAAAAGCAATGACAGTGTTGGTCTTACAATACAGGAATGTATGGGATCTTCCACCTGATGAGAACCTCAAAGGTATGTGCAGAAATGATTCCTGGAGAAGAGGTAGGCAGCTATGAAGGACCTGAGAGAGCAAAAGTCATCTTCCATGGAAAACAACCTGGTAGGATGAAGTTTGGTGTCTGAATCAGCCTCTGTCTTCTTAATGTAGAGGAGACGGACCAAACCAGGCCTTTTGGAGAGCTGTTCCTGAGAGCCTATGGATTATATCCCATTCTAACTTATGAAAGGGTCACAGGAAGTAGGGGCAGCCTCCATCTAAAGGGACCATAAGAAGCAACTGCTAAAACAAAGTGGTTGCCAAGGCAGTGACCTCATTCAGTTCCTGAAGGAAGTGACCTCACCTCACTTCCTTGGTGTTGGAACTCTCTGAACTTGGGATCCAGGAAGCCAGGCACCCCGAGCCAGTCCCAGTCCCAGTCCCAGTTGTCTCACTTGTTTGGATTTACCAAGGAGAGGGTCAGTCTTTCTTGGTACCTACTGATTTGAAGATGTCCAAATGCCAGAAGAGCTCTGAAGAGGGGCCTTTCCTGAGAAAGAAGGTAGTGGCTCACCACTGGTTCCTGTCAACTTCACAGAGTTGACCAAGGAGACCAGATCTGAGACAAGACAGGCCATTTCGGAGGAACATAGTATGGCCCAGCAGTCAGAGAACACTCCGAATAGTCACAGACCTACTTGGGGGAAGGAGGTGCCTTTGTGGGTGTGGTTGTGGGTTTGTGATTTGGTCTCATGTTCTGAGAATAAGTTTTTTCAGATATCAGCTCCGGAGCCCAGGAATTAATTCTCATTGGGGCTAAGGTTCCCCACCAGTGAGATTTGAAATTGGCGCTGGCTGCAGAGTTAACAAGGGCAGGGACTTTTAACGCCACTGCAGAAAAGAAGAAGGTACGAAGAAGAAGTCCTTAGGTGCCATGTTGGGGTTTTTCTCTGGGGTATGGCTGCCATTTATACTTTTCCTAACATTCCTCCCTTTTTGTTTTCTTAGAAAGTGGGGCATTGTTTGTCATTTCTGGCTGCTGCCTGCTGTGTGGGGGTGCTGTGGGGCCTAGAAAGGGAAGTGGACAAATGCTCGGGGGCCAGGTCTGGGGATATCATGGCAGCCAGAAATAAAAGCCAGTGGTATAGATAGCTACTTCAGTAGGGGTAAAGTCTATGAAAGTTCCCTGATGCCACAAGTTGTCGATGGCATGAAACCAGTCCTGGATGGAGGAGATTGTTGGTATCAGCTACTGGTCCTGTAACAGAGACTCTAGGAAATACTGGAAGCGTTGCCTGGTCATGGCGTCACCAGCACTTGAAGAAGATCAGAGCGAATAAAAACAGAATGAAGATAAAAATTAAAGCAAAGGTCAATTTTTGGCAGAAGTTCCATGTTGGGGGACTGACATAGAAGAGGCCAAGGGCCATGAGGAAGCTTAGAAGGTCATAAAGACTCATGAATCCAGGATGGCAGCTTGAGAGGTTCTCCAAGCTCGTTGCCTCCCGCTGTCTGATGTACGTTGCATTCCATCGTGCCTGGTAGTGAGCTTCATCACTGAGTGAACTGTTCTCTTGGAGATGTTAGGGGTTCATCGGTCATCAGAGGATGGTAGTGCCTAAGCAAAAGCTGGTTGAAATTTTGATTAGAAATTTTTTGCAGTTGGGTTTGAAGGAACTTCATTATGCATGGCAAGAGAGCAAAAAAAGGGAGCATCCCAATAAGGGGCCCCAAGATAGGTAGTAAGTACATGGCAAGATAGGATTGGAAGAACCCTGTTATGGGATTGGAGGAGCTAGGTTTGAGCAATTTGGTCAATAATTTCTGCAATTTAACAACATTTTTTTCTATCAGCCCAGATTCATTAACATAAGAGCAACATTCCTCTCTGAGGAATAGGCATGTACCCACTTTTTCTGCAGTGAGAAGATCAATTGCCCTTTGGTTCTGTAAAGCCACTTGTGCCAATGAAGTACCCTGGCGCTGCAAGGAGCCCAGAGACTCAGCAGTGGTATCGAGTGCTTCCTGCAGTTTTTGTTGCAGGTCTTTGAATGCCCATAGAGCATGACCTATAGCTCCACCAGAGAATCCGAGACCCGCCACTGAGGTTGTTAAAGTGAGGCCTACCAGAACCGGCAGAAAGACTGCCCTACGGGTTCAGGAAGGTAGGGCCAACTGTCGGAATTCGGTGGGAGTATACAAAGACAGCTGAGGAACTACAGTAACCAAGAAACAGGTGCCAGAGACATTGATCGTTGAGGTACTTAAAGACCCATTACACCAGAGGAAATGTCCAGGTTGCATAAATGCAGGGCTCGATTGGGTGCTTAAGCTCAAGGAACAAATGGGTAAAGGATTCATTATTGGCAGGTGGAAACAGATGAAAGCAAATAAAGTATTGGTGAAATAACTTTCCCACAGTGGGATACGTGTCACATGTAGGGGTTGTCCTTTCTTAGAGAAATTGTAGGTTTTTGCTGAAATATTTCCTGCCGCTAATGGGACTAAGTGAAGCACAGAGAAAGCACTGAGAAGGAGGCACAAAAAGAGGGGTGGAGTTTAATAATCGAAGAGATTGGTGTAACAAATTGAGCCATGTGTCAGGGGGACCTGAGGGGGTTGAAGGGTCTGAATCCTTTGTGGATGAGCTATGGATAAGATCTAAAAGTTTTGATTCTGACTCCTTAATGTGTTCAACTACCTGGATGGTTGCCTTAGGTGGCATAATCAGGGTGCGGCCAACTGTCATCCACCCTGTGGGTCTGGCTGAGGTTGTCCGAGCATAGACAGCAAACTCAACATAGTCCCAACGTTTGGCCTTGGGGTCAGGTATATCTAAAGTATACCATCCATTGTTATCAGATAAAGAGACTTTATCCCACTTTAGGTAACTAGAAGTCCACACTTTAGGGTAACAAAGTGAGTGGTAAGAATAGCTACCATGTTCATCATGGAACCTGCATGACCAAAAGGGGCACCCATTATATATCTCAGGCCACCAATGACAATAGTCTTTTGTTTGATCAAAAAGGAAGCAAATGAAAAGCCAGTTCCAGCTACCAGGGACGAAGGTCCTTGAAGGTGACAATTTTAGGGAAATAGAGGTGCAGTTGTGGATGAAGCAAGTAGTTGCATCCACTGCACGGACCTTCTACATGCCATGTTCTGAGTATCGTTCCTGAAGAGTGAATAAATACATGGTAGGAGAGGAGGGTAAAGACCAGTCCCGATAGAGCACAGAAAATAAGCAGAGCACAAAAAACAAGCAGTTACAGAAGATTAGGGTGTTGAGAGAGCCCATTGTGACTTTTTTAAGAGGAATTGGGCTGCATGGAACACCGTGTGAGCCGCAACTTAAATGGGTGAGATGAGTGTGGAGAGCAGGAGTTAATGGGAGGTTCAGGAGGTGATTCTTGGAGTTCCTCTGGGTTGGTCCTGTCGTCAGCAGGTGGGGCCTCCTGGTGATATGGCTTCAACCTAGAAATGTGAATCCAGGGAGTTGGATGGTTGTCTGGTAAGGAGAGTTTGGCGGCAGTGGGGGTACAGAGAATGACAGGATAGGGGCCTTCCCATTTTGGGGCAAGAGTCCCTTTCTCCTCTGGGGTATTATAATATACTAGACTCCCAGGTGTTAAGGGAGGAGTGTTTGGAGAGGACACTGGGTCCGGATGAAGCCAGTCCTGATATTTCCAGAGTTCCGAGCGGAGATGATACAAAAGAGGCAAAGACAAATCTCGGGTGAGAGGTCCTTGTGAAATGACCAACCCAGGGGGTATAAGAGGTCTTCCATATATTATCTCAAAGGGAGACAGTAAAGATGGTTTTTAGGGAGAGCTCTGATTCGAAGCAAATCCAAGGGAAGGAGTTTGACCCAGTCTAAGTTTAATTCCATTGTCATTTTGGTAAGGACTTCCTTTAGAGTACAATTTACCCTTTCCACTTTCCCTGAAGCTTGTGGATAATATGGACAGTGGAAATGCCACTTGAAGGAGAGAGCTTGAGAAACCTTTTGTGTGATTCTAGAAATAACCTCAGGGCCATTGTCATATTGTAGAGAAGTGGGCATACCAAACCTGGGGATGATGTCTGTCAGTAAGATTAAAGCTACAGTGGAAGCCGTTTTATTGGAAGTGGGAAATGCCTCAATCCAACCAGAGAAAGTGTCCACAAAGACAAGGAGGTATTTAGTGCGCCATACTGTGAGCATGTTGGTGAAGTCTACCTGCCAGTCAGCAGTGGGAATGTGTCCCCGGGCTTGGTGGGAAGGAAAAGGTTTGGGCCTTAAAGGAGTATAAGTGTTGGTCCACTGACAGATCTGACAATTAGAGGCTATATTCTGTAGCATGGCTTTGTCAGAGAGGGTGAGCGAGAAGAAGCTCTGTAAAAAGAGGGTCAAAGACTGAGAATTGGAAAGGAATAGAGTATGAAGGAACTTGAAGAGATCCTTGTTCTTACTGGAAGAAGTAGGGGCTTCAGATGAGCTGTCTAAAGTGGCCATTATATGTCCCCCAGGGGGTCCATCATTGGAAGTGGTAGCAGCCATTTGTTCCGCCTGGTCAGCTTTGGCATTGCCCTCAGTGATAAGAGAGACGTCCTTCTAATTAGACCTACAATGGACAACTCCCACCTGGGTGGGTAAGTGGGAGGCCTTTATCAGATTGGTTATAAGAGCCGAATTAGTGATCACATTACCTTTGGTGGTAAGTAGGCCTCGCTCCTTTCATATTGCAGCATGGGATAAGATATGGAAGACATATTTTGAATCAGTATAAAGGGTTAGGGATTTTCCTTGTGCTAGAAGGCAGGCACGAGTGGCTACTATAAGTTCAGACTGCTGGTTGGTAGTTCCTGAAGGCAGAGCTTTGGCCTCTATAATCTCAGTGGCTGAAACTACAGTGTATCCAAAGTAATGAGTGCAATTCTGCCTAAAGGAACTGCCATCAGTAAACCAGATAAGGTCAGGCTTGGCTAGTAGTCTCTCAGAAATGGAAGAATGACAGGGGAGGAAATCATCTAAGGTTTCCAACCAATTATGAGTTGGTGTGTTAGACGTGGGAGTCATTGAGAGCAGTGAGGCAGGGTTCTGTGCAGAGCAGGGGAGGAAAGTAATGTTAGGGTTTTCCAGAAAGGAAGTGAGGAGTGACAGAACTCTGGATGGAGGAAGGGTTTGAAAGCCCTTATAAGCTAAAAGATCCTTCAAGTGATGTGGGGAGTGGATAGTTAAAGGGGCCCCAAAAGTAAGCTTAGAGGCTTCTTTGTGTAAAATTTGTCCAGCAGCCAGAGCTCTTAAGCAAGGGGCCCACTCACGGATGGTAGGGTCAATTTGCTTGGACAAATATGCCACAGGTGCAAATGTAGGCCCATAGTTTTGACCTAAGACCCCAAGTTCTTGCCTCCCTTTTTCATGGACATATACATGAAATGGTCTTGAAAGATCAGGAAGGTGAAGGGCAAGTGCCTTTAAGAGAAGTTGCTGAAGCCTGCGCAAGTGGTAGTTTGGGGAGGAGGCAAGAGATTCACTAGGGGGTCCCTTTGCTAGTTCATACAGGATTTGTATAGAAGAGAATAATTTGGGATCCAGGCCCTAAAATAACCTGCTAGTCCTAGGAATAATAGTATTTTGACTTTTGTATGGGGCACTGGAAGATCAGAGAGGAGTTGCCTCCTATCCAGTGTTATTTCCTTTTTTCTGGGTGTAAGGCAAAAACCAAGAAAGGTGACAGAAGACTGGGAAACCTGGGCCTTGTGGGGAGACTTCCTATTTCCCTTGTCTGCTAGGAAATTAAGAAGCTGTGCAGTGTGGGATTGAGAGTGTTCCCAGAGGGACTACATAGAAGAAGATCATCGACATATTGAAGGAGAGTAGAGTCAGGACAGGTCGGGTGAAAGGATGTGAGGTCCTGGGCAAGAACTTGGCCAAAGAGATGGGTGCTATGCCTGAATCCCTGTGGGAGGACAGTCCAGGTAAGCTGATGAGAATGGCAGGTGTGAGAGTCAGTGCAAGTAAAAGCAAAGATATCCTGAGATTCTGAGAACAAGGGAATAGAAAAGAATGCATGTTTCAAATTTAGAACCAAGAAGTGGGTAGTAGTGGCAGGGATCTGAGAGAGGAGGGTGTAAGGGTTGGACACTAGCGGGTGCATGGGGACCACAGAGGAGTAGACAAGGGGAAGGTCTAGAACCAGCCTGTAGGACACGTTAGGTTTCTTAACTGCCAGAATGGGGGTGTTGAAAAGAGAGTGTGTAGGCCTAAGATACCCCTTTAATTATAAATCCTGGATGATGGCTTCTAATCCGAGGAAGGCTGTGGTTGTGAGTGGATATCATGGTTGACTAATATATCTTGAAGGCTCCAGTAAGACAATATGAATAGGACTGCATTTAGCCATAAAGGGTGTAGTTGTGTCCCAAAACTCAGGGTTAACTGGTTTAGATAGTCGTGGGAGAGTGCATGGAGGAGGTGTATCTGCCCCTAGGAACATCATGAGGAAATGAGAGGTAGGAGAGGTGTGGGGTGATATGTGAATGGTGACTTTTAATAGTGAGAGTATGTCCCTTTCCAGAAGGGGAATGGGGCAATGGCTCATAACGAGAAAGGAGTGAGTGAAGGACAGAAGGGATTTTGAGGGAAAATATGTTTACCTCCTACCACGACAATAGGAGTTTTTGAGGGTGTGGTAGAACCCCAATACTCCCTCAAGACCAAAAAAGTGGCACCAGTATCCAAAAGGAAGGTAATGAAGCGTCCATCCACCAGGAAGGTGACCCTAGGTTCTTGATTCTTGATGGTAATAATCTGGAGGGAAGGCCCAGGGCTCCATCATTCCTCCTCTGCCAAGCCCAGGAGAGGCTGGGGTTGCCGGGTGGCTGACCAACCTCCCTTCCGGGTTGTTGGGCAGTCTTCCCCCCAGTGTCTCCTTTGATGGCATGTTGGGCAGGGGTTGTAGGGTGTTCTCGGCGAAGGACAATCCTTACCACATTTGAAGCAAGCTCCAGGGGGTGTCACATTGGGACGGCGTGGTGATGGCCTTCTCTGAATGACCTGGGCCAACATTTGGAATTTGGCATTTTCAGCTCTCTTCCTACGACATTCACTTTCATCCTCTCTACCATGAAAAACCTTTAAAGAGACAGCGAGGATTTCGGTCTGAGGAGTAGCAGGGCCCTGTTCAAGCTTTTTAAGCTTGGCTTTAATGTCAGAGTATTTTTGGGCCAGAACATATGTCATTAAGAGATGACGGCCATCAGGGGTTTCTGGGTCGAGTTATGTGCAGTGTTGAAGGGCCTTGGTTAGTCTATCCAGGAATTCTGAAGGTGTTTCCTCCTTCCTTTGAATGACCTCCTGCACCTTTTTAAAGTTAACAGCATTGTGGGTCGCCTTTTTCAGGCCCGCCAAGAGGCAGGATTTAAAAAGGTCATGAGTCTGTAAGCCTTCAGGGGTGTTGTAATCCCATAGGGTTCCTGCTCTGGGACAGCATGAGAGCCCGTGGGGTGGTCAGGATTGGTCCTATGATTTTCATCAGCATGGGCTTGCGCTAGCTCCCAGACCCATTGCCTTTCCTCGGGGAGAAGTGTATTGGCCAAGAGCATGTATATGGCATGATGAGTGAGGCTATATGCTTGCAGGACCCATTGAAACTCCCGAATGTAAGTGGTGGGTTTAGTGGTGATTGAGCCTAACTTGCTCTCTAGCTGAGTAATGTCTGACCTGGAGAAGGGCACGTGGACTCTGATGACACCCTCGGGACCAGCTACCTCACGAAGGGGTGCGATTGTCTTAGGGGTGGGAAGGAGTCCTTTAGACCTGGTAAAAGGAGGACTGAGAGAGGCAGGCGGAGGACAGGAAGGAGAGGGAGGGGAAGGGAGTGTCTCTTTGGAAGAGGAGGAAGTGGAGCAGGCAGAAGAGGACGGAGGGGAGGGGGATAAAATGGAAGGCTGAGGATCCATGGAATCAGGCAGAGGATGAGGAGGGTATTGCAGAAGAGAAGGGGCAGATGGGGCTGGGGAGAAGGTGGGGGTTCATCTGCTGGGTTGAATGAGGAAGAATCTGTGAAGTCAGAAGTAGAAGTAGGGAAAGAGAGGGGATTGCAAGCAAGGAGGACCTGACGGGGAGGGCAGGAGGAGCAGAGACAAGGTGCTGTGTGGGAAGGCTAATACCTTCAATGCAGGGAATCTCCCTCCACTTTTCCAGACGCTGGCAGTAGTTAAAAAGGTCCCAGGGGAGGTTTGGATCTAAGGAGCCTTCTGGAGGCCAATGATTGCCATTATCCAGTGGATATGGAGGCCAATCTTGGGTACAGAATTTAATTAAAAGTTTGGGCTTGATGTCTGGTGTGAGGGAGAGTGTGGCCAGATTTTTTATTAAACATTTGAGAGGTGAGGCTTCAGGTACAGATGAAGAGGTGCCCATTGTCACAGGGAGAGATGGAAGAGAGAGAGAGAGAGAGAGAGAGAGAGAGAGAGAGAGAGAGAGAGAGAGAATAAGAGTAAGCGAGAGAGACAAAGAGAAAACCCGAGCTGGAACGGCTTCCAGGAAATTCAGGGCGAATGGGGGTCACGTGGGTGTCCCCAAAATGACCAGCTGTCGCGAGGAAATACAGAGGGTACTACCTGGTCGTCACCAGTGAAGTGCGATCTGGAAGACCCAATGGGTTTGGAGCCATGGGCAACCTGACGTCAGGAAAGTTTTCGAACGCAGCTGAAGAAGTCAGTAATGAAAACAGAACTCCAGCTCCAGCAGAATGCAGTTCTAGGACGGGAGTTCAGTTTTCCCTGAGCAGAGAGGCAGCTTCAGCCAGACACAGCAGCCCTGCAGGAAACAGCAAATCTAGCCGGCAGCAGCAGTGGCAGCAAAGGAGGAAAAACCACAGAGCCTCTAGTGTAAACTCAGAACCCTCATGCCCCAAAGGGAAACGGATCACTAGAGGGTCCACTGTGACCAGTAAAGGTCTTGATGGGAGGAATTCCCTCTCCCCTACCGGGCGTCTAGAGTGTGCTGGACGATCAGGGTCACAAAACTAGCGGTAGCCCGAAGGAAGTTGGCGAGCCGGGGTCAGGGGAAGCTTACATACATCAGATCAGTGGTGAGTGCAGGAAGCTGGCGTCTGAAAAGAGCGGACCAGGACGGAGTGTCTGGGCAGAAAGGGGGACGGGGCTCTTGTTGGAAAGAGCTCACCCGTATCCTCAAACGGGGCACGAAAATGAAAGAACTCCCCACTCAAAGGCACTTTGCCGGGAGAATTCCAATTTTATTGCAAAAAGCTGTGTGCTTATATAGAACTAAGGAGGAGATGAAAGGACTTAGATAAATGGCAGGCAACCCGTTTATTGGCAAGTTCTTTCAGATATCAGCTCCGGAGCCCAGGAGTTAGTTCTCATTGGGGCTAAGGTTCCCCGCCAGCGAGATTTGAAATTGGCACCAGTGGGAGAGTTCACCCGGCGGGAACTTTTCGCGCCACTTCAGAAAAGAAGAAGGTAGGAAGAAGAAGTCCTTAGGCGCCATGTTGGGGTTTTTCTCTGGGGTATGGCTGCCGTTTATACTTTTTCCAACAATGAGTATACCAGACAGTGCCTTGATTGACTGGTTTTCATTAAAATGGTGTTTAACAGAGATGCCAGAAAGTTGGATCCTGCTGAGTAGTGGGCCTAGAGCAATGGTGGGCAGGTGTGTGATAAAACATCTGTGGTGGGGCCATGTGGATCTGCCATTGGCTTCCAAATGGCTTGTCACTGACATGGTCAAACCAGCAGACCCTTATATGTAAAGGCATCTTGTTATATGGAGAGGATTCAGGACGCTGTTCAAAATCAGGTTGCTATAGTCAAGGGGGCAAGCTATGTGGGATAGAAGCCTGGTTCTTGTATTCTCCAGCAGACCCTGACTCACCACACGTGACAGAACTCCCTCCCGTACTGGGTTCCATTTAAACTCCTTGTATTTCGTGAAGCAAGTACCAAACTTCCAGTGCAGCAGCAAAAAACACCACGAAAATAGAGGATGACCATATGGCTTCACAGTCCACATGGGGAGACATTTAGCCCCCAGGGGCCACAGTTTACCTACAAAGGGAGAATTCAGCAATGCTGCCTCATGTTCATTGGGAAAAAAAGAAACAATGTCCACCAGGTCACATAGATGCAGACCCAGCTTTTATGGTCTCACTAGAAAGGAAGCTAAAGCTCCTGACAACAACATATATTTCAAGTGCCCAACCTCACAGAGAGTTTCCCAAGAAGTCTCTAGGCCAGCAGAATTCCATTTTTGTGGAGTGTTTACCCTGTTCCTTACTTTTGAAAACTCCTCTACCACTTCCAAGATTGTGAACTCCTGATTGTTTTCCATTCCAGATATGTATTCACGGAATTTCTAACTCTTTTCCTCTAATTGTTTCTTACTTGGGGCGAAGGTATTGTCAAGACATTGTTCTGGATAAGAGTGGGAAGATTTTTGTGTAGCACATATTTACATACACATTGGATACATTTTGCAATTTTTCATTCGAAATACTGAAACTCTGACACTAACCCATACCCTACTAGACTCTGACTACTAATACTAATATGATGGAGAAAAATAACCCAAACAGAATAGAAATACAAGCAGTTCAGAGGAGGCATGGTGAATAGTTGGTCTTGCCTTTTCCATGATATAGGGTAGGAGTTATAAATCTTGTCAATTTTTTTCTTGAAATTGTTCTCCATGTGTTCTTAAAGTTAACACACATGTGAATTCCTGTCTCCCATTTTCTGTAGCCAATTCAGCACATGTATTTTTATATGCACATACAAAATCCTACCTGGAATACATGTACATTTTTGTGAGGTGGCTAACTTGGCAGATACAAAGTATGAGAAGAAATCACTCCTCCTAAATGCTTTTGGAACTGAAAATTCAAACTATGAGTGAGCTTTTTAGTTGAGCAACATTATACATAAATCCATGTTCAGTAAAATTAATATTTTTGGATCTGTGGATGATATATATTTCATGATGAATTTTGATTGGCATATATTTTCTACTTTCCAATGTATTTGTGTGTGTGTATATATATATATACACTCTAGATTTTTCAAAATATGAAATACATGTGTCTTATTATACACTCCCTAAATTCACTAATGTTCATGTATGTGGTTTTATAATCAACTTTTCATAAGATTATTTTCAGAAACATTCATCCACCTGAAATACATATTTGTTTTCTAGTACTGAAAACTTACTTCAGTGAATGGTGCAAACAAATCCTTATATTTCTACAGTAACTGACCCACTTTAACATCAATGCTACTAGATTCCTATGGGACATGATGTGTATTTTGACGTTCAATTTTATTCAACACTGGTACATTTCTATTTCTTCAGTTTTTGTACATCATAAAATGTACATTTCATCCACAAGTTCACAAATTTAAAGACATTTGTAACACATTCAATCACTTCCTGCTTCAGAACACATATATTCCTACTTGTTTTTGACTGCTCATTTCATGAGACTTCTTTCCAAATACATTATTTTCGATTTCCATAATCAATTTTGAAGCAAAACTCACACAGAATTTATGATAAACTACAACCCTAATATTACCATTAGATGTATAACTGGTTGGAATGAATGTATGTATATCAATATAAGATTTGCTATGTATTTTGAGATATAAATTTATTCCAATTTGTAAAGTTGGAACAAGTTATATTATTTATTCACAGTATGGTCTATTCAATCATTCTCTCTATATTCATACACACATGGTACACCTATTTGTGCCCCCAATACTAATTTATACCTCTTCAAAATATTGCTCCCAGAAATGGTGCAAGAAATACTCATGTCACCTGATCTACATATACATTTTATCACAGTAATATTCTGGCAAGAAAATGCAAAGTCACACTTACGATTGTACCAAAGCCTAAATGGAATATGAGTATGGATTATAAAAATCACCCGTGTCCAGGTTGGCTAATGCTCTCAAATGTCAATCCTATTGGTGACTACATATGTGTTTCTTCCTAAGATTATATATTCAACTTCAAGCCTGCTGAAAATGTCTAATCCAATCAATCACTTTATCATTTGCCTGATTTCCTATGTCTCTATTGATATCTGCTTTCCTACATATTTTCCCCAATTCATCATTGTGACCAACTCTTCACATGTGCTGACATTTACATTTTCTCTCTACCTGAAACCCTATTGCTAAAGAACTTTTTTTTCAAATCCTATACTCACTCTTTTTTTCTAATTCTACCAACTATCTTCCTAATCCTACCAACTATCCTTTTTAGACTGGATGTTCTCTTCGACATTCAATCATCCAAGTACAAGGTCCTATACCATTGTGTATAGATTTATCTGAGACACATGTGCAGAACATAATTCAAAGCTAAGTATCCCAATCAAGGATCCAATGCCCTTCTGGGCTGCAAATCTTACCTAGATTTCTGTTTTCATACATATATTTCACCTCTATATATACTTACAAATATCGCAGGTTCCCAATACCATTATTCATCCAGCAGAATGATTCCTAACCCAAATCAAACATGTTATTAACCCTAACCATACTCTTTGCCCTCCATCTAACTTTACAGAAGAGCAGGGACAGAGTTGGTCTTACAATACAGGAACATAAGAGACCTTCCACCTGCTGAGAACCTCAAAGGTCCATGCAGAAATGAACCCTGGGGAAGATAGAGGAAGCTATGAAGGACCTGAGAGAGCAAAAGTCATCTTCCACGACAAACAACCTGGTCAGGATGAATGGGTGTGTCTGAAGCAATCTCTCTCTTCTTAATGTAGAGAAGATGGACCAAACCAGGCCTGTGTGGAGAGCTGCTTCCGGGTGCTATGTTTGATATACCATTCTAACTTGTGAAAGTGTCACAGGAAGTAGGGGCAGCCTCCATCTATTGGGACACTTGGAAGCAAATGTTAGGAAAAAGTGATTGCCTAGGCAGTGACCTCATTCAGTTCCAGAAGGAAGTGACCTACATCACTTTCTTGGTGATGGAACTCTCTGAACTTGGAATCCGAAAAGCCAGGCACCCAGAGGCAGTCCCAGTCCCAGTCCCAGTGGTCTCACATGATTGGATTTACCAAGGACAGAGTCAGTCTTTCTTGGTAACTACTGATGTGAAGATGGCCAAATGCCAAGAGAGCTCTGAAGAGGGGCCTTTCCTGAGAAAGCAGGTAGTGGCTCACCACTGGCACCTGAAAACTTCACATTGTTGGCAAGGAGACCAGATCTGAGATAGGATAGCCCATTTTGGGGGAACATAGTATGGCCCATCAGTCAGAGGACACTCCGGATAGTTACAGACCTACTTGGGGGAAGGCGGTGACTTTGTGGGTGTGCGTGTGAGTCTGTGGTTTTTTCTCATGATCTGGGAATAGGTAGGAAAGTCGCTTTGTTTGGTTTGGATTGGATCGTTTCTAGTAAGTCTTTTGATAAGGCGAGTGTTTTTATGTCTGTTTATCCCACTGTGTCTGTGGTTGTAGATATTAGAAAAAAGAATGCATCAATGGATGTTTCCTGTCTTGTAGAAAGCTTCACAGCATTCATCCTGCCCAATTTATATATGGACTGTGGCTTGCCTTATAGATGGGCAACAACTACTATCTTCCTAAGTTCCTGTTTTCTTCTTGAATTCAGGCCACTCTCCAGAATAGGCTCATGGTTTGGTGTCCACAATATGTACCACCTCCAGGCTCTGTGACATGGCCACGTACTGGATAGCTGAAGGGAATGGGATCATCTCAGAAAACTCAGATATCATTCGAGAAACCCTGCTTTGGGCCATTTGCTTACCTATTGTTCTGTTGCCCTGAATGTCAGAAACGTCTTTGTCTCAGTCCACCCCTTTGTGAAGCCTGAAAAAATGGTTTTCAATGGAAATTAATGGGCATCACCTGTAGCTCTTTGCTTAATTGCTTTGGAAAGGGATGTGTCTGCATCAGACTCGTGGCAATGTGTGAGGCTGTTGCATAGATTCTCAGAACCTGATGGATCTAAAGAAAGATTACATGTGTGCTTCCAAAACCAAAATGGCCAAAAAAGCAGTCATTGTGGAAGAAGTCTCTCGCCTTCCTCTGTAAGGTTCCTGACCTCCATCAATTGAAAATAGGGATCCTTTGTGTCAAATGAGTTCTTCAAACCCTGCAGAAGATAGCCCATAGGTGCTTGGGTTTTCTCATGATTCCAATTCACATAAAGAATATACACCCGAGAGTCAGGAGGCCTCAAATTCGGGAAGCAGAGCAGTATTTATGGCAGGCCTATTTGATCACTCCTGGTTCTCAGGAAGGGTGTCCAGGCAACCCTGACTTTAGGCAAATGAGGGGCAAGGGAGGTTATTTTGTACACTGTCTTGGACTGATCCCCTCATGGAAACCTCGAACCACAGGTTATGATGAGTGTCTATATGGAAGAAGATGAGGGCCTTGTGGGAGTGCTTTGGTTTTAATTGTGGTCATTTGTGTGGCGGTTGGAAGTGATGACTGGGTCTACCTGGGCTTGAACTCTGGTGTGATTCCCCTTAAAGTCTGAGTTCTGGAACTGATCTCAGAGAAATATTGCCATGAACTGTGTTCAGATTTTAGGAGGCCACGCATGGGATTCGCCCTTGGAAACTGAGATCAAGGACAGGGTGGCTTTCCACAGAGCCTTGGAATCTCAGCTAGGATATCACATGATTTTATTCTGAAAGATTTGGCAGCCATAGTTGAGAATCAGAACACCCTTGGACGTCACATTGAAGACCTCAATGGGCCTGGCTTCATGCGACCTTTTGAAGACTCTATGGGAAGACTTGCCTGTGAGAGTTCTCCAGAGCTTTCATTGAAATGAGCTTCCTCACCATTTAATGGTTCCTGAATGAACTGAAACCCACAGTGTCTCCAACTTCATCCATGAAAAATGGCTAGATAAATACAATGAAATTTTTGAAATTCCAATAATCAGGTGGCACTAGAGAACCTTTGGATGTCTTGTTGCTGATCATTAGTGTACAAGAGAATGCCATGATTGACCGAGTTTCATGAAAATGGTGTGAACAAAGATGCCAGTAAGTTGGAGCCTGCTGAGTAGTGGGCCTATTGCAGTGGTGGGCAGGTGTGTGATAATACATCTGTGGTGTGGCCATGAGGATTTGCCATTGCCTTCCAAATGGCTTGTGACTGACATTGTGCATCCAGCAGAACCTTCTATGTAAAGGCATCTTGTTACATGGAGAGGTTCCAGGGCAAAGTTCAGAGTCAGATTTCTATGTACAAGGGGGCAATCTCTGTGAGATATAACCTGGTTGTTGCATTCTCCTGCAGACCCTGACCCACCACAAGTGACAGAACTCCCTCCAAAACTGGGTCCCAGTTGAACGCTTTGTATTTCATGAAGCAAATACCAAACTCCCAGTGCAGCAGCACGAAACACCACGAAAAGTGGAGGATGAAAAAATGGCTTCACAGTCCACACGGGGAGACACTTAGCACCCAGTGGCCACAGTTTACCTACAAAGAGAAAATTCAGCACTGCTGCCTTATGTTCATTAGAATACAAGAAACCATGTCCTCCAGGTCACATAGATTCAAACCCATCTTTGATGGTCTCACTAGAAAGGAAGCTAAAGCTCCTTACAACAACATATATTTCAAGTGCCCAACCTCAGAGGAAGTTCCTCAAGAAGTCTTTAGGCCGTCAGAGCTCCATGTTTTTGGAGTGTTAATTGTTAGACCACGACACAAGAAAAGACTACTGACTCTAATTAAAATCATATTAAATTAATCTTATTATTTCTACCTTTCATGCTGCCTCCCCTCCCAAAACAGCCGGAACAAGACAGCAACCCCAGCTTTCCTACAGCCCAGCTTTATAGCCCAGAAAGTTACACAAAAGGGGTGTTACAGATAACAGAACTCTGACAAGCATCACACTAATGGTAGTTTAGTTTTTTTTTTGCTGTCCCTACATCAGAATTCAGAGGACCATTAGAGCCTCAGAGAGGGATGTTGTCTGGCCAGAGAAGGCAAATATTTATGATGTGTCACTAAAGTTTCAGAGAGGGCTGCTATCTGGTCAGAGAGCCGGGCATGCGTGAGTTCAAGGCACGGGCAGGCATTTCAAGCAGGTTCAGAATTTGCAGTAATTTATGGTAAAGCCAAAATTACCTTTTCATGGCTTTGTGGCAAGATGGCTCTCAATTTTAATAAAAGATCAGGTTGGGTCTATCATTTCCCCCTTTTCTCTGTGTCCCTTTCAAATCTTTAATAGATTAGGGGAAGAGCACTGAGGAAATTTTAATCCCTCAGGTAAGATTCTCCAAATTTTTAGAACTTACCCAAAACCGATCTCCCTGATTTTACCAGACTTAATTAATTACTTATATTGATAGTCTACTTATCTTTCTCTCCATTGTTGTAAGAAGAGTGGCGTCAATCATTATTTCTTCTTCTGACCTGAGACAGGGTGAAGTGAGTGAGCATGGCGTGAGGGACATGAGTTGCCTTTTATAAGTCAGTTGGGGGACATGAGTTGCCTTTTAGAAGTCATTTCGGATTGAAGTCTGGTTGGGGAAGAACAGGTTGTAAAGTCATCTGGGGATGGGTTCTTCTATGAGAGAAACAAAAACCATGAGTACTGAATAAATGTTGCAGCAGCCGGAACATGTTAGTGTATAGAAGTTCCCTCACCAGTCTTTAATATCCCCAGTTATCAGGACTATCAAATTAATATTTAACTTTTAGTGTTACAGTTGTCCTTCCCTATAAGATACAGTTTAACAATGTAATGTCATCTGATCTTGTAAAATCCTTTTTCTAGTATGACCTCTGCGTCTAATAGAGAAACCTTTAATTCTGTTACTCAGGGCTGGATAATCGTACTAGCAAACACCAAGCCTACCTGTGTTGGTTAGGAATATCTGCAGGCCTTAAATTAAAAATTTCTGCCTCTGGCAGCTCTTCTTGATAGTCTCTTTTTATAAGTATCAGGCATTCCTGTCTGAGAATCCTTCTTTGTAGCCTCCAGTCTTACTTATTTTGGGAGGCTAAAATAAAGTGCATACCTTAAAATATTATTATTATTATTATTATTACTATTATTATTATTTAAAATGCCCAGGAATGGCTGAATTTTCGTCTTAACTGTCTTTCCAAAGTGTTTAAGATGAAGCAGTCAAACGGACTTTTGTTTCTATCTATTGTTAACAGTCAGCTGAGCTTTATGGGAGTCAATTCTGGAAAAATGAGAGCACATTTTCAATTCTGCTAGTGCCATTTGCGCTAGGTGGGTCCAGGTCTTGCTTGACCATTTATCTTCCCTCAGAAGCATCAGGGATATCTCCTTTCTCTGATGACTGTCCTCTTCATAACAAATGCACTGATTGGCTTTCTGTTCTCCAGTGGTCTCATTAATCTCCCTGATCAGGAGGTTATGTGGCTCAGAGTTGCAAAGCTCTTTAGAGAAGTCCCCTGTTCCCTGGATTCAGATTGACTCAGAGGGTAAGAGCCAAATATTGGTTTTCTTGGCCCTTTTCATTTAACTTTAATTTTAAATCCTAATCTTAAACATCCAGCAAATTAATTTTAACAGCCTTATATTAAGAGTACTGGACTTTAATGTCCATAACTTTATAATTATCTTTTTATTAATTGAGATCTGTATTATTCTGTCTGTATTGTAGGTGATGACTTATTATCTTGAATAAACCCATGTTGTGTTCTTAAAGCAACACATTTGTAAAACACTAACAGGGAATCTTTAGATAACTTATAAGAAAATTTCAACTAAAATTAACAAAAGTAAAAATACTTAGTTCGTGTAATAGCTACCCTAAATTTTTTGGCTGAGTATTACATTATATCCCCTGTTTGAGATCCTAGGAATCTTGACATTTTTTATGTTTTTAACATAACTTTAAAGAAATATTATCTGACGTACTTGTTTCATAGTCATTCTCACATATAGTAAGATGGGACACACAGCCTTATCTCAGGTAAGGCAGGGCTCTTTATAAAACTTAAGCATTTTAGTTCTAAAGCTGATCTTTATTTTTTTTTTGTTTGGGGGTCTGGGAAGATCTACTCCTTAAGAAACTAATAGTTCATACTCAGGATTGGTTTTTGGTAGGAAAATTATGATAAACATGGATTATTAGAATTACTTTATAATTTGGAAGGGTTTCTAGAAAACAGTATACCAGATCTGTAAGTTTCTATGTGAGGAGCCTCTAGGTCATTGTGGTGTTTGTGAACTTCCATTTTAGTGTACTGTGGCCAAGGTCAAAATGTACAGACAGTGAAGGTGTAACCCATCAACTTCATCTTCAGACACTTGCAAAATAGTTCCCAATTTCAGGTTTGGCTCTATGAGCAAGTGAATGTGCAGGTTGAGGGCTCAATCATTGGTTTTAAGAAGTATATGAACCTCTCATCAGATGATGCAGAAGAAATTGATTTAAAAAAAAAGTAAAGAACAGAACTGGGTCACTGTGTACCAAAAGGAGATAATATTACTCTGCTACCAAGTGTCTCTAACTAGAAATGATCAATGAAGTCATGAATTATTGAGAAGGCAGTTTTGTTTTTTTAGGTGTTTTTGTTTAGGAGTATAATCCTAAAGTAATTGTTTATATTGCTTTGATTACCCTTTTGTTATTACCAGATGACAATAATGGTATGGGGTTGTTTTTATTAAAAAGTAAAAATTAAAAGCAACATTGACAAAGTTTACATAAATTGTTTGTGGTCTCATGAACATTAGCTAACACCATATGATATCACATTTAAAACATGAATTAAAGAAAGCCTGAAAGTTTTCAACTTTTACATAGATTAGGCTCTCATTAACTTAAAAATACATTTAAATTGTTCCACAATGTAAAAAGTAACATAAAACTTTACATATCTTATTGATAACAGGTAAATAAATCTCCAATATATTTTTTTACCATACAACTTCAGAACACGAGCTTGATATAATGCTCTTTTAAAGTTTCTACCTTACAGACTTGCATACCTGTAAGATATGAAAACATTAATAGCATCACAATTACATTGATGTTTCTACATTAACCAAGTTTAGCTTTTAAAGAAATGGCAGTACAATGCTCTAAAATAACAGTTCTGATTTAATAAGTTTTTTAATTTTTATGGTTCCTTGCTCTAGAAAAAATAAAACTTAATAAACACAATGTTATGGGTAAACTTATGTTTCAAAAAATTTTTGTCTCATTAACACATGACTGATTTTTAAAACCTTATATAGAGTTTAGTAAAAACTTATACAGACCTTAGTAAATGAATCAGATTTCTAACAAAAGTACTCACGAATGAGTAATCCCATATCAAATTTACTTTACTTATTTATCAAAATATTAGAGAAATGTATTGAACAGTGTAAACCATTTTTATGTTGAAGAAAATGTTCTAGAACCAAGGCACATTAGACGTTTTGTAGATATTAATATTTTATTAGATTTTTGAACACCTAGAAAAATTTGTAAGCTTAAATTTAAAAACATTTATTTTTATCTGTTTATCCGATTTAAATTGAAACATTTAAACCACGTGAACTAAAGATCTTTGGATCCACTTTTTAAAATTTGTTTTTATGAGCACTTTTTTTAATGAGCGCTCCTTATATATGTTAATTTGTGTATCATATATATGATATACGGATATATGTCTATATAGACAGACAACACATAACAAAATTGTGCACACATAATAATAGTAAAGGCCTTGTAGTTTTTCACAGGTTAAATATCTATTGCAATGTTTCAAAAAGTCCACAGTTGGTCAAAGATAGAACTGATCAGAAAAACATTAACCTAGGTCTGTATGCTCAGAATCATGAGCTCAAAAATAATAAAGTATCTAAGGAAAACAATAAGAGTCCTAGAAAAAATGACTGGCCAGTAATTAGTAAATACCATACAATTTACTTTTTTTTTCCATTAGGCATCAAATCAGTCTCCTACTAAGCTTGCAGGCTTTTTTCATTTGCATTTCAACATGAGTCATGGCTGAGGTCTGGAAGGAGCAGGAAAAAAAATGCTATTCTGAGCAGACACCTCAGGCCTAAGGCATATTAACCATAATTTTCCAGTTGGGGTGTTGAAAATTATGATACAAGTTCAAGATACAATTCACAAAATTTTATGTCTTTACATCTTATTTTGTCAACAGATACCATACTATGGTTTACTATCCTTGTCCAAATTAATGCACTGGTACACACAGTGACATTTTCTCTGGCTACCGAATTCAAAATTGGTTAAAAAAAAAAAGTGAATGATTGGGAAGTTACTTGCCAACTTGGAAGTAGAGTTCTTCAGTTTTCCATCCTAAGTATTTAAGTTCTCTGGCATGAATTACCTGAAATCTTAAACTAAACAATGACCTAAACCCGACTTTTAACTGCAAGATTGTGCAATGCTTCAAAAACCCATTCAGATACCAGTTTTTTTATGATAAAACATCATCATTTAGACACACATTCAGCTAAGATCATTCCCAAGAAAAAATTTATAATATCAACACATTATTGCACATGTCTTAAAGGACCAGAAACAAAGACACAAGACAGACAGAAAGGAGGTAGAGACTATGGGTGTCAGACAGAATCCTTTAAACCAGAGCAGATAAGAGAAAAAATCTACTACACCAGTGGCACCCAGGGGGGGACCAGATGTTTTAACAGAGGGGCAACCTGAAATGTAAAATAAAGTGTCTATATGGTGACTTTACTGAATTTAGTGTCCCCTTTTTCTTTTTCTCTTTTTTAACAAGACAGAGGTGGCATAATACTTACAGTGCACGGAAGGAAGGAGGGTATTCCCTGAATCAACAGAGCTTTGGCAGCTGCTGGGGGTCCCTCAGTCCCTCCTTTTACTTACAGGATTAGCTCCTCTGGTTCAGTTCCACCCCAAGCAAGCTCCATCTCCTAACATTTCAGTAGACAGCTCTCACAAAGTTCTGGGGCGGAGGGGGGGTACCAATATGTAACTTAAAGTTCGGTTCCTGACCTAGAAGCCAATTTATACCAATTAAATAATGAGGAATGGGTTCTGAGAAAAAGAAAAGGGGAGGCTAATTGCTTTGCTAACAAAGGAGAAACACAGGGGACTCTGCCAAATGTTGTGACTCTCTTGATCTGGAGGGACAAGGGGTTTTAAAGGAGTTTCACTTGTTAACCTGGGAGATACTCAGTTCTTAGGTCCCCAGCAGGCATTGCCCTCTGAAATGGTTGTGCTCCAGGCAGCCAGCTAGGGGCTTCTATCATCCTGCTAAACAAAGGGGGGTAAAGTTCATCGCAGTTCCTTAAAACACAGTTCAAACGGGTGTCAGGCTTACTCTCTTTATTACCCATTTTCACGTCCAATATCCTTAAGTTTTTACAACCAAAATCACACAACAAAATGAACAAAAGCAAACAAACAAACAAAAAAAAAATAGAACGGAGAACAAAACACACCACACACACACAAAAAGAAAAACAGAAACCCGGCGCCTAAACAGAAAAACAGTGGTACAGTGCAACATCATGCTAAAGCTCCAGGGTAGGAGCGCGTGCGTGCCCGTCGGCACCTCTCTACACTTCCAGAGGAATTTCCTACAGAACAGAACAGAGGACAGAACGATTCTTGTTACTGTCCTGGACAGGAGTATATGTGAGCCTCCCCAGGCCACATCTCTGTCATCAGAAGAGATCTCCCTTAACCGGATATCAGATGTTATAAAGGCGCCACTTACCTATGGAGGCCTCCTCCATCAGGTGCTTGCTAATAGTTTTAGTGCAGAGGTTCACTGCAATGCTCCGGGGACTAAAGGCTCTCTTTCTAATATAGAGAAGATGGACCATACCAGGCCTGAGTGGAGAGCTGTTCCTTGGTGCCTATGGTTGATATACCATCCTAATTTGCAAAAGTGCCACAGAATGTAGGGTCAGCCTCCTTTTCATGGTACTCTTGGAAGCAACTGTTTGGACAAAGTGGTTGCCAAGGCAGTGACCTCATTCAGTTCCTGAAGGATGCGACCTCACCTCACTTCCTTGGTAATGGAACTCTCTGAACTTGGGATCCAGGAAGCCAGGCACACAGAGCCAATCCCAGTCCCAGTCCTAGTGGTCTCACTTGCTTCGATTTAGCAAGGACAGAGTCAGTCTTTCTTGGTACCTACTGATGTGAGGATGGCCAAATGCCAGGAAAACTCTGAAGAGGGGCCTTTTTCGAAAAAGCAGGTAGTGGCTCACAGCTGGCTCCTGACCACTTCACAGAGTTGGACAAGGAGACCAGATCTGAAACAGGACAGGCCATATCGGGGGAACACAGTATGACCCAGCAGTCAGAGGACACTCTGGAGAGTGAGAGACCTACTTGGGGGAAGGAGGTGACTTTGTGGGTGTGGATGTGTGTTTGTGGTTTTGTCTCATGTTCAGAGAATAGGTAGGAAAGTCGGTTTGTTTGGTTTGGAGTGAACTGTTTCTAGTAAGTTGTTGGACAAGGTGAGTGTTTCTATGTCTGTGTATCCCACTGTGTCCGTGGTTGTAGACATTAGAAAAGAGAATGCATCAATGGATGTTTCCTGTCTATTAGAAAGCTTCCCAGCATTCATCCTGCCCAATTAATGAATACTCTAGGGCTTGCCTTATCAATGGGCAACACCGGCTATCTTCCTAAGTTCCTGTTTTCTTCCTGAATTCTGGCCACTCTCCAGAATAGACTCATGCTTTTGTGTCCACGATATGTAGCACCTCCAAGCACCGTGACATGGACATGTACTGGATAGCTGAAGGAATTGGCAAGAATCTCAGAAAACTCAGATACCAGTGTGACCAGGATAGTCTCAGTGGAGAAACCCTGCAATTGGCCTTTTTATTACCTATTGTTCTGTTGCCCTGAATGTCAGGAAGGTCTTTGCCTCAGGCCACGCCTTCGAGATTCCTGAAGAAAAGAGTTTTCAAACGGAAATGAATGGGCATCACCTGTGGCTGTTTGCTTAATTCCTTTGGAAAGGGATGTGTCTGAATCTGCCCTTTGGCCCTGTGTGAGCCTAGAGCTTAGATTCTCAGCACCTGATGGATCGTAAGAAAGATCCCATGTGTGGATCCAAATCAAAATGGCCAAAAATCAGTCATTGTGGATGAAGTCTCTCGCATTCCTCCATAAGGTTCTTAACCTCCCTCAAGTGAGAATAGGGATCCAATGGGTCAAATGAGTTATTCAAAGCCCTGCAGATGCTAGCCCATAGGTTCTTGGGTTTTCTTATGAATCCAATTCAAATAAAGAATCTAAACCGACAGTCAGTAGGCCTCAAATTGGAGAACAGAGCTGTGTTAACGGCAGGCATATTTGATCACTCCTGGTTCACAGGAAGGGTTTCCAGGCCACCCTGACTTTTGGTAAATGAGGGGAAAGGGAGCTTACTTGGGACACTGTCTTGTGCTGCGCCTCTCATGGAATCCTCCTGCCAGAAGTTATGATGAGTGTCTATATGGAAGAAGATGAGTGTCATGTGAGAGTGTTTTGGTTTTAACTGCGGTCATTTGTGTGGAAGTTGGAAGAGATAACTGGGTCCAACTTGGCTTGCACTTTGGTGTGATTCCCCTTAGAGACTGTGTTTTGGAACTGACCTCCGAGAAGGTACAAGGTCCTATGACATTGTATATCCATATTTCTGGGACATCTCTACAGAACATAATTCAATGCTAAGTATACCAATCAAGGGCCAAATGAACTTCTGGACTTCAAATCTTAACTAGATTTCTGTTTTCATATTTATATTGAAAGGTTAATAAAATAGATACTTGTCATTCCTGTTTTTCTGTATGCTTAACAAAACACCATTGAAATCTTGAGAACTGTTTACTATTCTTGTTCCCAGAATGTGCTGTCCCAAACTGCCAAACTGCAGAATGTACTCCGTCAACCAGTTGCTCGCAAACTGACACTCGCCATTACCCATCAATAAATTTCTCTCCCTGCCCTCTCCAAGAAAAATATATAACCATTTCTTAAGCTGTTCTCAGGGCTCTCTGCTCTGTTCAAGTGATCTCTGAGCCCTTCATGCCGGACTCCCAATAAACCCTTTGCTGTTGCATGAGACAGTCTCTTAGTGGTCTCTGCCGCAGATGCTCGCCCAACCTTTACATCTGGTGGCCCTAGCAAGATCCGGAAGCTGCAGACAAAATACCCCCAACGGGCTCCTCTGGGGGTAAATAAGGCCCATCTTTCTCGTTTCAGGCTTCAGGTTAGGGTATGGCAAAACGGCTATTGGTAAAGAGCGTGAGCTCTCTCCCATCGTGGCTGACACACATGTCACAGAGCCACAGGCCATGTCCCTGGGGGATAGACTCGGAAAATCGTGGAACAATAGTCTCCTCGACTCAGTGATATTTTGTTTCTGATTCGATATTGCCAGCCCTTCAGGTTTTGCCGACTAGTCAGTCCTGGTCTCAGTATTGGACGTCCATTGCCTGTCTTTATTGTCTTGTCTTGTCTGTGTTGTGTGTCGTTCCTTTCGGTGTCTGTGTATATTTCATTATGGGACAGATCATTTCAATGCCTCTGTCCCTGACCCTTAATCACTGGACCAAAATCTGCTTAAGGGCTCAGAATCTTTCTTTTTCAGTAAAACGCCAGACCTGGCAGATTCTGTGTCTCAGAATGACTCACCATTGCAGTCGGATGGCTCCTAGAAGGATCTTTCAACTTCGCACTTATTTGAAAAGTCCGAGATATTGTCTTTCAGCAGGTGCCACATAGACATCCAGATCAACAGCCATATATCTTAACTTGTCAGTACCTCTACAAATCTCCTCCTCCATGGGTCAAGCCTTTCCTTGTCCCTGCACCTGCTCCTACTCCTTCCCCCACGATTCTATCTCAACCTCTCTGCTCCTCCTCCTCCACCCTCTGTTCTCCCTGAGTCTCAAGACTCTACTGGACTCACCACCCCCTCCTTATCATCTGCCCTCGTCTCCCAACCCCTAACACCCTCTAAGTGATTCCCCTTCTGCTGACTCAGCCTCTCCACCATTCGAGGAAGCTAGGCTGGCCCAGCGTCATCCAGATGACTGTCCCGCGGCACACACAGCCCCTCCTTCCCTGGAGGAAGCTGGCCCGGCTAAAAGAACTCAGAGAACTCACCGACGTTTTCACACCTGCCTACTTGAGGTGACTGCCAACACCACCTAGCGACTCTCTTCATGACAGAGCAATGAGAGAAAAATCTCCTGGAATGTAGAAAAAAATATCCTCAGACCTGATGGGCGACCAACACAACTTCCCAACATAATCAAAACTGGCTTCTTCTTAAACCCACCCAACTGGGACCCCAACACCTTTGAAGATAGGGAGCATCTGTTCAATTATTGCCAGGCTCTAACAGCGGGTCTCCAAGTGGCCGCTGGGTGACCAACTAATTTGGCCATGGTAAGAGAAATTATTCAAAGGCCTGATGAATCTCCATTTATGTTTCTAGAGAGAATCATGGAGGCATATAAGAGATATACTCCTTTCGATCCTCAGGCAGCAGATTAAAAAGCATCTGTCACGATGGCCTTAAATGAGCAAGCTGCCATGGATATTAAAAAAAAATTAAAAGAGAGATTTTGTCAAAGAAGCCAAGAAAGTATACTATAAGAGAGAAACAGGGAGAAAGAAAGGGAGCAAAGGGAGGATGAGAGAACCAAAAGACAGACTAAGGCATTGACTAAGGTCCTGATCACAACAAGAAAGAGGCCAGAAATTAAGACATAGGGTGACAGGAAGGGCCCATGCCAGAGGCCACCCCTGGCCTCAGATCAGTGTGCCTACTCTAAAGAAAAAGGATACTGGGCCATAGAGTTCCCTATAAAGAGACAGCCACGCCAGCTGGCCATTCTGACTCTGGAGGATGACTAAGAAAGTCAGGGCTCAGAACCCATCCCCTAGCTCAGGGTAACTTTTGAAGTGGAGGGGACTCCAGTAAACTTTGAAGTGAATACAGGAGCAGTATACTCAGCCCTTAAGGCCCCATTGGGCCCTCTATCAAATAAAAGGTCTCTAGTTCAAAGGGATGATGACAGTAAATATCAGGCTTAGACAACTAAGAGGACCATGGACCTGGGGAAAGGAAAAATCCATCACTCCTTCCTAGGAATCCCAGAATGCCTGGACCCATTGATGGGCAGAGATCTGCTCATCAAGCTCCGGGCCAAAATAACTTTTAACCATGAAGGCCCCCAAATGAAATTTCTAAATACTTCAGCAAAAACTCCTATAGTCACGGCTTTAACTATATTAGTAGAAGATGAACATCCACCATTCACATGCCCCAAGTCTGATCAAACAGGCAAGCTACCCCAAAAAAGGATAACAGATTACCCAGATGCCTGGGCAAAAACTGCTGGGTTAGGCCTGGCCGTGAAACAATCTCCAATAACAGTGGAGTTAAAAACCTCAGTCTCCCCAGTCAATGTCAAATAATATCCTCTAAGCAAAAAAAACTAAAGGTGGGATAAGGCCCCATATTCAGAAATATCTGGCATTAGGGGTCCTAAGGCCCTGTCAATCGGCCTGGAACACTCCCCTGCTACTAGAAAAAAAAAGCCAGGGACCGGGAACTATCGCCCCATTAAAGAGCTAAGAGAGATCAACAAAAGAGGGCAGGACATTCACCCCACGGTACCTAATCCGTACAATCTGGTTAGCACTCTGAACCCTGAGGGGAAATTATATACTGTTCTGAACTTAAAAGATGCTTTCTTTTGCTTGCCTCTGCATAAAGATAGTCAGTTGCTGTTTGCTTTCGGGTGGGTAGACCCAGAAACCAAAACGTCTGGTCAACTAACTTGGACTAGACTCCCACAGGGGTTCAAAAACTCCCCCACTCTCTTTGATGAAGCCCTCCACAGAGATCTCAACAACTTCAGAACTACGCACCCTGAATTTACCCAGCTTCAATACGTGGATGTCCTGCTACTGGCAGCCAACACCAAGGAAAACTGTGAGTCTGGGACCCAAGCACTATTATATGAGCTTGCTCAACTCGGGTATAGAGTTTCGACCAAAAAGGCCCAAATTTGCTAGCATGAAGTAATCTTCCTGGGCTATTCCCTTAGGGGCAGTAAACGATGGCTCACTGAGCCCAGAAAACAAACCATTATGTAGATACCACCCCCATCTTACAGCAGACAACTCAGAGAATTTCTTGGGACTGCTGGCTTTTGCAGGTTATGGATGCCTGGGTTTGCGTCCTTAGCTGCTCCATTATACCCGCTGTTAAAGGAAGATGCCCAATTCCAATGAAACCCTGAGGACCAGGAAGTTTTTGATAACATCTAAGGACACTGACACTGAACGCCTCAATTTCACTGAGCTCAGCCTGCAATTAGAGCAAGCCCTACACTACGTTAAAAATGTACATCAACTCACTCACCTTGGTTCAAAGAAACTGCAGGCATTACTGTAAGATTAAGAACAGAGTTTTCCACTAACCAACTCACAGTGAAAGGAAATAACTGAACGGGTAACAAAAGCCTGTCGGGTCCGTCAATTGGGTAATGCTTACCCTTCCAAGTTTCCTAGAGGAAAGCACCTATGAGGAACCAGACCAGGACAATTCTGGGAAGTGGACATTACTAAAATTAAGCCAGCAAGGTATGGATTTAAATATCTCCTAGTCTTTGTAGATACATTTTCAGGATGGATTGAAGCCTTACACACACACACACACAAAAAAAAAAAAAAAAAAACGGCGCAAATGGTTTTCAAGAAGATCCTGAAAGATATTTTTCCAAGATACGATCTGCCTAATGGACTGATAATGGACTGGTTTTCATGGCCCAGGTAAGTCAGGTGTTAACCAGGACCCTGTGGATTAATTGGAAGTTACATTATGCTTATATACCCCAGAACTCAGGACAGGTAGAAAAAATAAATAGAACCATTAAAGAGACCTTAACGGCCCCCTTAGGGACCTGGTGACTATCTCTCCACCCAGACATTTTTCAGCTCAGTATAGGTCTTTCCTATTGAGACATGCCTGATGAAGAGGATCTCACTAAAATTCCATTAAATCCCTTCCGTACCATAGATAATTGAAACAAACATTATGGATGCAGGGACACGCGAGCCAGATGCAGGTTGGCTAGCCTATATTACTATGTATGCCCGGCAGACTATCAAAGCGACAAACAGCCATGGCTGTGTGGGGGAAAAGCCGACTTCTTGTGTAAGTCATGGGGATGTGAGCATACAGGGACTGCCTGGTGGAACCCAAACTCCTCATCAAATTCAGTACACAGCATTGGCCATATTACCAATTAGACAACCAAAAACTATGGCCCCCAGAGGGTTCTCTAGATCCTCAAATTCTGCATGACATTTTTAACTTCGGCAAGTGCTCAAAAGGGGGAAATTCCCCTATGTGGAATCCTTTTTCCTCCTTCGCTCACATCCTGTACTATGCTTCCCCAATAGTTCCTCACCCTCAGCCTTCTGCTCTAGACTCTCTGCTTTCACTCCCACCTCAGCAACCTGATTTCTCCCCTCCAATTACTAGATCAAAAACCCAAACCTCCGCTGGATCTCAGAACATTGCCCCCTTGCTGAGGAAGCAGGTACCGAGGTACCCCTCCACCCACTCCTCTCTTTTCCTGTCAGTGTCTGCACTAGGTCCCACCAAGTCCTCTAGCAAGCTTAGCCAAAGCTCAAACCAGCTGAGAAGAGCCCTCAGACCCCTATCCAAGATGTAATGAAAATGACCTTTAAAGTTGATTTGTCATCACTGAAAACAGGTTTCTAAGAATTTAAAGTCCCTCACAGGCTTTTTGGAATACTCACTCCCGTCTTCCCCTCTGCTCTACCTGTTCTACTGCTCAAGTTTTTGTTCTAGGAAAATCCCAAACCCCTTTCCCATTATTCTTTGGCATCTCTCCTTCCTCATTCTCAGATCCACGGAGCTGCACTCAGCATCGCCTTCCCTGTCATCCCCCTCTGTACCAGGTCCACAGAAATGTCTTAAATGACCTTCTCCAGAAGTCTTTACCAAGGCTTACTTTAGGGCTTTCAGCAAAAGAGTCCCTCTGAAAAAGTTCAATGGAGATAAACTTCCACTCTTCATGTTGCCCTGTTCTACTTGGCCACTGGCTGGAAAAATCACCACCCCTAAGCTAGACATCGCCTTACCAGTTTTTCACAAAATATGTGAACAAGGACTCTGGCCTTGAGCTGGGGCTTCAGAGAGATTGCTACATTTCTAAGATAAAAAAGTTACCAACTGGGCTCCATGGTGACAGCTGGCAAGGAGGATAAAAAAGAGACAAAAAAGCTCTTCCATTCCAAGGTGTAATTGAAAAGTTAACGTGCACAGAACAGAGGAAAAAAAACAGAAACAAAAACTGATTTGTGTGAATTTCTGCAGACTGTGAACTTCTGAGCCCCTTCCCTTACATGTTGGGTACAAATACTAAAACTACCAAAACTTGGGGTTCAGGGGATTAATTGATTACAACAGAAGCAATGCCCTCTCAATACGGATGCAAACAAATAAAACTCCTTTCCTGTCTTTGGTGCTATCTTAGGTGCCTTTCCTTGTCCGTCTCTACAACAGTATAATTCTATACACTTTAACATTATTTATGTTTTCATAAAGTGGTCAATAGTTGCGATTAATTATGTAATGATGCAGATGTTTTCCAGAGTGCTCTATCAGGACGCAGGTTCATTTAAAGATCAAATAGGGGGGGCATACAACCCGGTTCCACCGGGAACCTGTATCCCTCACTTTAGCCATCCTATTAGGAATAATAGTTGCTGAAGGGGTGGGCACAGGAACAACTGCCCTAGTCCATGAGACACAACAAAGACACAATTAGAAGCAGAAATAGACCAAAGCTTAAAGACATTAAAAACCGACATCACAGCTTTACAGGAATTTTAACCTCTCTCTCTCTGAAGTTGTTTACAGAGCAGGCGAGTGTTGGACCTCCTCTTCATGAGAGAAGGGTGCCTTTTTGCTTGCATTGAGGAAAGAATGATGTTTTTTATGCCGACAATACTGGAGTTGTAAAAGAATCTATGAGTAAATTAAGAAAATTACTTGAAGAGTGTCAAAGAAAGACAGAGGCCCCCAAAGGGAGGTTTGAGTCTTGGTTCACATAGTCCACCTAGTTAACTACACATTTATCCACCCAGGCTAGTCCATTAATAATTCTCATATTATTGTTAACTGTAGGACCCTGTTTGCTCAACCATGTAGTTTCTTTTCTCTCCCAAATTGAACCTGTTATTAACCCTAACCATACACTGTTCTCTCAATCTAATTTTACAGAAGAGCGGGGACAGAGTTGGTCTTAAAATACAGGAATATAGAGGATCTTCCACCTGCTGAGAACCTCAAAGGTCCTTGAAGAAATGATCCCTGGAGAAGATGTAGTCAACTATGAAGGACCTGAGAGAGCAAAAGTCTTCCATGGCAAACAACCTGCTCATGATGAAGGGATGGTCTGAATCAGCCACTCTCTTCTTAATGTAGAGAAGATGGACCAAAGCAGGGATGTGTTGAGAGCTGCTCCTGCGTGCCAATGGGTGACATACCATTCTAACTTGTGAAAGTGTCACAGAAAGTAGGGGCAGCCTCCTTCTCATGGGAACCTTGGAAGCAACTGTTAGGACAAAGTTGTTGTCAAGGCAGTGACCTCATTCAGTTCCTAAAGAAAGTGACCTCACCTAACTTCTATGGTGATGTAACTCTCTGAACTTGGAATCCAGGAAGCCTGGCACCCAGAGCCAGTCCCAGTCCCAGTCCCAGTTGTCAAACTTATTTTGATTTACCAAGGACAGACTCAGTCTTTCTTGGGACCTACTGATGTGAGGATGGCCAAATGCAAGAAAAGCTATGAAGAGGGGGCTTTCCTGAGAAAGCAGGCATTGGCTCACCACTGGATCCTAAAAGCTTCACAGAGTTGGCCAAAAAGACCAGATTTGAGAAAGAACAGGCCATTTCCTGGAACATAGTATTGCCCACCAGTCAGAGGACTCTCCAGATAGTCACAGACCTACATGGGGGAAGGAGGTGCCTTTGTGATGTGGGTGTGAGTTTGTGGTTTTGTCTCATGTTCTGAGAATAGGTATGAAAGAAGGTTTGGTTTTTTTTGGAGTGAACGGTTTCTAGTAAGTCGTTTGACAACGCGAGTGTTTCTATGTCAGTGTATCCCACTGTGCCCGTGGTTGTAGACATTAGAAGAGAGAATGCATCAATGAATATGTCCTGTCAGCTAGAAAGCTTCCCAGCATTCATCCTTCCCAATTTATTAATGGACTGCAGCTTGCCTTATTGATGGCAACACTTACTATCTTTCTAAGATCCTGTTTTCTTCATGAATTCTGGCCACTCTCCAGAATAGGCTCATGGTTTTGTGTTTAAGATATGTACAACCACGAAGCGCTTTGAAATGACCATGTACTAGATAGCTAAAGGGAATGGTGAGCATCTCAGAAAACTCAGATATCAATGTTACCAGTAAAGTCTCAGTGGAGAAACCCTGCTTGGGGCCTTTTGATTACCTAATCTTCTGTTGCCCTGAATGTCAGGAAGGTCTTTTCCTCAGGCCACCACTTTGTGAAGCCTGAAGAAAACAGTTTTCAAATGGAAATGAATGGGTATTACCTGTGGTTCTTTGCTTAATTGCTTTGGAGAGGATGTGTCTGAATCAGCCTATTTGCCCTGTGTGAGGCTGTGGCTTAGATTCTCACCTTCTGATGGATATAAAGAAAGATCCCATGTGTACATCCAAGACCAAAATGGCCACAGAGCAGTCCTTGTGGATGAAGTCTCTTGCCTTCCTCTGTAACTTTCCTGAATTCCATCAAGTCAGAATAGGGATCCTTTGGGTCAAATGAGATCTTCAAAGCCCTGCAGAGGCTAGCCCATGGTTGCTTGGGTTTTCTCAAGACTCCAATTTACATAAAGAATCCAAACCCCACAGTCAGTTGACCTCAAATTGAAGAAGTGGAGCAGTATTAATGGGAGGCCTATTTGATCTCTCCTGGTTCACAAGAAGGGTGTCCATGCCACCCTGAATTAGGCAATTTAGGTGCAAGAGAGCTTATGTTGGACACGGACTTGAGCTGTGCCCCTCATGGAAAACTCTAGCCACAGGTTATTATGTGTGTCTATATGGAAGAAGATGAGCGCCACGTTGGAGTGTTTTTGTTTAAATTGTGGTCATTTGGGTGGCGGTTAGAAGAGATGACTTGGTTCACATGTGCTTGAACTCTGGTGTGATTTCCTTAGAGACTGAGTTCTGCAACTGAACTCAGAGAAGTATTGCCATGAATAGTGTTGAGATTTTAGGAAGCCAGGCATGAGTGTCGCCCTTGGAAACTGAGTTCTAGGCCCAGGGTGGCTTTCCACAGAGCACTGGGCCTCTCAGCCAGGATACCACATGATTTTATTCTGAAAGACTTGGCACCCATCGTTGAGAGTCAAAACTCATATGGACCTCACATTGTAGAGCTAAATGAGCTAAACATCATGTGATCTTTTCACCATTCTTTGGGAAGCCTTACCTGTGAGTGTTCTCAAGAGCTTTCATTGAAATGAGCTTCCTAACCATTTAATGGTTCCTGAATGAATTGAAACTCACAGTGCCTCCAACTTCATCCTTGAAAAATTGCTAGATAAATGCCATGAAATTTTTGAAATTCCCATCACCAGGTGGCACTGGAGAACCTTTGGATGACCTGTTGCTGGTCATGAATATTTCAGTGTCTTGTTTTACTGGGTTTCATGTAAATGGTGTAGAACAGAGATGTCAGTTAGTTGGACTCTGTTGAGTAGTGGGCCTAGAGCAGTGTTGGGCAGGTATGTGATAAAACATCTGTGATGGGGCCATGTGGATCTGCCATTGGCTTCCAAATGGCTTGTGACTGACATGGCACAGCCAGCAGAACCTTCTGTGTAAAGGCAACTTGTTATATGGAGCGATTTCAGGATATTGTTCAGAATCAGGTTGCTATGGTCAAGGGGTCAAGCTATGTGGGATAGAAGCCTGGTTCTTGTATCATCCTGCAGACCCTGATCCACCACACGTGACAGAACTCCCTCTTGCACTTTGTTGCAGTTGAACTCCTTGTATTTCGTGAAGCAAATACCAAACTCCCAGTGCAACAGGAAGAAACACCACGAAATGGAGGATGACCATATGGCTTCACAGTCCACACTTGGAGACACTAAGCCCCAGTGGCCACAGTTTACCTACAAAGAGAGAATTCAGCACTGCTGCCTCGTGTTCATTGTAAAATAAGAAACTTTGTCCTCCTGGTCACATAGATGCAGACCCAGCTTTGAGGGTCTCACTACAAAGGAAGCTTAACTCGTGACAACAACCTATATTTCAGTGCCCAACCTCAGTGGCAGTTTCTCAAAAAGTTTTAGGCAAGCAGAGCTCCATGTTTGTGGAGTGTGTACCCTGTCCTTATTTTTGGAAACTCCTATTCCACCTCCAAGTTTGTGCACTCTTGAGCATTTTCCATTCCAAAAATGTAATCACAGATTTTGTAACTCTTCTCCTCTAATTGTGTCTTACTTGGGGCGAAGGTAATGTCAAGGCATGGTTCTGGATGAGACTGGGAAGATTTGTTGTAGCACATATTTGCATACACATTGGATTAATTTTCCTATTTTCCATTCGAAATTCTGAATCCCTGACACTAACCCATATTCTACTAGACTCTGACTACTAATCCTAATATGATGGAGAAAAATAACCCAAACAGTACATAAGTACATGCAGTTCAGAGTTCGACTTGCCATTTGCATGATAAAGGGTAGGTGTTATAAATTTAGTCAATTTTTAATTGAAATAGTTCTCCATGTGTTTTCAAAGTTAACAAATATGTGAATTACTGTCTCCCATTCTCTGGAGCCTATTCAGCACATGTATTTTTATATGCACAAATAGAATCCTGCGTGATATCACACGTACATTCTTGTGAGTTACATGACTTAGCAGATACAAAGTGTGAGAAGTGACCACTCCTCCTAAACCCTGTTGGAACTGAAAATTCAACCTATGGGTGAGCTTCCCAGTAGAACAACATTATACATAAACCCATGTTCAGTAAAATGAATGTTTTTGCATCTTTATGATATATATTTCATGATGAATTTCGATTGGCATATATATTGCTACTTATTAATGTCTCTGTTCGTGTGTGTGTGTGTGTGTGTGTGTGTGTGTATATATATATATATTCTCCAGATTTTTAAAAATATGAAATATATGTGTCTTATATACAATCCCTAAATTCATTCATTTTCATCTATGTGGATTAATAATCAACTTTTCACAAGATTATTCTTAGAAATATTCATCCACCCGAAATACATATTTGTTTCCTAGTACTGAAAACTAACTTCAGTGAAAGGTGCATACAAATCCTAATATGTCTACATTAACTGACCCAGTTTAACATCAATGCATGTAGGTTACTATGGAACATGATGTGTATTTTGACGTTAATTTTTATTCCACACTGGTACATTACTATTCCTTCAGTTTATGTACATCATAGAATATATATTTTATTCACTAGTTAACAAATTTATAGGCATTTGTTTCACTTTCAATCACTTCCTGCTCCAGAACACATGAATTTCTCTACGTTTCTTCAGTGTCTATTCATGAGACTTTTTTTCCAAATACATTTTTTTCGATTTCCATAATCAATTTTGAAACAAAACTCACAAACCCTTCATGATAAACCATAACCCTAAGATGATCATTAGATATATAACTGGTTGGAATGAATGATTGTATATCAATATAACATTTCTTATATATTTTCAGATATCTATTCAATCCATTATTTAAAGTGGATCCAGTTATATTATTTATTCACAGTATGGTCTATTCATGCATTATGTGTATATTCATAGAAACAGGGTACACATCTTTGTACGACTATACTAATTTATAAGTTTTCAAAATATTGCTCCAAGAAATGGTGGAAGAAATACTCATGTCACCTGATCTACATACACATTTTATCACAGAAATATTCTGGACACCAAAAGCAAAGGTCACACTTACAATTGTACCAAAGCCTAAATAGAAAGTGAGCATGGATTACTAAAAACATCCATGTCCAGGTTGCCTAATGCTCTCAAATATCAATCCTATTGGTGACTACATATTTGTTTCTTCCTAAGATTATCTATTCAACCTCAAACCTGTTGAAAATGTCTAACCCTATCACACAATTTATACTTTGCTTGATTTCCTAATGTCTCTATTGATATCTGCTTTCCTACATGATTTCCCCAGTTCATCATTGTGACTGACTCTTCACATGTACTGACATTTACATACACTCTCTACCCGAAACCCTATTGCTAAAGAACTTTTGGTCCAAATCCTATACTCACTCTTCTTTCTAAACCTACAGACTACCTTCCTAATCCTACCGACTATCGCTTTTTGACTGGATGTTCTTTTCAACATTCAATCATCCAAAGTACAAGGTCCGATGCCAGTGTATATTGATTTATTTGAGACATCTGTGCAGCACATAACTCAAAGCTAAGTATCCCACTCAAGTCCCCAGTGCCCTTCTGGACTTCAAATCTTACCTAGATTTCTGCTTTCATAGTTATATTTCACATATATACTCTTATAAATATCACAGGTTGCCAATGCCATTATTCATCCCGCAGAATGATTCGTAACCCAAATCAAACCTATTATTAACCTTAACTATACACTGTTCCTTCAATATAACGTACAGAAGAGCAGGGACAGAGTGGGTCTTACAATATAGGAATGTAGATGATCTTCCACCTGCTGAGAACCTAAAAGATCCATGGAGAAATGATCCTTGGAGAATATATAGGCAGCTATGTAGGACCTGAGAGAGCAATAGTCATCTTCCATGGCAAACAACCTGGTCAGGGTGAATTGATGTGTCTGAATCAGCCTCTGTCTTCTTAAAGTAGAGAAGATGGACCAATCCAGGCCTGTGTGGAGAGCTGTTCCTGGGTGCCTATGGTTGATATACCATTCTAACTTCTGAATGTGTCACAGGATGTTGGGGCAGCCTCCATCTCATGGGAACCTTGGAAGCAACTGTTAGGACAAAGTGGTTACCGAGGCAGTGACCATATTCAGTTCCTGAAAGAAGTGACCTCACTTCACTTCCTTGGTGATGTAATTCTCTGAACTTGGGATCCAGGAAGCCAGGCACCCAGAGTCAGTCTCACTCTGAGTCCCAGTGGGCTAACTTGTTTGCTTTTCCCAAAGACATAGTCAGTCTTTCTTGGTACCTACTGATGTGAGGATGGCCAAATTCCAGCAGAGCTCTGAAGAGGGGCCTTTCCTGAGAAAGTAGGTAGTGGCGAACCACTGGCTCCTGACAACTTCACAGAATTGGCCAAGGAGACCAGAACTGAAACAGGACAGGACATTTTTGGGGAACATAATATGGCCCACCAGTCAGAAGACACTCCGGATAATCACAGACCTACTTGGGGGAAAGAATTCCCTTTGCCATTGTAGGTGTGAGTTTGTGTTTTTTTCTGATGTTCTGAGAATAGCTAGGAAAGGTGGTTTGTTTGGTTTGGAGTGGACTATTTCTAGTAAGTCGTTTGACATGGTGAGTGTTTCTATGTCTGTGTATTCCACTGTATCCGTTGTTGTAGACATTAGAAAAGACAATGCATCAATGGATGTGTTGTCTCTAGTTGAAAGCTTCCCCGCATTCTTACTGCCCAATTGATGAATGGACTGCAGCTTGCCTTATGGATGGGCAACATCTACTATCTTCTTAAGTTCCTGTTTTCTTCGTGTTTTCCAGCCACTCTCCAGAATAGGCTCATGGTTTTGAGTCCCAGATATGTAACACCACAAGGCTCTGTGACATGGCCATGTACTGGATAGCTTAAGGGAATGGGAGCATCTCAGAAAAATCAGATATCAGTGTGACCAGTAAAGTCTCAGTGGAGAAACCCTTCTTTGGGCCATTTGCTTACTTCTGTTTCTATTACCCTGAATGTCAGGAAAGTCTTTGCCTCAGGACACCCTGTTGTGTAGCCTTAAGACGACTGTTTTCATATGGAAATGAATGGACATCACCTGTGGCTCTTTGCTTAATTGCTTTGGAATGGAATGTGTCTGATTCAGCCTCTTGTCCTTGAATGAGGTTGTGGCTTAGATTCTCAGCACCTGATGGATCTAAAGAAATATCCCATGTGATTTCAAAACCAAAATGACAAAAAGAGAAGTCATTGTGGATGAATATTTTTGCCTTCTTGTTTTATGTTCCTGACCTCTATCAAGTGAGAATAGGGATCCTTTGGGTCAAATGAGTCTTTGAAATCCCTGCAGAGGCTAGCCCATATGTGCTTGGGTTTTCTCATGACTCCAAATCACATCAAGAATTTATAGGCTTCAGCCAGTAGGCCTCAATTTGGAGAAGCGGAACACTTTAACAGCAGCAATATTTGATCACTCCTGGTTCACAGAAATAGTGTTCAGGCCACCATGTTTTTAGGCAAATGAGGGGCAAGTGAGCTTATTTTGGACACTACCTTGTGCTCATTGAAACCTCCAGCTAGAGGTTATGATGAGTGTCTACAAGGAAGAAGATTATGGCCCTGTGGGAGTGATTTCATTTTAATTTTGGTCATTTTTGTGGCAGTTGAAAGGGATGACTGGGTCCACCTGGGCTTGAACTCTGGTATGATTTACCCTTAGAGACTGAGTTCTGGAACTGACCTCAGAGAAGTATTGCCATGAATTGTGTTGGGATTTTAGGAGGCCACGCATGAGACTCACTCTTGGAAACTGAGATCTAGGCCCAGGGTGGCTTTCCACAGAGGCCTGGGAATCTCAGCCAGAATATCACATGATTTTATTCTGAAAGACTTGGTAGCCATAGTTGAGAGTCAAAACACACATGGACCTCACATTGTAGACGTCAATTGGCCTGGCTTCATGTGACCTGTTGGCAACTCTTTGAGAAGCCTTGACTTTAGAGTTCTCCAGAGCATTCATTGAAATGAGCTTTCTCAACACTTAACGGTTCCTGAATGAATTGAAACCCACAGTGCCTCTAACTTCATCCTTGAAAACTTGCTAGATAAATACCATAAAATTTTGGAAATTCCCATGACCAGGTGGCACTGCAGAAACGTTGGATGTCCTGTTGCTGATCATGTGTATACCAGAAAGTGCCTTGTTTGACTGGGTTTCAGAAAATGGTGTAGAATACGAGATGCCAGGAATTTGGAGCCTGCTGAGTAGTGGGCCTAGAGCAGTGGTGGGGAGGTGTGTGATGAAACATCATGGTGGGGCCATGTGGATCGGCTATCGGCTTACAAATGGCTTGTGATTGATATGGCGCAGCCCCCATTCCCTTGTATGTAAAGGCATCTTGTTATATGGAGAGGTTTCAGGGCAATGTTCATAATCAGGTTGCTATGGTTATTGGGACAAGCTATGTGGGATAGAAGCCTGGTTGGTACATTCTCCTGCAGACGCTAACCCACCCCACGTGACAGAACACCCTCCAGCACTGTATCCCAGATGAACTTCTTATATTGTGTGAAGCAAGTACCAAATTCCCAGTGTAGCAGCAAGAAACACCACGAAAATTGGAGGATGATCAAATGTCTTCACTGTCCCCACCGGGAGACACTTAGCCTCCAGTGGACACAGTTTACCTACAAAGAGAAAATTGAGCACTGCTTCCTCATGTTCATTGAAATATAAGAAATCATGTCTTCCAGGTCACATAGATGCAGACCCAGCTTTTATGGTCTCACGACAAAGGAAGCCAAAGCTCATGACAACAACATATATTTCAAGTGCCCAACCTCAGAAGCCGTATTCCAAGAAGTCTTAGGCCAGCAGAGCTCTTTGTTTGTGGAGTGTTTACCCTGTCCTTTACTTTTGGAAACGCCTCTACCACCTCCAAGGTTGTGAACTCCCGAGCATATTCCATTAAATATATGTATTCATAGATTTTCACACTTTTCTACTATAATTGTGTCTTACTTGGGTGAAGGTAATGTCAAGGCATTGTTCTGGATGTGAGTGGGAAGATTTTTGTGTAGCACATATTTACACACACACTGGATTCATTTTTCAATTTTTATTTTGAAATACTGAATCCCTGACACTAACCCATACCCTACTAGACTCTGAATTATGATCCTAATATGATGGTGAAAAATAACCCAAAAAGAATAGAATACAAGCAGTTCAGAGGAGGCATGGTGTATAGTTGGAATTGCCTTTTGCATTATATTTTGTAGGAGTTATAAATCTAGTCAATTTTTTGTTGAAATAGTTCTACATGTGTTTTTAAAATTAACAAATATATGAATCCCTGTCTCCCTTTCTCTGTAGCCTATTCAGCACATGTATTTTTATATGCACATATAGTATCCTACCTGATATCACTCGTATACACTTGTGAGGTGGCTGAATTTGCAGATGCAAATTGAGAGAAGAGATCACTCCTCCTAAACGCTGTTGGAACTGAAAATTCAACCTATGGGTGAGCTTCCTAGTTGAATAACATTATTCATAATTTCATGTTCAGTAAAATTAATATTTTTCAGTCTGTTGATTATATATATTTCATGATAAATTTCTATTGGCATATATATCACTACTTTTTTTATTGGTTGCTCAAAACATTACAAAGCTCTTGACATATCATATTTCATACATTAGATTCAAGTGGGTTATGAACTCCCATTTTTACTCCAAATACAGATTGCAGAATCACATCAGTTAAACATCCATATTTTTACATAATGCCCTATTAGTTAATGTTGTATTCTGCTACCTTTCCTATACTCTACTATCCCCCCTCCCTTCTCTTCCCATCTTTTCTCTCTACCATACCTACTCTAATTCATTTCTCTCGTTGTTTATTTTCCCACAACCTCTTATATGTAATTTTGTGTAACAATAAGGGTCTCTCTCCATTACCATGCAATTTCCCTCTTCTCTCCCTTTCCCTCCCACCTCATGTTTCTGCTTAATGTTAATCTTTTCTTCATGCTCTTCCTCCCTGCTCTGTTCTTAGTTGCTCTCATTATATCAAAGAAGATATTTGGTATTTGTTTTTTAGGGATTGGCTAGCTTCACTAAGCATAATCTTCTCTATTGCCATGCATTTCACTGCAAATTCCATGATTTTGTCATATTTTAGTGCTGCGTAATCCTCCATAGTATACAAAGGTCACATTTTTTTTTATCCATTCATCTATTGAAGGGCATCTGGGTTGGTTCCACAGTGTAGCAATTGTGAATTGTGCTGCTATGAAAATCGATGTGGCAGTATCACTGTAGTACGCTCTTTTAAGGTCTTCAGGGAATAGTCCAAGAAGGGCAATAGCTGGGTCAAATGGTGCTTCCATTCCAAGCTTTCACAGGAGACTCCATACTCCTTTCCAAATTGGCTGCACCAGTTTCAGTCCCACGAGCAATGTACAAGAGTACCCTTTTCCTCACATCCTCGCCAGCACTTGTTGTTTGACTTCATTATGGCTGCCAATCTCACTGGATTGAGATGGTATTTTAGGGTGGTTTTTATTTGCGTTTCTCTTACTGCTAGAAATGGAGAGCATTTTTTCATGTACTTGTTAATTGATTCTATGTCCTCCTCTGAGAAGTTTCTGTTCAGGTCCTTGGCCCATTGGGTTATTGGTTATATTATTGTCTAATTTTCTGAGTTCTTTGTATACTTTGTATACTCTAGATATTAGGGCTCCATGTGAAGGGTGAGGACTAAAAATTTGTTCCCATGATGTAGGCTCCATATTTACCTCTCTTATTGTTTCTCTTTCTGAGAAAAAAAAAATTCAGTTTAAGTAAGTCCCATTTCTTGATTCTTGTTATTAACTCTTGTTCTATGGGTGTCCTATTAAGGAATTTGGAGCCTGACCACACAATATGTAGATCTGAGCCAACTTTTTCTTCTATCAGACGCAGAGACTCTGATTTGAATCTAGCTCCTTGATCCACTTTGAGTTAACTTTTGTGCAGGGCGAGAGGAGGGGATTCAGTTTCATTTTGTTGCATATGGATTTACAGTTTACCCAACACCATTTGATGAAGATGCCATCCTTCCTCCATTGCAGGCCATTAGCTCTTTTATCAAATATAAGATAGTTGTAGCTTTTTGGATTAGTCGCTGTGTCCTCCATTCTGTACCATTGGTCCACCCGCCTGTTTTGGTACCAGTACCATGCTGTTTTTATTATAATTGCTCTGTAACATAGTTTGAAATCTGGTATTGCTATACTGCCTGATTCACACTTCCTGCTTAGAATTGCTTTTGCTATTCTGGGTCTTTTATTTTTCCATTTGAATTTCATAATTGCTTTATCTATTTCTACAAAAAATTCCTTTGGGATTTTGATTGGCATTGCATTAAACCTGTAGAGAACTTTTGGTAATATAGCCATATTGATGATGTTAGTTCTTCCTATCCATGAACGGGGTATATTTTTCCATCTTCTAAGATCTTATTCTATTTCTCTTTTTAGGGTTCTGTAGTTTGCATTATATAAATCTTTCACCTCTTTTGTTAGGTTGATTCCCAAGTATTTAATTATTTTGAGGAAATTGGGAATGCAGTGTTTTGACTCATTTTTTTTTCAGAAGTTTTGTCGCTAATATACAGAAATGCCTTCGATTTATGCATGTTGATTTTCTATCCTGCCACATTGCTGCATTCATTTATTAGTTCTAGTAGTTTTTTCTGTAGACCCTTTTGGGTCTTCTATGTATAGAATCATGTCATCTGCAAATAGTGATAAGTTAAGTTCTTCTTTTCCTATTTTTATGCCTTTAATGTCTTTCATCTCTCTAATTGCTCTGGCCAGTTTTTCGAGAACTATATTGAATAGAAGTGGTGATAGAGGACATCCCTGTCTTGTTCCAGATTTTAAAGGGAATGCCTTCAATTTTTCTCCATTCAGAATGATGCTAACCTGAGGCTTAACATAGATAGCTTTTACAATGTCGAGGTAAGTTCCTGTTATCCCTAGTTTTTAAAATGTTTTGAACATAAAGGAATGCTCTACTTTGTTGAATGTTTTTTCTGCGTCTATTGAGATGATCATATGGTTCTTATCTTTAAGTCCAATGATGTTGTGAATAACATTTATTAATTTCCATATATTGAACCAGCCTTGCATCCCAGGGATGAATCCTAGTTGATCATGGTGCACAATTTTTTTGATGTGCCTTTGTATCCAATTCGCCAGAATTTTAATGAGGATTTTTGCATCTAGGTTCATCAGAGATATTTGTCTGTAGTTTTCATTCTTTGAGGTGTCTTTGTCTGGTTTCAGAATCAGGGTGATGTTGTCCTCATAGAACGAATTTGGCAGAGCTCCCAGTTTTTCTATTTCCTGAATAACTTGAAAAGTAATGGTATTAATTCTTCTTTAAAGGTTTTGTAAAACTCTGCTGTATACCCATCCGGTCCTGGGCTTTTCTTGGTTGGTAGTCTTTTGATTGCTTCTTCTACTTCATCCATTGATATTGGTCTGTTTAAATTGTGTGTTCCCTTATGACTCAGTGTGGGCAAATCATATGACTTAAGAAATTTATCAATGTCTTCACTATTTTTTATTTTATTGGAATACAGGTTTCCAAATAATTTCTAATTTTCTTCTGTATTTATGTTGCATCTGTTGTGATATTGCCTTTTTCATCCCGTATGTTAGTAATTTGAGTTCTCTCTCTTCTTCTCTTCATTAGCATGGCTAAGGGTCTGTCGATCTTATTTATCTTTTTGAAGAACCAACTTTTAGTTTTGTTAATTTTTTCAATAGTTTCTTTTGTTTCAATTTCGCTCTGATTTTAATTATTTCTTGCCTTCTGCTACATTTGCTGTTGTTTTGCTCTTCCTTTTCTAGGGCTTTGAGATAAAGTGTGAGCTCATTTATTTGTTGTTTTTTTTTTTTTTCTTTCTTTTTTTGAGGAATGACCTCCAGGAGATGAATTTACCTCTTAAAACTTCTTTCATTTTGTCCCATAGAATCTGATATGTTGTGTCTGTATTTTCATTTATCTCTAAGAATTTTTTGATTTCCTCCTTTATGTCTTCTGTAACCCATTGATCATTCAGTAACATATTGTTCATTTTGCATGTAATGTATGATTTTTTCTTTTTTCTTTTATCATTGGTTTCCAGTTTCATTCCATTATGATCACAAAAAATTCATGGTATTATTTCCTCCCCTTTATATTTACTGAGGGTTGCCCTATGGCAAAACATATGGTCTATTTTTGAGAAGGATCCCTGTGCTGCTGAGAAAAAAGTATATCCACTTGATGATGGTTGATATATTCTATATATGTCACTTAAGTCTAGGGTATTGATTGTGATATTGAGTTCTATAGTTTCTTTATTCAACTTTTGTTTGGAGGATCTGTCCAATGGTGAGAGACGAGAGTTGAAGTCACCCATAATTATTGTACTGTGGTCTATTTGATTCTTGAACTTGAGGAGAATTTGTTTAATGAACGTCGCAGCACCATTATTTGCTGCGTGAATATTGATAATTGTTATGTCTTGTCAGTGAATGGTTTCTTTTAACAGTATATAATGTCCTTCCTTATCCCTTTTGATTAAATTAGTCTTGAGGTCGATTTTATTCTATAGGAGGATGGCCACCCCTGCTTGGTTACGAGGACTGTGTGCATGGTATAAATTTTCCCAATCTTTCACCTTCAGCTTGTGTATGTCTTTTCCATTCAGATGTGTCCCCTGGAGGCAACTTATTGTTGGATTTGTTTTTTTTAATTCAAGTTACAAGCCTATGTCACTTTATTGGAGAGTTTAAGCCATTAACGTTTAGAGTTACTATTAATATATGGTTTGTACTGCCACCCATATTTGCTTATATCTTTTTTTTAAATTAGTTTGTTTCTCCATGATTAGCTTTTCCCGCCCTCTGTCATTACTGAGGCACTTCCCACTGATGGTTTACATTGTTGATTTTCATTTCTTCCTCGTGTAGTGTTTTGCTCAAGATGCTTTCCAATGCTGGTTTTCTGGCTGCATATTCTTTTAGCTTTTGTTTATCATGAAATATTTTTATATTGTTGTCTTACATTAAGCTTAATTTTGCTGGATACATAATTCTTGGTTGGCATCCATTGTCTTTCAGTGTTTGAAGTACGTTGTTCCAGGATCTTCTCACTTCCAGCATCTGTGATAAAAAAAAAAAAAAAAACCATTGTTATCCTTTTTGTTTTACCCCTGATTGTAATCTGCCTCCTTTCTCTGGTAGGTTTTAATATTTTCTCTTTGTTTTGTATATTGGATATCTTCATAACAATGTGTCTTGGCATTGGTCTACTGAGATTTTGTGTGCTCAGTGTCCTGTAAGCATCTACAATTTGTTTATCTGTTTCCATTTTTATTTTTGGAAAGTTTTCTCTAATTATTTCATTCAGCAGGTTACTCATTCCCTTGGTTTGAATCTCTGTACCTTCCTCTTTCGGGATGACTCATAAGTTTGTTTTTTTAATGTTATCCCATATCTCTTGGATGTTTTCTCATAATTTTTTACAGCATTTCTTTCTTGGATAGAGTTTTTTCAAGATGATATATTTTGTCTTCATTATCTGACATTCTGTCTTCTACTTGCTCCACTCTGTTAGTGATACTCTCAATTGAGTTTTTAATTTGGTTTATCATTTCCTTCATTTCTAGAATTATTGTTTGATTTTTCTAATAATCTCTATCTCCTGATAAAGATGCTTAATTTCTTATTTTATCTGTTTATGTAATTCATTTTCAATGCGTTCTTTCACTGTTTGTTTTTGTTGTCTCGTATCCTCTTTAATGTTCCATTACATCTGTCTAAGGTATTCCTTGAGTTCTTTATATGACCATTTTTCTCATGACTCCAGATGCTCTTGAATATTTAGGCTGTCCTTCATTGTTTGTACTTTTTTTCTTTCTTGCTTTTTTATGCTGCTCATGTTACTTCTTGTTCTGTTTGACTACTGAGTTACTGCTTACTCTTATAAATTTATTTGATGCTTGGAAGGAAAGATATTAGAAGGGAAGGGAAGAAGTCACTAAAGAGAATGAGAGTATCCAGGTAGAATTCAAGGAAGGGGTATAATAAAATTGAAAAGAAATGAAAAGACAAAAGAAAAAAATAGAAAATAAAGAAAGAAAATTTTAAGTAATAATGATAATTAAAAAATGAAAATTAAAATTTAAAATAATAATAATAATAATGAAATAAAAAATTAAAAAAATAAAAAACATTAAAAAAGTTAAAGAACAACAACAAAAATGAAAATGAAAGAAAAAGAAAAACATACAAATAATATAATAATAATAATACATGCAGTACTAGAGTTCAATTAACTTCTCTTCCAGTAGGTGGAGCTGTGTGCACTGGGCCAAGCTTCTCCTCTAAATAAGTGGGAACAAATCACTGTGCAGCAGCTCTTCCTCCCAGACTCGGCGGGTCTCCAATCCTGAGTGCCTAGGGCCTTCTCTTGTGCTTCCTCAAGCCAGGCCCCGCTCACCTTTGACGCTCACCACAATACTGGTTACACACCAGGCCTCTGCTCCTGGTAGCCCTGTTTTAATGAACGCCTGGCCACACTCTCCCTGTTTGCCTCCCTCAGACCCTAAGTTTGTAGAGCTTTGTCCTGAGAACCGCCAGCGAATTTTCCTGTCTTCCGGGAGCCATGCCCCTGGTAGGTGGTGTAAGAGACCTCAATTGTCAGCACTGGTGGGAGTGGTAGCCGGGAATTCCACGCCGCAAGTCCCGAGCCAATCCTGTTTCCCTAGGTCTGGCTATCGTGCTCCTGGGAGAGCTGGGAGGGGCCCTTGAGGTTTCCCCGTGGTGTTGAGAGAGATGGCAATGGGATTACACACTTGTCGCGTTGGTTTCAATGAAGTTATCTCCTCCGCCTGTAATGTCAGTTCTATGCCATGGTGGTATCCCATTAAAATGGTGACCGTTTGTTCCCTTTGCTGGGTGACCAATGCAATGGGTGGGTCCTGACTATCTCTCCCAAGCCCCATTTCAATCCTGTGGCCACTGCCTATGAAGGCTCAGTTGTCTTTTAACTCTGTCAATTCAGAAAGCCCAACCAGTTATTTCAGCGGGAATGTTAGTGCTGAGTCACAAAAAACAGACGAATCTAAGCTTGAATGCAGCCAATCCGGGCTCTGTGTGTGTTCTGAGGGGCCCAGACTGTTCGCCCCAGATTCACAACAGGTCAACATTGCCTAGTGATTCTGAGCAAACAGCATTTAGACAGTTTATGACTTTTTATGCCCGTGCAGCTGAAGAGATCAGAGACTTGATTTCTCCATGCCTGCCTTCATAATGGATCTCCTGTATTGCAACTTTTTAATATCTGTGCATGTGCGTGTTTGTATATATATAGAAATATATATATATATATATATATATATATATATATATATATATATACACACACTCTTCAGATTTTTCAAAATATGAAATATATGTGTCTTATTATACACTCCCTAAATTCATTCATATTCATATCTGTGGATTTATAATCAACTTTCCACAAGATTATTCTCATAATAATCATCCACCTGCAATACATATTGTTTCCTAGTACTGAAAACTAAATTCAGTGAATGGTGCATACAAACCCTATTATTTCTACATTTACTTAGCCAGTTTAAAATCAATGCAAGTAGATTCCTAGGGGACATGATGTGTATTTTGACTTTCATTTTTATTCAACACTTGTACGTTACTATGTCTTCAGTTTATCCACATCATAGGATATATATTTCAGTCACAAATTAGAAAATTTATAGGCATTTGTTTCACGATCAATCACTTCCTGATTCAGAACACATGCATTCCTCCATGTTTCTTGACTGGTCTTTTCATGAGACTTCTTTCCAAACACATTACTTTCGTTTAACATCATCACTTATAAAGCAAAACTCAAACACCATTCATCATAAATCATAATCCTAATATTACCATTAGATATATAACTGGTTGGAATGAATGATTGTATATCAATATAAGATTTCTTATATATTTTCACAGGTCATTTCAATCCATTATTTAAAGTGGAATCAGTTATGTTATTTATTCATAGTATGGTCTATTCATGCATTATCTCTATATTCATAGACAGAGGTTACACCTCTTTGTGCCCCTAATACTAATGTATGCGTCTTCAAATTATTGCTCCCAGGAATGGTGAAAGAAATACTCATGTCACCTGATCTACATATACATTTTATCACAGTAATATTCTGAACAACAAACAAATAAAATATCACACTTATGATTGTACCAAAGCCTAAAAGGAAAGTGAATGTTGATAACTAATAGCATCCATGTCCAGGTTGCCTAATGCTCTCAAATGTCATTCCCATTCATGACGACATATTTGTTTTTTCCTATGATTATATATTCAAACTCAAGCCTGTTGAAAATGTCTAATCCTATCCCTCACTTTTTACTTTGCCTGAATTAGTAATGTCTCTATTGACACCTGCTTTCCTACATATTTTCCCCAGTTCATCATTTTGGCTTAGTCTTCACATGTGCTGACATTTACATTCACTCTCTAAACAAAACCCTATTGCTAAAGAAGCTTTTTTTTCCAAATCATATACTCACTCTTCTTCCTAAACCTACTGACTATCTTCCTAATCCTACCAACTATCCCTTTTTGACTGGATGTTCTCTTCTACATTCAATCATCCAAGGTACAAGGTCCTATGCCATTGTATTTCGATTTAACTGAGACAATTGTACAGAACATTATTCAAAACTAAGTATCCAAACCAAGGGCCCAATGCCCTTCTGGGCTTCAAATCTTTCTTAGATTCCCGTTTTTATACATATATTTCACCTATATATTCTTATAAATATCACAGGTTCCCAATCCCATTATTCATCCTGCAGAATGATTCCTAACCCAAATCGAAAATATTATTAACCCTAACCATACACTAACTTTGCAGGAGAGCAGGAACAGTGTGGGTATTAAACTACAGGAATCTAGGGGATCTTCACCTGCTGAGAAACTCAAATGTTCATGCAGAAATAATCCCTGGTGAAGATGAAGGCAGCTATGAAGTACCTCAGAAAGCAAAAGTCAACTTCCATGGCAATCATCCTGGTCAGGATGAAGGGTTGTGTCTGAATCATTCTCTCTCTTCTTAATGTATAGAACATGGACCAAACCAGTCCTGTGTGGAAGCTGTTCCCGGGTGCTTATGGTTGATATAACATTCTAACTAGAGAAAGTGCCACATGAAAATCGGGGCAGCCTCCACCTCATGGTACTTTTGGAAGCAACAAAGTGGTTGCCAAGGCAGTGACATCATTCAGATCCTGAAGAAAGTGATCTCACCTCACTTCCTTGGTGAGGGAACTCTCTGAACTTGGGATCCAGGAAGCCAGGCACCAAGAGACAGTCCCTGTTCTAGTCCCAGTGGTCTCACATGTTTGGAATTACCAAGGACAGAGTCAGTCTTTCTTGGTACCTACAGATGTGAGGATGTCCAAATGCCAGGAAACCTCTGAAGAGGGGCTTTCCCTGAGAAAGCAGGTAGTGGATCATTTTCTGAGAATAGGTAGGAAAGGCGGTTTGTTTGGTATGGTGTGGAATATTTCTATTAAGTCCTTTGACAAGGTGAGTGTTTCTATGTGTGTGTATCCCACTGAGTCCATTGTTGTAGACATTAGAAAAGACAATGCATCAATGGATGTGTCCTGTCTAGTAGAAAGCTTCCCAGCATTCATCCTGCCCAATTCATGAGTGGACTCTGGCTTGCCTTATGGATGGGCAACACCTACAAGCTTCCTAATTTCCTGTTTTCTCTCTCAATTCAGCCCACTCTCCAGAATAGTATCATGGTTTTGTGTCCAAGATTTGTACCACCTCCAAGATCTGTGACATGGCTATGTACTGGATAGCTGAAGGAAATGGCTAGCATCTCAGAAATCTCAGATATCTGTTGACCAGGAAAGTCTCAGTGGAGAAACCCTGCTTTGGTCCTTTTGCTTAACTATTGTTCTGTTGAATGTCAGGAAGTTTTTTGCCTCAAGCCACCACTTTGTGAACCCTGAAGAAAACAGTTTTCAAATGGAAATGAATGGGCATCACCTGTGGCTCTTTGCTTAATTGCTTAGGATTGGGATATGTCTGAATCAGCCTGTTGGCCCTGTGTGACGCTGTGGCTTAGATTCTCATCACCTGATGGATCTAAAGATAGATCCCATGCGTGCATCCAAAACCAAAATGGCAAAAAGATCAGATATTGTTGATGAACTCTCTTGCCTTCCTCTGGTAGGTTCCAGATATCCATCAAGTGAGAATAGGGATTCTTTGGGTCAAATGAGTTCTTCAAAGCCCTGCAGAGGCTAGGCCATAGGTGCTTGATTATCATGACTCCAATTCACTTAAAGAATCTAAACCCCAAAGCTAGAAGGCCTCAAGTTGGAGAAGCCAAGCAATATTAAAGGTAGGCCTATTTGATCACTCCTGGTTCACAGGAAGAGAGTCCAGGCCACCCTTACTTTAGGCAAATGCGGTGCAAGGAGCTTATTTTGGACACTGTCGTGGGCTGCATCCCTTATGGAAACCTCCAGCCAGAGGATATAATGAGTGTCTATATGGAAGAAGATGAGGGCCATGTGAGAGTGTTTTGGTTTTAATTGTGGACATTTGTCTGGCGGTTGGAAGAGATCACTGGGTCCACCTAGGCTTGCACTCTGGTGTGATTCCCCTTAGAGACTGAGTTCTTTTACTGATCTCAGAGAATTATTGCCAGGAATTGTGTTGGAATTTTAGATGGCCATGCATGAGAGTTGCCCTTGGAAAGTGACATCTAGGCCCTAGTTGACTTTCCACAGAGCACAGGGAATCTCAGCCAGGATAACACATGATATTATTCTTAAAGACTTGGCAGCCATATTTGAGAGTCAAAACACACATGGACCATACTTTGTAGACCTCAATGGGCCTGGCTTAATCTGACTTTTGGCCACTTTTGGAAGCCTTGCCTGTAAGAATTCTCCAGAGTTTTCATTTAATGGTTTCTGAGTGAATTGAAATCCACAGTGCCTCCAACTTCATCCTTGAAAATTGGCTATATCAATATCATGAAATTTTTGAAATTCCCATGACCGGGTAGCACTGGAGAACATTTGGATGTCCTCTTGCTGATCATGAGTATACAGGACAGTGCCTTGATTGACTGGGTTTTATGAAAATGGTGTAGAACAGAGATTCCAGTAAGTTGGATCTTGCTGAGTAGTTGTTCTAGAGCAGTGGTTGGCAGGTGTGTGATAAAACATCTGTGGTGGGGGCATGTGGATCTGCCATTGGCTTCCAAATGGATTGTGACTGACATTTTGCAGTCAGTAGAACCTTATATGTAAAAGCATATTGTTATATGGAGAGGTTTCAGGGCAATGTTCAGAATCAGGATGCTATGGTCAATAGGGCAAGTTATGTGTGATAGAAGCCTGGTTGGTGCATTCTCCTGCAGAACTCGACACACCACACTTGACAGAACTCACTTCAGCACTGTGTCCCAGGTGAACCCTTGTATTTAATGAAGCAAATACCAAACTCCCAGTGCAGCAGCAAGAAACACCACGAAAGTGGAGGATGACCAAATGAATTTACAGTCCACACGGGGAGACACCTAGAATCCAGTGGCCACAGTATACCTACAAATAGAAAATTCAGCACTTCTGCCTCATGTTTATTGGAAAATAAGAAACCATGTCATCCAGGTCACATAGATGCAGAACCAGATTTGATGGTCTCACTACATATGAAGCTAATGCTTCTGACAACAGCATATATTTCATTGCCCAACCTCACAGGCAGTTTCTTCAGATGTTAGGCTGGCAGAAATTCATGTTTTTGGAGTGATTACCCTGTCCCTTACTTTTGGAAACTCCTCTACCAACTCCAAATTTGTGAACTTCTGAGCATTTTCCATTCCACATATGTATTCACAGATTTTCTAAATGTTCTCCTCTAATTGTGTCTTATGTACGGCGAAGGTAATGTCAAGGCATTATTCTGAATGAGAGTGGGAAGATTTTTGTGTAGCACATATTTGCATACACATTGGATACATTTTCCAATTTTCCATTCGAAATACTGAATCCCTGACACTAACACATGCCCTACTAGACTTTGACTTCTTATCCTAATTTGATGGAGAATAATAACCCAAACAGAATACAAATACAAGAGGTTCACAGGAGGCATGGTGTATAATTGGACTTGCCTTTCGTATGATAAATTGTAGGTGTTATAAATCTAGCGAATTTTAATTGAAATAGTTCTCCATGTGTTTTCAAAGTTAACAAATATGTGAATAACTGTCTCCCTTTCTCTGTAGCCTATTCATCACATGTATTTTTATAAGCACATACAGAATTCTACCTGGTATCAGTCGTACATTTGGTGAGGTGGCTGGCTTGGCAGATACAAATTGTGAGAAGAGATCACTCCTACTTAACGCTGTTGGAACTGAAAATTCAACATATGGGTGAGCTTTTTAGTTAAACAACATGAATCCATGTACATTTAAATGAATATTTTTGGATCTGTGGATGATATATATTTCATGGTGAATTTCAATTCACATACATAATGCTACTTTTTAATGTCTGTGTGTGTGTGTGTCTGTGTGTATATATATATATATATATATATATATATATATATATATATATATATATATATATATATATATATATATATATATATATATATATATTCACTCTCCAGATTTTTCAAAATATTTAGTATATTTTTCTTTTTATACCCTCCCTAAATTCATTCATATTCATGTATGTGGATTTATAATCAACTTTTCACAAGATTATTCTCAGAAATATTCCTCCACCTGAAATACATATTTTTTTCCTTCTACTGAAAACTAACTTTGGGGGATCACATGATGGCGGCGAATGGAGTGCATTACCCCCATGTACCACGTCACTGTGCGGGAAAATGACGAGTTAGAACGGCTAAAACCTATCTTGTTAGGAATTTCCAGCAAATTTGGGGTGCTGCAAAACCTAGTGGACATATATCCATCTCACGAGGATCAGCTACGGGGGCTCAAACGCGAGTGATTTTTCCGCACGGAGGGTCATGCTGCTTATTCAGCAAATTGCCCTGCAGCTAGAGTGTGTGGCGCGCACTGGGAAAAGACGAAATAGCATCGCAAATATACAGTGGTGCGGATTCTATGGGCTCCTGCCCGCTATGCAATTACTGTGCTCAGTGCTGAATTCTGGGATTGAGACGGGGATGGATGTGGTCCAATTCCGTTCTCCATACCGGTCAGACCACAGAGGAAGCCAGCGTCCACCATCTTGAAGAGCTGACGTCACCATCCCTGTTTTCGACTGATCGCAGCTCATTCAGCTATAGAACAGGTAATTTCAGGATTCCATTCACCTTTGCTTCGCAGACAAATTACTCAGGCTCAGTGCTAAAGAACCCGCAGAAACTGCGTCTTGGAGCCTGCTCCCATTAGAACATACACTGAGCCCAGAGCGGCCAAATTTGGCCTCCCTGAACTGATCTGGCCCAGGGCTCAAGAACCCGTGGAAACTGCTTCCCGGTCCGGGTCTTGCTGAATAATGTGGAGGTAAATATCAACCGAGCCTTCATAGGCAGTGGCAACAGGATTGAGACGAGGCTTGTGAGGGCAAGTCAGGACTCACCCATTGCTTTGGTCACCCAGCAAAGGGAACGAAATGCTGTCTTTTGCATGGGATACCAACATGGCAGAGATCTGATGTCATCAGAAAGCAGCGGAGGAGATAACTTCATTAATACCAGCGGTGACAGAAACAGTTGGTCTCCTGGTAAAGAAAGTGAGTCAGAAACACTCGAGTCTCTCTCACTTTGTCATCAAGCCAGAGGGGCAGAGCAGAGCCGCTGCCCATGCCTGGAACAGGCCCAGCGACAAACCTGCATGATACTCACTTCACTCCAATTGGAATAGAGGCAGAGGAGAGCCACCACAGGTGCCCAGAACAGGCCTAGCGACCAGCAGGCATGGTAGTCACGTCACCTCAATTGGAGTAATTGCAGAGCAGAGCCTTCTCCAGCACCTAGTACAATCCAAGTGGCCCACCGGCATGGTAGTCACATAACCCCAATAGGAGTAGGCGCAGAGCAGAGTCTTTGCCCATGGTGCCCGGAACAGGCCCAGCAACCTGCCGGCTTCGTAGTCACGACACCCCAATTGGAGTAGCAGCAGAGCAGAGCCACCACCCGCGCCCTCAAGGTAGACAAATCTGCACCCGACCAGCAGAAGAGGCCCAGCGGCCTGCCAGCGCGGCAGACACTTCACCCCATTTGGAGTAGGGGCAGAGCAGATCCATCGCCCATGCCCGTAAGGTAGGCAGACCTGCGACCGACGCCAGAACAGGCCCACCCACCCGCCGGCATGGTAGTCACGTCACCCCAATTGGAGTAGGGGCAGAGCAGAGCCGCCGCCCGCGCCTCTAAGGTAGGCAGACCTGAGACCGACTGGAAGAACACCCCAGGGGTCCATGGGTGTGGTACACACGTCACACCAATTAGAGGAGGGGCTTAGCAGAGCCGCTTCCCACGCCTGCAGGGTAGGCAGACCTGCGACCGATCAGGAGAACAGGCCCAGCGGCCCATCAGCATGGTAGATAGATCACCCCAATTGGAAGAGCACAACAGCCACACCCCGCACCTGCAAGGAAGACTTTTCAAATATACAAGAGCAATATAAATATATAGGGGGAAAATTTCAAAATCACAACAGTTTCACCAAGCAGAAAGAAACGCGAGCCGTATGAAAAGACAAAGAAAAAAGGACCACAAGCAATGCAGGTCAACACAACTTTAGAAGAGGTAATAGCTGCAGCAGATGGAATGTCAGATAAAAAACTCAGGATATACATGCTTCAGATAATCTCGAGTCTCAAGGAAGACATTAGACAGCAAAATCAGACAATGAAAGATCACTTCGACAATGAATTACACAAACAAATCCAAGAAGCAAAAGATCAATTATACAGGGAGATAGAAGTTGTAAAAAATGACAAACAGAAATCCTAGAAATGCAGGAAGCAATAAAACAACTTAAAAACTCAATTGAGAACACTACCATCAGAGTAGAACACTTAGAAGATAGAACATCAGACAATGAAGACAAAGTATTTCAACTTGAAAAGAACATAGACAGCTCAGCAAGACTGTTAAGAAACCATGAACAGAACATCCGTGAAATATGGGATAACATAAAGAGACCAAACTTAAAAGTCATTGGGATACAGGAAGGTATAGAGGTCCAAACCAAAAGAATGAGCAATGTATTTAATGAAATAATACGAGAAAACTTCCCAGACTTGAAGAATGAGACAGACTCCCAAGTCCTAGAAGCCAACAGGACGCCGAATGTGCAAAATCATAAGAGATCCACACCTAGACGCATTATAATGAAGATACCCAACGTACAGAATAAAGAGAGAATTTTAAAAGCTACAATTGAAAGGAAGCAGATTACATTTAGGGGTAAAGCAATCAGGATAACAGCTGATATTTCAACACAGACTCTGAAAGCTAGAAGATCCTTGAAATATATGTTTTTGTCAGGAGCTTTAGCTTCATTTCTAGTGAAAGCATCAAAGCTGTGTCTGCATCTATGTAACCTGGAGAACATGGTTTCTTATTTTCCAAAAGACATGAGGCGGCAGTGCTGAATTCACTCTTTGTAGGTAAACTGTGGCCACTGAAGGCTAAGTGTCTCCCCGTGTGGACTGTGAAGCCATTTGTTCATCCTCCACTTTTCATGGTGTTTCTTGCCGCTGCACTGGGAGTTTGGTATTTGTTTCACTAAATAAAATGAGTTCAACTGAGACCCAGTGCTGGAGGGAGTTCTGTCATGTATGGTGGGTCAGGGTCTGCAGGAGAATTCACCAACCAGGATTCTATCCCACATAGATTGCCCCCTTGATCATAGCAACCTGATTCTGAACATTGCCCTGAAAATCTCCATATAAAAAGATGCCTTCACATGGAGAGGTTTCAGACATATAAGGTTCTGCTGGATGCATCATGTCAGTCTCAAGCCCTTTGGAAGTAATGGCAGATCCACATGGCCCCACAAGAGATGTTTTATCACACACCTGCACACCACCTGCACACACACCACTATTCAGTAGGCTACAAGTTACTGGCATTTCTGTTCTACACCATTTTCATGAAACCCAGACAATCAAGGCACTATCTGGTACACTCATGATGAGCAAAAGGACATCAAAGGTTCTCCAGTGCCACCTGGTCATTGGAATGGCAAAAAATTCATGGTATTTATGTAGCCACTTTTCAAGGATGAAGTTGGAAGCACTGTGGGTTTCAATTCATTCAGGAACCATTAAATGGTGAGGAAGCTCATTTCAATAAAAGATCTGGAGAACTCTCACAGGCAATTTTTCCCAAGGAGTGAGATAGATCTCAGTTTAGAAGGGCGAATCTCATTAGTGGCCTATTCCACTGCCACACAAATGACCGCAATTGAAACCAAAACACTACCACATGACCCTCATCTTCTGCCATAGAGACACTCATCATAACCTCTTGCTGCAGGTTTTCATGAGGGATGCAGCCCAAGACAGTGTCCAAAATAAGCTCACTTACCCCTCAATTGCCTAAAGTCAGGGTGGCCTGGACACCCTTCCTGTGAACCAGGAGTGATCAAATAGGCCTGCCCTTAATACTGCTCTGCTTCTCCATTTTGACTGTACTGATTGTTGAGTATAAATTCTTTGTGTGAATTGGAGTCATGAGAAAATCCAAGCACCTATGCATTAGCCTCTTCAGGGCTTTGAAAAACTCATTTGACCCAAATGATATCTATTCTCACTTGATAGAGGTCAGGACTTACAGAGGAAGGCAAGAGACTTCATCCACATTGACTGCTCTTATGGCCATTTTGGTTTTGGATTCACAGATGGGATCTTTCTGTAGATCTGTCAGGTGCCGAGAATCTAAGCCCCAGCCTCACATAGGGCCAAGGGGCTGATTCAGACACATCCCTTTTGAAGCAATTAAGCAAACAGCCACAGGTGATGCCCATTCATTTTCATTTGAAAACTGTTTTCTTCAGGCTTTACAAAGGGGTTGCCTGAGGCAAAGAAATTCCTGACATTCAGGGCAACAGAACAAAAGGTTAGCAAAAGGCAGAAAGCAGGGTTTCTCCACTGAGGCTTTACTGGTCGCACTGATATCTGAGTTTTCTGAGATGCTCCCATTGCCTTCAGCTATCCAGTACATGGCCATGTAACAAAGCTTGGAGGCGGTACATATCTTGGACACCAAACCATGAGACTATTCCGGAGAGTGGCCAGAATTCAGGAAGAAAACTGGAGCTTAGGAAGATAGTAGGTGTTGTCCATTCATAAGGCAAGCTGCAGTCCATTCATCAATTGCGCAGGATGAATGCTGGATAGCTTTCTACTAGACAGGGCACTTCCATTGATGCATTCTCTTTTCAAATGTCAACAACCACGGACACAGTGGGATACACTTTTAGGAACCCTCGCCATGTCAAACGACTTTCTAGAAACAATCCACTCAAAAACAAACAATCCACCATCCCTACCTATTCTCAGAACATGAGACAAAACCACAAACTCACACCCACACCCACAAAGCACCTCCTTCCCAGAAGTAGGTCTTTGATTATCCGGAGTTTCCTCTGACTGGTGGGCCATACCATGTTCCCCCGAAATGGCCTGTACTTTCTCAGATTTGGTGTCTTTGCCAGAACAACTACCTGCTTTCTCAGGAAACACCTGTCTTCATAGCTTTCCTGGCATTTGGCCATCCTCACATCAGTTGGTACCAATAAAGACTGACTCTGTCCTTGGTAAATCCAATCAAGTGTGCCAACTGGGACTGGCACTGGCTCTGGGGGCCTAGCTTCTTGGTTCCCAAGTTAAGAGAGTTCCACTACAAAGGAAGTGAGGTGAGGTCACTTTTTTCAGGAACTGAATGAGGTCACTGCCTTGGCAACTACTTTGCCCTAACAGTTGCTTCCAAGGGTCCCATGAGATGGATGCTGCCCCAATTCCTGTGACATTTTTACAAGTTAGAATGGTATATCAACCATAGTCACCCAGGAACAGCTCTCCACACAGGCTTGGTTTGGTCCATCTTCTCTACATTAAGAAGAGAGAGGCTGATTCAGACACAACCCTTCATCCTGACCAGGCTGTTTGCCATGGAAGATGACCTTTGCTCTCTCAGGTCCTTCATACCTGCCTACATGTTTTCCAGGGATAATTTCTGCATGGACCATTGAGGTTCTAAGTAGGTGGAAGATCCCCTCCATCCCTGCATTGTAAGACCAACTCTGTTCCAGCTCTTCTGTAATGTTATATTGAGGGAACAGTGTACGGTTATGCTTAATAACCAGTTCGATTTGGGTTAGGAATCATTCTACGGGATGTATAATGGTATTGGGTAACTGCAATACTTACAAGAATATATAGGTGAAATATAAGTATGAAAACAGAAATCCAGGTAAGATTTGAAGTCCAGAAAGTCATTGGGTCCTTGATTGGATTACTTAGCTTGAATTACGTTCTGCACAGGTATCTCAGATAAATTGATATACAATGGCATAGGAACTTGTACCTTGGATGATTGAATGTAGAAGAGAACATCCCCTCAAACAGAGATAGTCAGTAGGATCAGGAAGATAGTCGGTAAGTATCTGAAGAACAATGAGTATAGGATTTGGACCAAAAGTTATTTAGCAATAGGGTTTCGGTTAGAGAGTGAATTTCAATAACAGCACATGTGAAGGGTCTCTAACAATGATGAAGTGGGGAAAATATGTAGGAATGCAGATATCAATAGAGACATTAGGAAATCAGGCAAAGTATAAAGTGAGTGATAGGATTAGATATTTTCAACAGGGTTGAGGTTGAACATATAATCTTAGGAAGAAACAAATATGTAGTCACCAATCGGATTGACATTTGAGAGCATAAGGCACCCTGGACATGGATGTTTTTAGTAATCCATGTTCACTTTCTATTTAGGATTTTGTAGAATCATAAGTGTGACCTTTGAATTTTGTGTCTAGAATATTACTGTGATGAAATGTATATGTAGATCAGGTGACATGAGTATTTCTTCCACCATTTCTGGAAGCAATATTTTGAAGATGTATAAATTTGTATTGGGGCTACAAAAAGGTGCACCCTGTGTATATGAATACAGAGGAAATGCATGAATAGACCATACTGTGAATAAATAATAAAACTGGTTTCAACTTGAAATAATAGATTGAAATAAATTTGAAAACAAATAAGAAATCTTATATTAATATACAATCATTCATTCCAACCCATTATACATCTAATGGAAATATGAGGATTTTGGTTTATCATGAAAAGTGTGTGACTTTGCTTCAAATTGATTATGAAAATCGAAAATAATTTGTTTGGAAAGAAGTCTCATGAAAAGACCAGTCAAGAAACCTGGAGGAATACATATGTTCTGAAGCAGGAAGCGATTGAAAGTGAAACAAATGCCTATAAATTTGCGAAATTTTTGATGAAATATATGTCCTATGATGTCCATAAACTTAAGAAAGAGTAATGTACCAGTGTGGAATAAAAACGAACGTCAAAATACACAACACGTCCAATAGAATTCTACATGCATTGATGTTAAACTGGTTCAGTTACTGTAGAAATATTAGGATTTGAAGGCACCAATCACTGTAGTTAGTTTTCAGTACTAGGAAACAAATATGTACTTCAGGTGGATGAATATTTCTGAGAATAATCTTGTGAAAATTTTATTATAAATCCACATACATGAACATGAATGAATTTTGGGACTCTAAATAAGACACAAATATTTCATATTTTGAAAAATATGGAGACTATATATATATATATATATATATATATATATATATATATATATATATATATATATACACACACACACACACACACACACAAAACACACACACAGACTTTAAAATGTAGTAATATATGCCAATCGAAATCCATCATGAAATATATATCATCCACAAATGCAAAAATATATATTTTACAGAATATGGATTTATGTATAATTTTGTTCAACTAGGAAGCTCACCCATAGGTTGAATATTCAGTTCCAAAGCGTTTAGGAGGAGTGATCTCTTCTCACAATTTGTATTTGCTGAGGAAGCCACCTCACAAAAATATAGGTGTGATACCAGGTAGCTTTCAGTATGTGCATATAAAAATACATATGTTGAATAGGCTACAGAGAAAGGGAGTCAGTAATACACATATTTTGAACTTTAAAAACACATGGAGAACTATTTAATTAAAAATTGACTAGATTTATAACACATAAACTTTATCATGTAAAAGGCAAGTCCAAATATACATCATGCCTCCTTTGAACTGCTTGTATTTATATTCTGTTTGTGTTATTTTTCTCCATCATATTAGGATTAGTAGCCAGAGTCAAGTAGGGTATGGGATAGTGTCAGGGATTCTGTATTTTGAATGGAAAATTGGAAATTGTATCAAATGTGTGTGCAAATATGTGCAACCCAAAACTTCCCACTCTGATCCAGAACAATGCCTTGACATTACCTTCGCTCCAAGGAAGACACAATTAGAGGAGAAGAGTTAGAAAATTTGTGAATATATGTCTGGAATGGAAAATGCTCAGGAGTTCACAAACTTCGAGATGGTAGAGGAGTTTCCAAAAGCAAGGGACATGGTAAACACAACACCAACATGGAGCTCTTCTGGCCTAAAGACTGTTTGAGAAACTGCATGTGAGATTGGGCACTTGAAATATAAGTTGTTGTCAGAAGTTTTAGCTTTCTTTCTAGTGAGACCATCAAAGATGGGTCTGCATCTATGTGACCTGGACGACATGTTTTCTTATTTTCCAATGAACATGGGGCAGCAGTGCTGAATTCTCTCTTTGTAGGTAAACTGTGGCCACTGGGGGCTTAGTGTCTCCCCGTGTCGCTGTGAAGACATTTGGTCATCCTCCATTTTTCGTGGTGTTTCTTGCTGCTGCACAGTGAGTTTGATATTTGCTTTACAAAATACAAGGAGTTCAACTGGGACACAGTGCTGCAGGGAGTTCTGTCACTTGTGGTGGGTTAGAGTCTGCAGGAGAATGCACCATCCAGGCTTCTATCACTCATTGCTTGCTACATTGCCCCCTTTTCCATTGCAACCCAATTCTGAACATTGCCCTGAAACCTCTCTATATAACAAGGTGCCTTTACATAAATGGGTCTGCTGGCTGCTGCAAGTCAATCACATGCTATTTGGAAGCCAATGGCAGATCCACATGGCCCCACCACAGATGTTTTGTCACACACCTGCCCACAACTGCTCAAGGCGCACTACTCAGAAGGTTCCAACTTACTGGCATCTCTGTTCTATGCCATTTTCATGAAACCCAGTAAATCAAGGCCCAGTCTGGTACACTCATGATGAGCATCAGGAGATCTAACTGTTCTCCAGTGCCACCTGGTCATGGGAATTTTAAAAATTTCATGGTATTTATCTAGCCATTTTTCAAAGAGGAATTTGGAGCCACAGTGGGTTTCAATTCATTCATGAACCATTAAATGTTGTGGAAGCTCATTTCAATGAAAGATCTGGAGAACTCTCACAGGCAATGCTTCCCAAAGAGTGGCCTAAAGGTCACATGAGGCCAGGCCCATTGAGGTCTACAATGTGAGGTCCATGGGTGTTTTGACTCTCAAATATGCCTGCCAAGTCTTTCAGAATAAAATCCAGGTATATCCTGGCTGACATTCTCAGTGCTTTGTGGAAAGCCACCCTGGGCTTAGATCTCAGTTTCAAAGGGCAAGTCTAATGCGTGGCCTCCTAAAATCCCAACACAATTCATGTGAATACTTCTCTGAGGTCAGTTCCAGAACTCAGTCTCTAAGGTGAATCAAACCCGAGTTAAAGCCCAGGTGGACCCAGTCTTATCTTCCAACAGCCAAATAAATGACCACAATTAAATCCAAAACACTCCCACATTGCCCTCATCTTCTTCCATATAGACACTCATCATTACCTCTGGCTGGAGGTTTCCATGAGGGGTAAAGCACAAGACAGAGTCTGAAATAATCTAACTTGCCCTCATTTGCCTAAAGTCAGTGTGACCTGGACACCCTTCCTGTAAACAAGGAGTGATTTAATAGGCCTGCCACTAATACTGCTCTGCTTCTCCAATTTGAGGCCTACTGACTGTCATGTATAGATTCTTTATGTGATTTGGATTCATTAGAAAACCCAAGCACATATGGGCTAGCCTCTGCAGGGCTTTGAAGAACTCGATTAATTCAAAGGATCCCCAAATTCACTTGTTGGAGGTCAGGAACCTAACAGAGAAAGGCAATAAACTTCATCTACAATGACTGATTTTTTAGACATTTTGGTTTTGGATGAACACATGGGATCTTTCTTAAGATCCATTAGGCGCTGAATATCTAAGACACAGCCTCACACGGCCAAGAGGCTGATTCACACACATATCTCTCAAAGCATTTTAGCAAACAGCCACAGGTGATGCCCATTCATTTCCATTTGAAAACTGTTTTCTTCAGGATTCACAAAGGGGTGGCCTGAGGCAAAGACCTTCCTGACATTCAGGGCAACAAAGGAATAGGGAAGCAAAAGGCCCAAAGCCGGTTTTCTCCACTGAGACTTTCCTTGTCACACTGATATCTGAGTTTTCTGAGATGCTCCCTTTCCTTTCAGCTATAGAATACATTGGCCATGTCACAGAGGTTGGAGGTGGTACATAACTTGGACAAAAAACCATGAGCCTACTCTGGAGAGTGGCCAGATTCAGAAAGAAAACAGGAACTTAGGAAGATAGTACGTGTTGCCCATTGATAAGGCAAGTCACAGTCCATTCATAAATTAGGCAGGATAAATGCTGGAATTCTTTCTACTAGACAGGACACATCCATAGATGAATTCTCTTTTCTAATGAATACAACCACGGACACAGAGAGTTACACAGATATAGAAACACTCACATTGTCAAAGGAATTACTAGACACAGTCCACTCCAAACCCAACAAACTGCCTTTCCTACTTATTCTCAGAACATGAGAAAAAACCACAAACTCACTCCCACACCCACAAAGACACCTCCTTCCCCCAAGTAATTCTGTGACTATCCTGAGTGTCGTCTGACTGGTAGGCCATACTATGTACCCCCAAATGGCCTGTCCTGTCTCAGATATGGTCTCCTTGGCCAAATCTGTGACGTTGTCAGGAGCCAGAAATGGGAAAGTACCTTTTTCTCAGGAAAGGCCGCTCTACAAAGCTCTCCTGGCATTTGGCCATCCTCACATCAGTAGGTTCCAGGAAACACTGATTCTGTCCTTGGTAAATCCAAACAAGTGACCTCAATGGGACTGGGACTGGGACTGGCTCTGGTTGCCTGGCTTCTGCACACAAGTTCAGAGAGTTCCATCACCAAGGAAGAGAGGTGAGATCACTTACTTCAGGTAGTGAATGAGGACACTGCCTTGGCAATCACTTTGTCCTAACAGTTGCTTCCAAGGGTCCCATGAGATAGAGGCTGCCCCTACTTCCTGTGACACTTTCACAAGTTAGAATGGTGAATCAACCATAGGCACCCAGGAACAGCTCTCCACACAGGCCTGGTTTGGTCCATTTTCTCTACATTGAGAACAGAGAGGCTCATTAAGATACAAACCTTCATCCTGACCAGGTTGTTTGCAATGGAAGATGAGTTTTGCTCTTTAAGGTCCTTCATAGCTGCCTATATCTTCTCCAGGGAACACATCTGCATGGACCTTTGAGTTTTTCAGCATATGGAATATCCCCTACATTCCTGTATTGTAAGACCAACACTGTCCCTGGTCTTTTGTTAAGTGAGATTGTGGGAACAGTGTATGTTTAGGGTTTAATAACATGTTTGATTTGGGTTAGGAATCATTCTGCTGGATGAATAATGGTATTGGAAACCTGTGATATTTATTAAAACATAGACATAAAATATAAGTATGAAAACAGAAATCTAGGTAAGATTTGAAGCTCAGAAGGGCATTGAGCTGTTGATTGTGATACTTAGCTTTGAATTATGTTCCGCATATATGTCTCAGATAAATCGATAATCAATGGCATAGGACCTTGTACCTTGGATGATTGAATGGAAAAGAGAACTTCCACTCAAACAGGGAAACTCAGTAAGATTAGGAAGATAGTCAGTAGCTTTCAGAAGAAGAGTGAGTACAGGATTTGGACCAAAAATTCTTTATCAATAGGGTTTCGCTTAGAGAGTGAAAGTAAATATCATCACATGTGAAGAGTCACTCACATGGTGAACTGGGGAAAATATTTAGGAAAACAGACATCAATAGAGACATTAGGAAATCAGGCAAACTATAGAGTGAGTGATAGGATTAGACATTATTAACTGCATTTAGTTTGAATATATAATTTTAGGAAGAAACAAATACGTAGTCACCAATAGGATTGATATTTGAGACTATTAGGCAAACTGGACCTGGATGTTTTTAGGAATCCATGTTCAGTTTCCATTTAGGCTTTGGTACAATCATAAGTGTGACTTTTGCTTTTTGTGTCCAGAATATTACTGTGATACAATGTATATGTAGATAAGGTGACCTGAGTATTTCTTCCACCATTTCTGGGAGCAATATTTTGAAGATGTATAAATTAGTATTCGGGGAACAAACAGGTGCACTCTTTGTCTTTGAATATGGAGAATATGCATGTATAGACCATACTGTGAATAAATAATATAACTGGTTCCAACTTCAAATAATGGATTGAATTGAAATGTGAAAATATACAGGAAATCTTATATTGATATACAACCATTCATTCCAACCCGTTTTACATCTAATGGTAATATGAGGATTATGGTTTATCATGAAGAGTGTGTGAGTTTTGCTTAAAATTGATTATGGAAATTGAAAATATTTTTTTTGGAAAAAAGACTCATAAAAAGACCAGTCAAGAAACCTGGAGAAATACATGTGTTCTGAAGCAGGAAGTGACTGAAAGTGAAACAAATGCTTATAAATTTGTGAAATTGTAGATGAAATACATATCCTCTGATGTGCATTCACTGAAGGAATAGTAATGTACCAGTGTTGAGTAAAAATGAACGTCAAAATAAACATCATGTCCCATAGGAATCTTCTTGCATTGATGTTAAACTGAGTCAGTTAATGTAGAAATATTAGGATTTGAATGCACCATTCACTGAATTTAGTTTTCAGTCCTAAGAAACAAATATGTATTTCAGGTGGATGAATATTTCTGAGAATAATCTTGTGAAAATTTGATTATAATTCCACATACATGAACATGAATGAATTTGAAAATTTGATTATAATTCCACATACATGAACATGAATGAATTTTGGGACTGTACATAAGACACATCTATTTCATATTTTGAAATATATGGAGAGTGTGCATATATATATATATATATATATATATATATATATATATATATAAATATATATATATATACAAGAGTGTGTATACACACACACACACACACAAAACAGACATTAAAAAGTAGCAATATATATGCCAATTGAAATTCTTCATGAAATATATATCATCCACAGATCCAAAAATCTTCATTTTACTGAGCGTGGATTTATGTGTAATATTGTTTAACTAGGAAGCTCACCCATAGCTTAAATTTTCAGTTACAACATCGTTTAGAAGGAGTGATCTCTTCTCATAATTTGTATCTGCCAAGTTAGCAACCTCACAAAAATGTACATGTGATACCAGGTAGGATTCTATATGTGCATATAAAAATACATGTGCTGAATATGCTACAGAGAAAGGGAGACAGGAATTCACATATTTGTCAACTTTAAAAACACATTGAGAGAGGGAGGGGCAGATCTGCCAATCGCTCCTTCAAGGTAGGCGGACCTGCGACCCACCGGCTGAACAGGACCAGTGGCCCGCCACCGTGGAAAACACATCGCCCTGGTTGGGGGAGGGGCAATGCCGCCGGGCCTGCAAGGTAGGCAGACCTGTGACCCACAGCAGGACAGGCCCAGCAATCTGCGGAGGGGCAGAGACGCCCTCTGCGCCTGCAAGGTAGGTGGACCTGCAACCACCGACAGACCAGGCCTATGGCCCGCCAGCATGGTAGACACATCGTCCCGGTTGGGGGAGGGGCGGAGCAGCCACAGGCGCCTGCAAGGTAGACAGACCTGCAAGGGACAGACAAAAAAGACCCAGTGGCCCGCGGATGGTCAAAGCTGCCGCCCACGCCTGCAAAGTAGCCCGACTTGTGACCCACTGGCAGAACAGGCCCAGTGCCTGCAGAGGGGCAGAGTTGCTGCTCGCACCTTCAAGGTAGGCGGACCAGCTACCGACTTACAGAACAGGCCCAGCAGCCTGCTGGTGTGGTAGGCACATTGTCCCAATTGTAGGAGGGGCAGAGCCACCACCCGTGCCTGCGAGGGAGATTTTGAAACTATACAAGAGCAATATAAATATATAGGGGAAAAATTCAATAACACAACAGTTTCACCAAGCAGAAAGGAATATGAACAGTATGAAAAGACAAGGAAAGAAAGGACCATAAGCAATGCAGGTAAAGTCAACGTTAGAAGAGGTAATATCTGCAGAAGATGGAATGTCAGATAAAGAACTCAGGATATACATGCTTCAGTTGATCTGGAGTCTCAAGGAAGACATTAGAGAGCAAAATCAGACAATGAAAGATCACCTTGATAATGAATTACATAAAAAAAATCCAAGAAGCATAAGATCAACTATACAGGGAGATAAAGATTATAAAATCAAACAAACAGAAATCCTAGGAATGCAGGAATCAATAAACCAACTTAAAAACTCAATTGAGAATACTACCAGCAGAGTAGAACACTTAGAAGATAGAACATCAGACAATGAAGACAAATTATTTCAACTTGAAAAGAACACAGACAGCTCAGCAAGACTTTTAAGAAACCATGAGCAGAACATCCAAGAAATATGGGATAACATAAAAAGACCAAACTTAAGAGTCATTGGGATACAGGAAGGTATAGAGGTCCAAACAAAAGGAATGAGCAATATATTCAATGAAATAAAGGAGAAAACTTCCCTGACTTGTAGAATGAGACAGAATCGCAAATCCTAGAAGCTTACAGGATGCCAAATGTGCAAAATCATAAGAGATCCACACCTAGACATATTATAATGAAGATGCCCAACATACAGAAAAAGGAGAGAATTTTAAAAGCTACAAGATAAAGGAAGCAGATTACATTTAGTGGTAAACCAATCAGGATAACAGCTGATCTTTCAACACAGATTCTGAAAGCTAGAAGATCCTGCAATAACATTTTTCAAACACTGAAAGAAAATGGGTTCCATCCAAGAATTGTGTATCCAGCGAAATTAAGCTTCAGGATAGAAGATGAAATTAAAACTTTCCACGATAAACAAAAGTTAAAAGAATTTGCAGCTAGAAAACGATTTCTTAAAAACATCCTTGGCAAAACATCACAGGAAGGGGAAATGGAAAATAACAATGAAAACCAACAGTGAGAGGTAGAGGAGTAAAGGGGGGAAAATAATCAAGGAGGAAAACAAACCATGCTTAGTAACATAAATATACAAATATGGCTGGAAGAACAACCCATATCTCAATAATAACCCTAAATGTTAATGGCTTAAACTCACCAATTAAGAGACACAGGCTAGTAGAATGGATCATAAAACAAGACCCAACAATATGCTGCCTACTGGAGACACATTTGTTAGGAAAAGATATACATAGACTGAAGGTGAAAAGTTGGGAAAAATCATATCACTCATATGGACTTCGGAAACAAGCAGAAGTGTCCATACTCATATCAAATAAAATAGATTTCAAGCCAAAGTTAATCAAAAGGGATAAAGAGGGACACTACATACTGCTCAAGGAAACCATACACCAACAAGACAAAACAATCATAAATATATATGCCCCAAACATTGGTGCAGCTATGTTCATTAAACAAATTCTTCTCAAGTTCAAGATTCTAATAAACCAATATACAATACTCATGGGAGACTCAAACACACCTCTCTCACTACTGGACTGATCTTCCAAACAAAAGTTGAATAATGAAACTATAGAACTCAATAACACAATTAATAACCCAGACTTATGATATATATATATAGAATATACCACCCAACATCAAGCAGTTACACTTTTTTCTCAGCAGCACATGGATACTTCTCAAAAAATAAATCATATATTATGTCACAGAGCTACTCTTAGACAATATAAAGGAGTAGATATAATACCAGGCATCTTATCTGATCATAAGGAAATGAAACTGAAAATCAACAATGAAAGAAAGAAGGAAAAATCATGTATCACATGGAGAATGAAAAATAGGTTACTGAATGATCAATGGGTTATAGAAGACATCAAGGAGGAAATTAAAAAATTCTTAGAGATAAATGAAAACACAGACATTACATATCAGAATCTATGGGACACATTGAAAGCAGTTCTAAGAACAAAATTCATTGCTTGGATTTCATTCCTTAAAAAAAGGAAAAAAAAAACAAATAAATGATCTCATACTTCATCTCAGAATCCAAGAAAAAGAAGAGCAAAACAACAGCAAAAGAAGTAGAAGCCAAGAAATAATTAAAATCAGAGCTGAAATTAATGAAATCGAAACAAAGAAACAATTGAAAAAATTGACAAAACTAAAAGATGGTTCTTTGAAAAAATAAATAAAATCGACCGACCCTTAGCCAAGCTAACAAAGAAAAGAATAGGGAGAATTCAGTATCACAACAGATAGTTCAGAAATACAGAAGATAATCCGAAATTATTTTGAATTCTTATTCTTCAATAAAATAGAAGATAGTGAAGGCATCGATAAATTTCTCAAGTCATATAATCTGCCCAGATTGAGTCAGGAGGATATAGGCAACCTAAACAGACCCATAACAATTGAGGAAATAGAATAAACCATCAAAAGACTACCAACTAAGAAAAGCCCAGGACCGGATGGGTATACAGCAGAGTTTTACAAAACCTTTAAAGAGGAACTAATACCATTACTTTTCAAGCTATTTCAGGAAAAATGCAAAAATCCTCAATGAAATTGTGGCGAATCGGATACAAAAACATATTAAAAAAATTGTGCACCATGATCAAGTAGAATTCATCCCTGGGATACAAGGCTGGTTCAATATACAGAAATCAATAAATGTTATTCATCACATCAATAGACTTAAAAATAAGAACCATTTGATCATCTCGATAGATGCAGAAAAAGCATTCGACAATGTACAGCATCCCTTTATGTTCAAAACTCTGGAAAAACTAGGGATAACAGGAACATACCTCAATAATGTAAAAGCAATCTATGCTAAGCCTCAGGCTAGCATCATTCTGAATGGAGAAAAATTGAAGGCATTCCCTCTAAAATCTGGAAGAAGATAGGGATGCCCTCTCTCACTACTTCTGTTCAACATAGTTCTCGAAACACTGGCCAGAGCAATTAGAGAGATTAAAGAAATCAAAGGCATAAAAATAGGAAAAGAAGAACGTAAATTATCACTATTTGAAGATGACATGATTCTATACTTAGCAGACCCAAAAAGGTATACAAAGAAACTATTAGAGCTAATAAATGAATTCACCAAAGTGGCAGGATATAAAATCAATACGCAAAAATCAAAGGCATTCCTGTATATCAGCAACAAATCCTCTGAAATAGAAATGAGGACAACCACTCCATTCAAAATATCCACACACACACACACAAAAAAAAAATATTTGGGAATCAACCTAACAAAAGAGGTGAAAGACTTATAAAATGAAAACTACAGAACCCTAAAGAGAGAAATAGAAGAAGATCTTAGAAGATGGAAAAATATACTATGTTCATGGATAGGCAGAACTAACATCATCAAAATGGCAATATAACCAAAATTCTCTATATGTTAAATGCAATGCCAATCGGGTCTAAAAGCATGCAATGGAGGAAGGATAGCATCTTCAACAAATGGTTCTGGGAAAACTGGAAATTCATATGCAACAAAATGAAACTGAATCCATTTCTCTCGTCATGCACAAAAGTTAACTCAAAATGGATTAAGGAGCTTGATAGCAAATCAGAGACACTGCATCTGATACAAGAAAAAGTTGGCTATGATCTACATACTGTATGGTTGGGCTCCTAATTCCTCAATAGGACACCCATAGCACACGAGTTAATAACTAGAATTAACAAATGGGACTTACTCAAACTAAAAAGTTTTTTCTCATCAAAAGAAAAAATAAGAGAGGTAAATAAGTAGTCTACATCCTGGGAACAAATCTTTACTCCTCACACTTCAGATAGAGCCCTAATATCCAGAGTATACAAAGAACTCAAAAAATTAAACAATAAGAAAACGAATAACCCAATCAACAAATGGTCCAAGGACCTGAACAGACACTTCTCAGATGAGGACATACAATCAATCAATAAGTACATGAAAAAATGCTCACCATCTCTTGCAGTCAGAAAAATGGAAAACAAACCCACCCTAAGATACCATCTCACTCCAGTATGATTGGCAGCCATTATGAAGTCAAACAACAAGTGCTGGCGAGGATGTGGGGAAAAGGGTACACCTGTACATTGCTGGTGGGACTGCAAATTGGTGCAGCCAATTTGAAAGAAGTATGGAGATTTCTTGGAAGCTAGGAATGGAACCACCATTTGACCCAGCTATTCCCCTTCTCAGTGTATTCCGTAAGACCTAAAAAGTGCATGCTGCATTGACACTGCTACATTGATGTTCATAGCAGCACAATTCAAAATAGCAAGAGTGTGGAACCAACTTAGATGCCCTTCAATAGATGAAGGAAAAAAAATGTGGCATTTATACACAATGGAATAATACTCTGCATTAAAAAATGTCAAAATCATAGAATTTGCTGGGAAATAGATGGCATTAGAACAGATTATGCTAAGTGAAGCTAGCCAATCCCTAAAAAAAAAAACAAATGCCAATAGTTTTATTTGATATAAAGAGAGTAACTAAGAACAGAGTTGGGAGGAAGAGCATGAGAAGAAAATTAACATTAAACGGGGGTGAGAGGTGGAAGAGAAAAGGAAAGAGAAGGAAAATTGCATGGAAATGGAAGGAGACCCTCATGGTTATACAAAATTACATACAAGAGGAAGTTAGGGGAAAGGGGGGAAAAAACCAAGGGGGAGAAATGAATTACAGTAGATGGAGTAGAGAGAGAAGATGGGAGGGGAGGGGATGGGGGATAGTAGAGGATAGGAAAGACAGCCGACTACAACAGACACTACTATTGCAATACGTAAAACTGTGGATGTGTAACAGATGTGATGCTGAAACCTGTATACGGGGTAAAAATGGGAGTTCATAACCCACTTGAATCAAAGTGTGAAATATGATATGTCAAGCAATAGGTAAAGTTTTGAACAATCAACAATACAAATTAAAGGAAAAAAACACATAGAGAACTATTTCAATGAAAAATGGACTAGATATATAACACCTACCCTTTATCATGCAAAAGGCAAGTCCAACTATACACCATGCTTCCTCTGAACGGCTTGTATTTCTATTCTGTTTGTGTTATTATTCTCCATCATAGTAGGATTAGTAGTCAGAGTCTAGTAGGGTATGGGTTAGTGTCAGGGATTCAGTATTTTGAATGGAAAAAAGGAAAATGAATCCAATGTGCATGCAAATATGGGCTACACAATAAATTTCCCACTCTCATCCAGAACAATGGCTTCACATTACCTTCGCCCCAAATAAGACGCAATTAGAGGAGAAGAGTTGGAAAATCTGTGAATATATATCTGGAATGGAAAATTCAAAGGAGTTCACAACCTTGGATGTGGTAGAGGAGTTTCCAAATGTAAGGGACAAGGTAAACACTCCACATACTTGTAGCTCTTCTGGCCTAAAGTCTTCTTGAGAAACTGCCTCTGATGTTGGGAACTCAAAATATATGTTGTTGTCAGGAGCTTTAGCTTTCTTTCTAGTGAGACCATCAGAGCTGGGTCTACATCTATGTGACCTGGAGGACGTGGTTTCTTATTTTCCAATGAACACTAGGCTACAGTACTGAATTCTCTCTTTGTAAGTAAACTGTAACCACTGGGGTCTAAGAGTCTCCCCGTGTGGACTGTGAAGGCATTTGGTCATTCTCCACTTTTCGTGGTGTTTCTTGCTGCTACACTGGGAGATTGGTATTTTCTACACGAAATACAAGGAGTTGAACTGGGACACAGTGCTGAAGGGAGTTCTGTCATGTGTAGTGGGTCATGGACTGCAGGAGAATGCACCAACCAGGCTTCTAGCCCACATAGATTGTCCCCTTGTCCATAGCAACTTGATTATGAACATTGCCCTAAAAATTCTCCATATACCAATATGCCTTTACATATAAGGGTTTCCTGGCTGCACCACGTCAGTCACATGCCATTTGGAAGCAATGGCAGATCCACATGGCCCCACCACGGATGTTTTATCACAAACCTGCACACCAAAGCTTGCGCCTACAATTGAGGAGTATCCAACTTACTGGCATCTCTGTTCTACACCATTTTAATGAAACTCAGTCAATAAAGGCACTCATGATCAGCAATAGGGCATACAAAGGTTCTCCAGTGCCACCTGGTCATAGGAATTTCAAAAATTTTATGGTATTTATCTAGCCATTTTTTAAGGTGGAAGTTGGAGGCACTGTGGGTTTCAATTCATTTAGGAACCATTAAATTGTGAGGAAGCTCATTTCAATGAAATCTCTGGAGGACACTCAAAGGCAAGTCTTCCCAAAGAGTCGCCAAAAGGTCACATGAAGCCAGGCCCATTGAGGTCTACAGTGTGAGGTCTATGTGTGTTTTCACTATGGCTGCCAAGTCTTTCAGAATAAAATCTTGTGATATCCTGGGTGAGATTCCCAGTGCTCTGTGGAAAGCCAGCCTGGGCCTAGGTCTCAGTTTCCAAGAGCGAGTCTCATGTGTGGCCTCCTAAAAACTCAAAACAATTCATGCCAATACTTCTCTGAGTTCAGTTCCATAACTCAGTCTCTAAGGGGAATCACACCAGATTTCAAGTCCTGGTTGACCTACTCATCTCTTCCAACCCCAACACAAATGACCAAAATTAAACCAAAACATTCCCACATGACCCTCATCTTATTGCATATAGACACTCATCTTAACCTCTGGCTGGAAGTTTCCATGAAGGACACAGCCCAAGACAGTGTCCAAAATAGGCTTCCTTGCCCCTTATTTTCCTAATGTCAGGGTGGCCTGAACACCCTTCCTGTAACCCAGGAGTGATCAAATAGGCCTGCTGTAATACTGCTCTGCTTCTCCAATTTGAGGCCTACTGACAGTGGGGTTTAGAATCTTTATGTGAATTGGAGTCATAAGAAAACACAAACACCACTGGGCTAGCATGTGCAGGGCTTTGAAGAAATCATTTGACCCAAATGATCCCTATTCTCACTTGATGGAGTTCAGGAACCTTACAGTGGAAGGCAAGAGACTTTATCCTCAATGACTCCTCTTTTGGGCATTTTGGTTTTGGATTCACACATGGGATCTTTCTTTATATAAATCAGGTGCTAAGAATCTAAGCCACAGCCTCACACAGGGCCAAGAGGCTGATTCAGACACACCCCTTTCTAAAGCAATTAGGCAAAGAGCCACAGGTGAGGCCCATTCATTTCCATTTGAAAAGTGTTTTGTTCCGGCTTCACGAAGGTGTGGCCTGAGGCAAAGAAATTCCTGACATACAGGGGAATAGAACAAAAGGTAAGCAAAATGCCCAAAGCACGGTTTTTCCACTGAGACTTTACTGGTCACACTGATATCTGAGTTTTCTTAGTTGCTCGCCATTCCCTTCAGCTATCCAGTACATGGCCATGTCACAGAGCTTGAAGGTGGTACTTCTCTTGGACACAAAACCATGAGCCTATTCTGGAGAGTGGCCAGAATTTAAAAATAAAACCAGAACTTAGGAAAATAGCAGGTGTTGCCCATCGATAAGGGAAGCCGCAGTGCATTCATATATTCGGCTGGATGAATGCTGGGAAGCTTTCTACCAGACAGGACACATCCATTCATGCATTCTCTTTTCTAATGTCTACAACCAAGGACACAATGGGATACACAGACATAGAAACACTTGCTTTATCAAATCACTTATTAGAAACAGTTCACTCCAAACCAAACAAACTGCCATTCCTACCTATTCTGAGAACATGAGACAAAAGCACAAACACACACCCACACCCACAAAGCACCTTCTTCCCCCAAGTAGGTCTCTGACTATCCGGAGTGTCCTCTGACTATTGGGCCAAACTATGTTCCCCCGAAATTGCCTGTCCTGTTTCAGATCTGGTTTCCTTGGCCAACTCTGTAAAGTTGTCAGGAGGCAGCGGTGATCCACTACCTGCTTTCTCAGGAAAGGCCACTCTTCAGAGCTTTCCTGGCTTTTGGCAATCCTCATATCAGTAGGTACCAACAAAGACTGATTCTGTCCTTGGTAAATCCAAAGAAGTGAGACCACTGCTACTGGGACTGGAATGGGATTTGGGTGCCTGGATTCTTTGATCCCAAATTCAGAGAGTTCTATCACCAAGGATGTGAGGTGAGGTCTGAGGTCACTTCCTTTAGGAACTGAATGAGCTCACACCATTTGCAACCACTTTGTCCTAACAGTTGCTTCCAAGGGTCCCCTGAAATGAAGGCTGCCCCTGCTTCCTGTTACAGTTTCACGAGTTTGAATGGTATATTAACCATAGGCAACCGGGAACAGCTCTCCACACAGCCTGGTTTGGTTCTTCTTCTCTACATTAAGAAGAAAGAGGCTGATTCAGACATATCCCTTCATCCTGACCAGGTTGTTTGCAAGAGAAGATGACTTTTGCTCACTCAGTTCCTTCATAGCTGCCTACAACTTCTCCAGGGATCATTTTTACATGTACCTTTGAGTTTCTTAGCAATAGGAAGTTCCCCTACATTCCTATATTGTAAGACCTACTCTGTCCCTGCTCTTCTGTAAAGTTATATTGAGGGAACAGTGTATGGTTAGGGTTAATAACAGGTTCAATTTGCATTAGGAATCATTCTGCTGGATGAATAATGGTATTGGAAACCTGCGATATTTACAACAATATATAGGTGAAACATAAGTATGAAAACAGAAATCTATTTAAGATTTGAAGCCCAGAAGAGCATTGGGACCTTGATTGTGAAACTGAGCTTTGATTTATTTTCTGCACAGATGTCTCAGATACATCAATATACAATGGCAAAGTTCCATGTATTTTGGATGATTGATTGTCAAAGAGAACTTCCAGTCAAAAAGGGATAATCAGTAGGATTAGGAAGATAGTCGGTAGGTTTAGAAAGGAGAGTGAGCATAGGATTTGGACCAAAAGTTCTTTAGCTATAGGGTTTCGGGTATAGAGTGAATGTAAATGTCACCACATGTGAAGAGTCAGTCACAATGATGAACTGGGGAAAATATGTAGGAAAGCAGATATCAATAGAGACATTAGGAAATCTGGCAAAGTGTACTCGGTAGCGAAAGGTTAATATAATAGGTACTTATCACTTCCTGTTTTCTGTATGCTTAATAAAACACTGTTGAAATCTTGAGAACTGTTTGCTAATCTTGTTCCCAGAATGTTCTGTCCTCAACTGCCAAACTGCAGAAAGTACTTCCTCACCCAGTTGCCCACAAACAGCTCACTCGCCCGGACCCATCAATAAACATCCTGCCCTGCCCTCTCAAAGGAAAGTATATAAGCTCTGCTTAAGCTGTTCTCAGGGCTCTCTGCTCTATTCAAGTGAACTCTGAGCCCCAGCATGCTGGACCCATAATAAACCCTTTGCTTTTGCATGAGACAGTCTCTTGGTGGTTTCTTCCCCGGACGCTCGCCCGACCTTTACATATGGAGGTTCCACTGAGATCCAGCAGCGGCAGATGAGAGACCCCAACGGGCTCCTCTCGGGGTATGTAAGGCGCCTCTTTCTGGTTTCAGGTTTCAGGTTAGGGCTTGGCAAAATGGCTGTTGATGAAGAGTGTGAGCTCTCTCCGACGATGGCTGACAGACATGTCATAGAGCCACAGGCCACGTCACTGGGGGACTCCCCAGAGAACTCGGGAAATCGAGGAACAATAGTCTCCTCAACTCAGTGATATTTTGTTTCAGATTCGGCATATCCAGCCCATCAGGTTTTGCCGGCTACTCAGTCCTGGTCTCAGTGTTGGACGTCCATTGCCTGTCTTTATTGTTTTGTCTTGTCTGTGTCGTGTGTCGTTGCTTTTACTGATTGTTTATCTTTCATAATGGGATAGAGCACTTCAATGCCTCTTTCCCTGACCCTTGATCATTGCACCAAAGTCCGCTTAAGGGCTCAGAATCTTTCTTTTTCAGTAAAACGCTGGACCTGGCAGACTCTCTGTGCCTCAGAATGGCCCACCTTTGGATTCAGATAGCCCCTAGAAGGATCTTTCTACTTCCCACTAATTTAAAAAGTCAGAGATATTGACTTTCAGCCAGCGCCACATAGATATCAGGATCAAGAGACATATATCTTAACTTTTCAGGACATCTGCAATTCTCCTCCTCCATGTGTGAAGCTTTTCCTTGCCCCTGCCCCCACTCCTACTCCTTCCCTCATGCTCTCTCAAACCTTCTGCTCCTCCTCCTCCTTCAACCTCTGTTCTCCCTGAGTCACAAGATTTGACTCTACTGGACTCTCGTCCTACTACTTATTCCCTGCCCTCGTCCCCCAACCCCCAACACCCTCTAAGTAATTCCCCTGCTGCTGACTCAGCCTGTCCGCCATTGGAGGAAGCTAAGCGAGCCCAGCGCACTCCAAATAACTCCCCTGCAGCAAACACACCCCCTCCTCCCCTGGAGGATGCTGGCCCGGCTAAAGGAATTTGCCGGCGTTGAATGATTGAAATCCCTGGAACTCCCGTGATGCTCCCTCTCCATTTCTAAGGAACAATGATTGATGACAACCATGGGGGAAAAGTGCAAGCCTACCAGTTTTTACCTTTCTCCTCTTCAGACCTAAATAACTGGAAAAATAACAATCCCCCTTTTACTGAGGACCCCACCTGGGTCTCAGGTGTGGTTGAATCATTGATGTTTTCACACCAGCCTACTTGGGATGACTGCCAACAACTCCTAGCGACTCTCTTCATGACAGAGGAACAAAAGAGAATCTTCCTGGATTCTAGAAAAAAATATTCTCGGACCAGATGGGTGACCGACAAAACTTCCCAACATATGCAAAGCCGCCTTTCCCTTGCACAGACCCAACTGGGACCCCAAAACCTGTGAAGGTAATGAGCATCCTTCCTCTTATTGCCGGGCTCTAATAGTGGGTATCTTAGTGGCCGCTAGGCGATCAACTATTTTGGCCAAGGTAAGAGAGATTATTCAAGGGACTGATGAATGTCCCTCCATGTTCCTACAGGGAATTATGGAGGCATATAAGAGATTTACTCCTTTCGATCCTCAGGCAGAGAATCAAAAGGCATCTGTCATGGTGGCCTTTATTGGGCAAGCTGTTCTGGATATTAAAAGACAGTTACAATGCTTAGATGGATTACAAGATATGACTTTGAGAGGTTTAGTCAGAGAAGCCAAGAAGGTATACTAAGAGAGAAACTGAGGAAGAGTATGGAGCAAAGGGAGGATAAAAGAAACAAAAGACAGACTAAGGCATTGACTAAGGTCCTGGTCACAACAACAAATAGACCAGAAATTAAGAAACATGGAGACAGGAAGGGACACCGGGGACCACACTAGAGGCCACCCCTGGCCTCAATTCAATGTGCCTACTCTAAAAAAAAAGGACACTGGGCTAAAGAGTGCCCTAGAAAGAGACAGCCAGGCCAGCTGGACATTCTGACTCTGTAGGATTACTAAGAAAGTCGGGGCTCAGATCCTCTCCTTGAGCTCAGGTTAACTTTTGAAGTGGAGGGGACCCCAGTATACATTGAAGTGGATACAGGGGCAATATATTCTGCCTTTAAGGCCCCATTGGAACCTCTATCAAATAAAAGGTCTCTAATTCAAGGGGCTAATGGCAGTAAATATCAGGCTTGGACAACTAAGAGGACCATGGACCAGGGGAAAGGAAAAATCCATCACTCCTTCCTAGTAATCCCAGAATGCATGGCCCCATTGATTGGCAGAGATCTGCTCACAAAGCTCTGGGCCAAAATAACTTTTAACCCTGAAGGCCCCCAAGTGGAATTTCTAAATCCTTCAGTAAAAACTCCTATAATCACGGCTCTAACTATGTCAGTAGAAAATGTACTTCAAATCACTCACCTTGGTTCAAAGAAACTGCATTCATTTTTGAAGGATCAAAAACAGTTTTCCACTAACCGACTCACAGTGAAAGGAAACAACTGAATGGATAACAAAAGCCTGTTGGGTCCATCAATTGGTTAATTCTTACCCTTCCAAGCTTCCTGCAGGAAAGCACCTACGAGGAACCAGACCAGGACAATTCTGGGAAGTGGACTTTACTGAAATTAAGCCAGCAAGGAATGGACTTAAATATCTCCTAGTCTTTGTAGATACATTTTCAGGATGGATTGAAGCTTTCCCCCCAAAAAAAAAGAAAAGAAAAAAAAATGAAACAGCGCAAATGGTGGTCAAGAAGATTCTGGAAGATATTTTTCCAAGGTATGGCCTGCCTAAAGTAATAGGGTCTGATAATGGACCGGCGTTCGTGGCCCAGGTAACTCAGAGGTTAGCAAGGACCCTGGGGATTAATTGGAAATTACATTGTGTTTACAGACCCCCGAGTTCAGGACAGGTAGAAAGAATGAATAGAACCATTAAAGAGACCATAACGAAATTAAGCTTAGAGACCGGCATAAAAGATTGCACTATGCTCCTGCTTTATGTACTGTTTCATGCAAGAAATACTCAATCTATTTCTTTGTGTAACCTCACACCCTGTGAAATTCTCTATGGTGTCCCTCCTCCAGTAAGGGTCCTACCCCAACTCTAAGACCTAACGATTCCTTCCACACCCCCTTGCTTAACAGACTTAAAGCTCTTGAAAGAACTCAGAGACACCTGTGAAAACAGATGGCCACTGCCTACCAACCTGGGGATGAGGGGACTCTACAGCGATATCAAATAGAGACTTCATCTATGTAAGACGACATCTGGTGTCATCCCTGGAACTCCCCTGAAAAGGACCATACCAGGTGCTACTTATAACACCTACAGGGTAAAGGTAGTCAAAATCACTTCCTGGATCCCTACCTCTCATCTCAAGCCTGTGCCCTGTCCAGACTCTGGCTGGAAACTGGAAAAGACTGGAAACCCTTTCAAATTGTGGATTCGCTGTGTGGATAATGCTATAGACTCTCCCCTTGACCACCAGTAGTCCTAACCCTCATAAGCCTGTTCAGCAGCGATGTCTGATCACAAATCCTACTGGAAAGGAAGTATGGTCTATCTTGCATACAGCCCGCTTAGGGACCTGGTGGCCATCTCTCCAGCCAGACATTTGTCAGCTGCGTATAGGTCTTCCCTATTGGGATATCCCTAATGAAGAGGATCCCACTAAAATTCCATTAAATTCCTTCCATACCATAGATAATGGAAACAAACATTATTGATGTAGGGACACGTGAGCCAGATGCTGGTTGGCTAGCCTAGATTACTATGTTTGCCCAGTGTACTATCAAAGCCACAAACAGTCAAGGCTGTGTGCTGGAAACGCCAACATCTTCTGTAAGTCATGGGGATGTGAGCATACAGGGACTGCCACATGGAACCCAAACTCCTCATCAAATTCTGTACACAGCATTGGCCATATTACCAATTAGACAACCAAAACTGATGGCCCCCTGAGGGGTCTCTAGATCTTCAAATTCTGTGTGACCTTTTTAACTTCTGCAAGTGCTCAAAAGGGTGAAAGGAGATTCCTCTATGTGGAGGCCTTTTCTCTCCTTTGCTCACATCGTGAACTATGCTTCTCCAATACATGCTCACCCTCAGCCTTCTGCTCTAGACTCTCTGTTGTCACTCCCACATCATCAACTTGATTTCTCCCCTCCAATTACTATATTAAAAACCCAAACCTCCACCGTTTCTCAGACCATTGCCCCCTTGCTGAGGTAGCAGGTACTGAGGTAACCCTCCACTCACTCACTCCTCTCTTCTCCTGTCAGTGCCCACACTAGGTCCCACCAGGTCCTCTTACCAGCTAACCCAAAGCTCAAACCAGCTGAGAAGAGCCCTCAGAACCCTATCCAAGATGTAATGAAAATGGCCTTTAAAGTTGCTTTGTCATCACTGAAAACAGGTTACTAAGAATTTAAAGTCCCTTACAGGCTTTTTGGGATACTCACTCCCATCTCCCTCTCTGTTCTACCCGTTCTACTACTCATGTTTTTGGTGCTAGGAAGATCTCAAAACCCTTTTCCATTATTCTTTTACATCTCTCCTTCCTCATTCTCAGATCCAAAGAGCTGCGCTCAGCCCTGCATTTCCCGTCTTCCCCCTCTGTACCAGGCCCACAGGAAAGTCTTAACTGACCTTATCCAGAAGTTTTCACCATGGCTAACTTTAGGACTTTCAGCAAAAGAGTCCCTATAAAAGAGTTCAGTGTAGATAAACTTCCTCTTTTTGTGTTGCCCTGGTCTACCTGGCAACTGGCTGAAAAAAATCAGCACTCCTGAGCTAGACACACCCTTACTAGTTTTTCACAACATATGTGATCAAGGCCTCTGGCCTTGAGCTGGGGCTTCATAGAGATGGCTATATTTGTAAGATGGATAAGTTGCAAACTGGGCTCCGTGGAAACAGCTGGCAGAGGGAAAAAAGGGGAAAAAAAAGCTCTCCCGCACCCAGGTGTCCTTGAAAATTTAACTTGCCCAGAACTGAGGAAAAATCAGAAACAAAAACTGCTCTTTGTGAACTTCTGCAGACTGTCAACTTCAGAGCCCCTTCCCTTACATGTTGGGTACAAAATTCTGAAACTACCTAAACTTGGGTTTCAGGGGATTAATTGATTACAACAGAAGCAATGCCCTCTGAATCTGGTTGCAACCAAATATGACTGTTTCCTGTCTTTGGTGCTATCTTAGGTGCCTTGCCTTTTCTGTCCCTACAACAATATAATTCTATATACTTAAACGTTGTTTATGTTTTTATGAAATGGTCAACAGAAGTGATTAATTGTGTAATGGTGCAGATGTTTCCCAGAGTGCTCTATTATGACGCAGGTTCTTTTGAAGATCAAATAGAGGGGCATACAACCCGGTTCAGGTGGGAACATATATCTCTCACCTTAGCCATTCTATTATGAATAGGAGTTGCTGCCCGGGTTCGCACAGGAACCACTGCCCTGGTCCATGGGACACAACAAATGACCCAATTAGAAGCAGCAATAGATCAAAACTTAAAGATATTAGAAAATTCCATCACAGCTTTGCAGGAATCTTTTACCTCTCTCTTTGAAGTTTGCTGGGAGCCATCAGCCAAGTAGGTATGACAAATTCCTTGCCAGCTTACTCCCATGCTGTCTAGTGGAAGGACTTCTGAAAGGTGACCTTGCTCAAGGACCAGGGCAGGATCCGTGTTTAGGGTGTTCCCCCTTTAGAATAGGGCGGTTTAGCATAATAGGAGATTAGGGTGTTCCCCCTTTAGAATAGGACAGTTTAGCATAATAGGAGATTAGGGTGTTCCCCCTTTAGAATAGGGCGTATCCTGCTGCTGAGTTCCTCTTGAGTGCTTAGGGTCAGACAGTATATTTTGGGAGACAGAAGCCCATGCAGAGTGGATTTGGGAGAGAGTGGATTTGGGCAGAGAACGTGGATTCCCCCAGAGCGTGTTTGTAGACGGCCGGTGTGAGTGCGGGAATAAAGAATTGCTGTTTGAATCTACAAGCTGTGTGGAGACTCGTGATTTGTGCCCAGCCAAAGACTGCGGCAGAAGTTGTTTTACAGAAAAGTCGAGGGTTGGACCTCCATTTCATGTGAGAAGGGAGCCTTTGTGCTGCATTGAGGAAAGAATGTTTTTTTTTTTTTTTTTTTTTTTTATGTCGACCATACTGGAGTTGTAACAAACTCTATGAGTAAATTAAAAAGATGCCTTGAAGAGCATCAAAGAGAGATAGAGACCCAAAATTGGTGGTTTGAGTCTTGGTTTACACAGTCCCCCTGGTTAACTACATTTTAATCAACCCTGGCCGGTCCAATAATAATCCTCATTTTATTGCTTACTATAAAACCCTGTTTCTCAACCATGTAATTTCTTTTCTCCAAGCTCAAATTGGACAAGTTAAACTTATGTTAATACCCCACTAGCATACATAAAATGTGACACCCCCCAACAATCACTTTTATGATTAAAAGTAGCCAGAAGAAGAAGTGGGGAATGAAATGTTAATAAAATATGTACTTGTCACTTCCTGTTTTTCTGTACGCTTAACAAAACACTGTTGAAATGTTGAGAAATGTTTCCTAATCTTCTTCCCAGAATGTGCTGTCCCCAACTGCCAAACTGCAGAATGTACTCCCTCACGCGTTTACACACAAACCGCTTACTCGCCCTGACCCATCAATAAACTTCCCTCCCTGCCCTCTCCAAGAAAATTATATAAGCTCTGCTTAAGATGTTCTCAGGGCTCTCTGCTCTATTCAAGTGAGCTCTGAGCCCCAGCATGCTGGACCCCAAATAAACCCTTTCTGTTGCATGAGATAGTCTCTTGGTGGTCTCATCCTCTGACACTCACCCTACATTTACTTGGATGATTGAATGTAGATGAGAACATCCATTCAAAAGTGATAGTCGGTAAAATTAGGAAGATAGTCAGTAGGTTTAGGAAGAAGAGTTAGTATAAAATTTGGAACAAAAGTTATTTAGCAATAGGGTTTCGGTTACAGAGTGAATGTAAATGTCAACACAAGTGAAGAGTCAGTCACAATGATGAATTGGAGAAAATATGTTGGAAAGCAGATATCAATACAGACATTACAAAATCAGGCAAAGTATAAAGTCAGTGATAGGATTAGACATTTTCAACAGGGTTGAGTTTGAATATATAATCTTAGGAAGAAACGAATATGTAGTCATCAATAGGATTGATATTTGAAAGCATTAGGCAAATTGGAAATTGATGATTTTAGTAATCCATGTTCACTTTCCATTTAGGCTTTGGTACAAATAAAAGTTTAACCTTTGAATTTTGTGTCCAGAATATCACTGTGATAAAATGTATATATAGATCGGGTGACATAAGAATTTCTTCCACCATTTTTGGGAGCAATATTTTGAAGACTTATAAATTAGTATTTGGGGTACAAACAGGTGTACCCTGTGTCTATGAATATAGAGATAATGCATGAATAGACCAACTGTGAATAAGTAATATAACTGGTTCCACTTTAAATGGTGGATTGAATTGATATCTGAAAATATGAAAAATCTTATATTGATATACAATCATTCATTCCAACAAGTTATACATCAATGTTAATATTAGGGTTATGGTTTATCATGGAGGGTGTGTGAGTTTTGCTTCAATGTGATTATGAAAATCGAAAATAATGTGTTTGGAAAAAAGAATCTTGAGAAGACCAGTTAAGAAATATGGAAGAATACATGTGTTCTAAAGTAGGAAGTGATTGAAAGTGAAAAAACGCCTATAATTTTGTCATCTTTTTGATGAAATATATATCCTATGATGTGCATAAACTGAAGAAATAGTAATGTACCAGTGTTGAATTAAAATGAACATCAAAATACACATCATGTTCCATTTGAATCTTCTTGCATTGAGGTTAAACTGGGTCAGTTACTCTAGATATATTAGGATTTGTATGCAACATTCACTGAAGTTAGTTTTCAGTACAAAAAACAAAGAAGTATTTCAGGTGGATGAATATTTCTGAGAATAATATTTAGAAAAGATCATCATAAATCCACATACATGAATATGAATGAATTAAGGGAGTGTATATTAAGATACAAATATTTCATATTTTGAAAAATCTGGAGAATGTGTGTATGTATATATATACACATATATATACATACACACAAACACATTAAAAACTCGCAATATATATGCTATTCGGAATTCATCATGAAATATATATCATTCACAGATCTAAAATATTCATTTTACTGAACATGGATTTATGTATAATGTTGTAAAACTAGGAAGCTCATCCATTGGTTATATTTTCAGTTCCAACGGTGTTTAGGAGGAGTGATCTTCTCTCACAATTTGTATCTGCCAAGTCGTTCACCTCACAAGAATGTAGGTTTGGTACCAGGTAGGATTCTATATGTGTTTATTGCTGTTGCATTGGGAGTTTAGTAATTGCTTCATGGAATCCAAGGAGTTCAACTGGGACACAGTGCTGGAGCGAGTTCTGTCAGGCGTGGTGGGTCAGGGTATGCAGGAGAATGCACCAACCAGGCTTCTATCCCACATTGCTTGCCCACTTAAACATAGCAACCTGATTGTAAACATTGCCCTGAAACCTCACCATATAACAAGATGCCTTTGCATAGGAGGGTCTGCTGACTGCACCATGTCAGTCACAAGCCATTTGGAAGCCAATGGCAGATCCACATGGCCCCACCACAGATGTTTTTCACACACCTGCCAACCACTACTCTAGGACAACTACTCAGCAGGCTCCAACTTATTTTCATGAAACCCAATCAATCAAGGCACGGTCTGGTACACTCATGATCAGCAACAGAATGTCCAATGGTTCTCCAGTGCCACCTGGTCATGGGAAATTGAAAATTTTCATGGTATTTATATAGCCATTTTTCAAGGATGAAGTTGGATGCACTGTGGGTTTCAATTCATTCAGGAACCATTAAATGTTGAGGAAGCTCATTTCAATGAAAGTTCTGGAGAATTCTCACAGGCAAGGCTTCCCAAAGAGTGGCCAAAAGGTCACATGAAGCCAGGGCCATTGAGGTCTAAAATGTGATGTCATTGTCTGTTTTGACTCTCAACAATGGCTTCCAAGTCTTTCAGAATAAAATAATGTGATATCCTGGTTGAGATCAGAGTGCCCTGTGGAAAGCTACCCTGGGCCTTGATCTCAGTCTCCAAAGATGACTCTCATGCGTGGCTTCCTCAAATCCCAACACAATTCATGGCAATACTTCTCTGAGGTGAGTTCCAGAACTCAGTCTCTAAGGGGAATCACACCAGAGTTCAAGCCCAGGTGGACCCAGTCATCTCTACCAACTGCCACACAAATGACCACAATAAAACCGATATTCTCCCACATGGCCCTCATCTTCTTCCATATTGACACTCATCATAACCTCTGGCTGGAGGTGTCCATGAGGGACGCAGCCCAAGACAGTGTCCAAAATAAGCTCCATTGCTCCTCATTTGCCTAAATTCGTGGTGGCCTGGACACCCTTCCTTTGTACCAGGAGTGATCAAAGAGGCCTGCCCGTAATACTGCACCACTTTTCCCATTTGAGGCCTATTGAGTGTCGGTTAAAGATACTTTATGTGAATTGGAGTGATGAGAAAACCTAAGCACCTACGGGATAGCCTCTGAAGGGCTTTGATGAACTCATCTGACCCAAATGATCCCTATTCTCACTTGATGGAATTCAGGAACCTTACAGAGGAAGGCAAGAGACTTCATCCACAATGACAGCTCTTTTTGCCATTTTTGATTTGGATGCACACATGGGATCTTTCTTTAGATCCATCAGGTGCTGAGAATCTAAGTCAAAGAATCACACTGGGCCAAGAGGCTGATTCAGACACAACTCTTTCCAAATCAATTAACGAAAGAGCCAAAGGTGAAGCCTATTTATTTCCATTTGAAAACTATTTTGTTCAGGATTCACAAAGGGGTGGCTTGAGACAAAGACTTCCTGACTCTCAGGGCAACAGAACAATAGGTAAGCAAATGGCCCAAAGCAGGGTTTCTCCACTGAGACTTTCCTGGTCAACTGATATCTGAGTTTTCTCAGATGCTCGTCATTTCCTTCAGCTATCCAGAACATTGCCTTGTCACAGAGCTTGGAAGTTGTACATAACTTAGACACAAAACCATGAGCCTATTCTGGAGAGTGTCCAGAATTCTGGAAGAAAACAGCAAATTAGGAAGGTAGCAGGTATTGCCCATTAATAAGGCAATCCACAGTCCATTCATAAAATGGGCAGGATGAATGCTGGGAAGCTTTCTACTAGACAGGACATATCCATTGATGCATTCTCTTTTCTAATGTCTACAACCACGGACACAGTGTGATACACAGACCCAGAAACACTTGCCTTGTCAAACGACTTACTAAAAACAGTTCACTCCAAACCAAACAAACTGACTTTACTTCCTATTCTCAGAACATGAGACAAAACCACAAACCCACACCCACACTGACAATGACACCTTCTTCCCCCAAATAGGTATGAGACTATCCGGAGTATCCTCCGACTGGTGGGCCATACCATGTTCCCCCAAAATGTCCTGTTCTGTCTCAGATCTGGTCTCCTTGGCCAACTCTGTGAAGTTGTCAGGAACCAGGAGTGAGCCGCTACCTGCTTTTCCAGGAAAAGCCCATCTTCCAAGCTTTCCAGGCATTTGGCCTCCTCACCTTAGGAGGAACCAAGAAAGACTGATTCTGTCCTTGGTAAATCCAAACAAGTGAGACCAGTGGGACTGGGACTGGGACTGGATCTGGGTGCCTGGCGTCCTGGATCCCATGTTCAGAGAGTTCCATCAATAAGGAAGTGAGTTGAGGTCACTTTTTTCAGGAACTGAATGAGATCACTGCCTCGGCAACCACTTTGTCCTAAGAGTTTCTTTCAACGGTCCCATGAGATGGAGGCTGCCCCTACTTCCTGTGACACTTTCACAAATTAGAATGGTATATCAACCATAGGGAACCAGGAACAGCTTTCCACACAGTCTTGGTTTGGTCCATATTCTCTACATTAAGATGAGAGAGGCTGATTCAGAATCATCCCTTCATCCTGACCAGGTTGTTTGCGATGGAAGATGACTTTTGCTCTCTCAGGTCTTTCATACCTGCCTACATCTTCTCCAGGGATCATTTCTGCATGGCGCTTTGAGGTTCTCAGCAGATGGAAGATCCACTACATTCCTGTATTGTAAGATCAACACTGTCCCTGCTCTTCTGTAAACATGTTATTAACACAAACAGTGTATGGTTAGTGTTAATAACATGTTCCATTTGGGTTAGGAATTATTCTGCTGCATGAATAATGGTATTGGAAACTTGTGATTATTTTAAGAATATAGAGATGAAATATATGTATGAAAAAAGAAATCTAAGTAAGATTTGAAGCCCAGAAGGGCATTGGGCCCTTGATTGTGATACTTAGCGTTGAATTACATTCTGCACCGATGTCTCAGATAAATCAATACACAATAGCATAAGACCTTGTTACTTGAATGATTGAATGTAGAAGAGAACATCCAGTCAAAAGGGATACTCGGTAGGATTAAGAACATAGTTAGTATGTTTAGGAAGAAGAGTGAGTATAGGATTTGGAACAAAAGTTCTTTAGCAATAGGTTATTTATTAGAGTGTGAAAGTAAATGTCAGTACATGTGAAGAGTCAGTCACAATGATGAACTGGGGAATATATGTAGGAAAGCAGATAGCAATAGAGACATTATGAAATCAGGCAAATTATAAAGTGAGGGATAGGATTAGACATTTTCCATTGGGTTGAGTTTGAATATATAATTTTAAGAAGAAACACATGTGTAGTCACCAATAGAATTGACATTTGAGAGCATTAGGGAACCTGGACATGGATGTTTTTAGTAATCCATGTTTTCTTTCCATTTGGGCTTTTATACAATCATAAGTGTGACCTTTGCATTTTGTGTCCAGAATATTTCTGTGATTAAATGTATATGAAGATCAGGTGACATGAGTCCACTTCCACCATTTCAGGGAGCAATATTTTGAAGATGTATAAATTAGTATTGGGGGTACAAAGAGGTGTACACTGTGTCTATGAATATAGAGATAATGCATGAATAGACCATAGTGTGAATAAATAATATAACTGGTTCCACTTTAAATAATGGATAGAATTGATATCTGAAAAGATATAAGAAATCTTATATTGACATACAATCATTCATTCAAACCAGTTATACATCTAATGGTAATATCAGAGTGATAATTAATATGAATGGTATGTGAGTTTTGCTTCCAAAGTGATTATGGAAATCAAAATTAATGTGTTTGGTATGAAATCTCATGAAAAGACCAGTCAAGAAACTTAGAGGAATACATGTGTTCTGAAGCAGGACGTGATTAAAAGTGAAACAAATGCCTTTAAATTTTTGAACTTGTGGATGAAATCATATATCCTATGATGTCCATAAACTGAAAAAATAATAATGTACCAATATTGAATAAAAATGAACTTCAAAATACACATCATGTCCCGTAGGATTCTACTTGCATTGATGTTTAACTGATTCAGTTACTGTAAAAATATTAGGATTTGTAAGCTCCATTCACTGAAGTTAGTTTTCAGTACTAGGAAATAATTATGTATTTCAGGCAGATGAATATTTCTGAGAATTATCTTGTGAAAAGTTGATTATAAACCACATATAGAAACATGAGTGAATTTAAGGAGTGTATAATAAGAAACATATATTTCACATTTTGAAAAATCTGGACAGTATATATATATATATATATATATATATATATATATATATATATATATATATATATAGATAGATAGACAGACACACACAGACATTATAATGTAGCAATCTATATGCTAATCGAAATTCACCGTGTAATACATATCATCCACATATCCAAAAATATTCATTTTACTGAACATCGATTTATATATAATGTTGTTCATCTAGGAAATTCACCAATAGGTTTAATTTTCAGTTCCATCATGATTTAGGGGGATTGATATCTTATCAAAATATGTATCTTTCAAAATCAGTGAGCTTACAAAAATGTACTTGTGATACCAGGTAGGATTCTAAATATGCATAAAAAATACATGTGATGAATAGGCTACAGAGAATGGGAGACAGAAATTTACATATGTGTTAACTTTAAAAACTCATTGAGAACTATTACTATGAAAAGTTGACTAGATTTATAACACATACCCTTGATAAAGCAGAAGGGAAGTAAAAGTATGCACCATGCCTCCTATGAACGGCCTGTATTTCTATTCTGTTAGGTTTCTTGTTCTCCATCATATTAGGATTAGTAGTCAGAGTCTAGTAGGTTATGGGTTAATGTCAGGGATTCATTATTTCAAATGGAAAATATGAAAATGAATCTAATGTGTATGCAAATATGTGCTACACAAAAATCATCCCACTCTCATCCAGAACAATGCCTTGACATAACCTTCGCCCCAATTAAGACACAATTAGTGGAGAAGAGTTAGAAAATCTGTGAATACATATGTGGAAATGAAAATGCTCAGGAGTTCACAGCCTAGGAGGCGGTAGAGGAATTTCCAAAAGTATGGGATAGGGTAAATACTCCACAAATATGGAGTTCTGCTGGCCTAATGACTCTTTGAGAAACTGCCTTTGAGGTTGGGCCCTTGTAATATATGTTGTTGTCAAGAGCTTCAGCTTCCTTTGTAGTGAGACAATCAAAGCTGGATCTGCATATATGTGACCTGAAGGACATGGTTTCTTCTTCTCTAGTGAACATGAGGCAGCAGTTCTAAATTCCCTCATTGTAGGTAAACTGTGGCCACTGGGAGCTAAGTGTCTCCTCGCGTGGACTGAGAAGCCATTTGGTCATTCTCCACTTTTCCTGGTGATTCTTACTGCTGCACTGGGAGTTTGGTATTGGCTTCAGTAAATACCATGAGTTCAACGGGGACACAGTGCTGGAGGGAGTACTCTCACGTGTGGTGGGTCAGGGTGTGCAGGAGAACGCCCCAACCAGGCTTCTATTCAACAAAGCTTGCCCCCTTGTCTGTAGCAACCCAATTCTGAACATTGCCCTAAAACCTCTCAATGTAACAAGATGCCTTTACATATAAGGGTCTGCTGGCTGCACCATGTCAGTCAAAAGGCATTTGGAAGCCAATGGCAGATCCATGTGGCCCCATCACAGATGTTTTATCATACACCTTCAAACCACTGCTCTAGGCCCACTACTAAGCAGGTTCCAACGTACTGGCATCTTTGTTCTACACCATTTTCATGAAACCCAGTAAATCAAGGCACTGTCTGGTACACTCATGATCAGCAACAGAACATCCAATGATTCTCCAGTGCCACCTGCTCTTGGGAATTATTCCATGGTATTTATCTAGCCATTTTTTAAGGATGAAGTTGGTGTCACTGTGGATTTCAATTCATTCAGGAACCATTAAATGGTGAGGAAGCTCATTTCAATGAAAGCTCAGGAGAACTCTCACAGGCAAGTCTTCCCAAAGAGTGGCCAAAAGGTCAAATGAAGCCTGGCCCATTGAGGTCTACAATGTGAGTTCCATGTGTTATTTGACTCTCAAGTATGGCTGCCAAGTCTTTCAGAATGAAATCATGTGATATCCTAGCTGAGATTCCCAGTGCTCTGTGGAAAGCCATCCTGGGCCTAAATCTCAGTCTCCAAGGGCAACTCTCCTGCATGGCCTTCTAAAATCCCAACAGAATTCATGGTAATGCTTCTCTGAGTTCAGTTCCAAAACTCAGTCTCTAAGGGGAATCACACCATAGTTCAAGCCCAGGTTGATCCAGGAATCTCTTCCTACTGCCACACAACTGACCACAATTAATACCAAAACACTCCCACATGGCCCTCATCTTCTTTTATATAGACACTCATCATAACCTCTGGGTTGAGGTTTCCATGAGGGGTGCATACCAAGACAGTGTCCAAAATAATCTCCCTTGCCTCTAATTTGCCTAAAGTCAGGGTGGCCTGGAAACCCTTCCTGTTAACCAGGAATGATCAAATACGCCTGCCATTAATACTGATGTACTTCTCCAAATAATCACACTGGGCCAAGTGGCTGATTCAGACACATCTCTTTACAAAGCAATAAAACAAAGAGCCACAGGTGATGCCTATTCATTTCCATTTGAAAACTCTTTTCTTCAGGATTCACACAGGGGTGGCCTAAGGCAAAGACCTTCTAGATATTCACAGCACCAGAACCATAGGTAAGCAAAATTCCCAAAGCAGGGTTTCTCCACATAGACTTTACTGGTCACACTGATATCTGAGTTTCCTGAGATGCTCCCATTTCCTTCAGCTCTCCAGTACATGGCCATGTCACAGTATCTTGAACAGAAAACCATGAGCCTATTCCGGAGAGTGCCCAGAATTCAGGAATAAAACAGGAAATTAGGAAGATAGTAATTGCTACCCATCCATAAGGAAAGCTGCAGTCCAATCATAAATTGGGCAGTATGAATTCTGGGAAGCATTATACTAGACAGGACACATTCATTGATGCATTATGTTTTCTAATGTCTACAACTACAAACACAGTGGATACATAGACATAGAAACACTTGCCTTGTCAAACGACTTACTAGAAACAGTCCACTTCAAATCAAACAAACTGCCTTTCCTACCAATTCTCAGAACATGAGAAAAAACAACAAACTCACACCCACAACAACATAGGACTTTCTTCCCCCAAGTAGGTCTTTGACTCTCCGGAATTACCTCTGATTGTTGTACCATACTATGTTCCCCCAAAATGCCCTGTACTGTCTCAGATCTGGACTCCTTGGCAAACTCTTTGAAGTTGTCAGGAGCCAGCTTTGAGCCACTACCTTCTTTCTCAGGAAAGGCCACTCTCCAAAGCTCTCCTGGCATTTGGCCATTCTCAAATCAGTAGGTACCAAGAAAGACTGATTCTGTCCTTGGTAAAACCAAACAAGTGAGCCCAGTGGGACTGGGTCTGGGACTGGTTCTGTGTGCCTGGCTTCTGGGATTCCAAGTTCAGAGTGTTCCAAGACCAAGGAAGTGAGATAGGTCACTTCCGTTCGGAACTGAATGAGGTCACTGGTTTGGCAACCACTTTGTCCTAACAGTTCCTTCAAAGGGTCCCATGAGATGGAGGCTGCCCCTACTTTCTGTGACACTTTCACAACTTAGAACGATATATCAACCATAGGCACCCGGGAACAGCTCTCACACAGACCTGGTTTGGTCCATCTTCTCTACATTAAGAAGAGAGAGGCTGATTCATAAACATCCCTTCATCCTAACCAGGTTGTTTGCCTTACATGATGACTTTTGCCCTCTCAGGTCCTTTATAGCTGCCTTCATCTTCCCCAGGGATAATTTCTGCATGGACCTTTGAGGTTCTCAGTGGGTGGAAGATCCCCTATATTCCTCTATATTAAGACCAACTCTGTCCCTGTTCTTCTATAAAGTTAGATTGAGGGAACAATGTATGGTTAGGGTTAATAACATGTTCTATTTAAGTTAGGAATCATTCTGCTGGATGAATAATGGTATTGGGAACCTGGGATATTTATAAGAATATAGATTTGAAATATAAGTATGAAAACAGAAATCTAGGTAAGATTTTAAGCCCAGAAGCGCATTGGGCCCTTGATTGGAATACTTAGCATTGAATTTCGTTCGCACAGATGTCTCTGATAAATCAATATACAATGGCATATCATCTTGTACCCTGGATGATTGAATGTAGAAGAGTTCATCCAGTCAAAAAGGGATAGTTGTTAGGATTAGGAAGATAGTCGGTCTGTTTCGGAAGAAGAGTGAGTATAGGATTTGGACCAAAAGTTCAATAGCCCTAGGTTTTCGGTTAGAGAGTGAATGTAAATTTCAGCACATGTGGAGAGTCAGTCACAATGATGAACTGGGAAAATTATGTAGGAAATCAGATATCAATACACACATTATGAAATCAGGCAAAGTATAAAGTGAATGATAGGATTAGACATTATCAACAAGGTTGAGTTTCAATATATAATCTTAGGAAGAAACAAATATTTAGTCACCAATATGATTGACATTTGAGAGCATTAGGAAACCTGGACATGGATGTTTTTAGTAATCCAGGATCACTTTCCATCTAGGATTTGCTACAATCAGAAGTGTGACCTTTGCATTTTGTGATCAGAATATTACTCTGATAAAATGTATATGTAGATCAGGTGACATGAGTATTTCTTCTAACATTTTGGGAGCAATATTTTGAAGAGGTATAAATTAGTATTGGGGGTACACAGAGTTGTACCCTGTGTCTATGAATGTTGAAGAAATGAATGAATTGACAATACTGTGAATAAATAATATACTGTTTCCACTTTAAATCATGGATTGAATTGATATCTGAAAATATATAAAAATCTTATATTGATATACAATCATTCATTCCAACGAGTTATACATCTAATGGTAATATTAGGGTTATGTTTTATCATGAAGGGTGTGTGAGTTTAGCTTCAAAAGTTATTATGGAAATGGAAAATAATGTGTTTGGAAAGAAATCTCATGAAAAGATGAGTCAAGAAATATAGAGGAATTCATATGTTCTGAAGCAGGATTTGATTGTAAGTATAAAAAAAGCCTATAAATTTCCTAACTTGTGGATGAAATATATATCCAATGATGTGCAAAAACTGAAAAAATAGTAATGCACCAGTTTTGAATGAAAATGAACGTCAAAATACACATCATATCCCATAGGAATCTACTTGCATTGATGCTAAACAGGCTCAGTTACTGTAGAAATATTATGATTTGTATGCACTATTCACTGAAGTTAGTTTTCAGTACTAGGAAACGAATACGTATTTCAAGTGGATGAATTTTTATGAGAATAATCTTGTGAAATGTTGACTATAAATTTACATATATGAACACGAATGAATTTAGGGAGTGTATAATAAGAAACATATATTTCATATTTTGAAAAATCTTGAGAGTTTATATATATATATATATATAGATAGATAGATAGATAGATATAGATATGTGTGTGTGCATTTATGTATTTATATATATATATATATATTTATATATATATATATATATATATATATATATATATATACACACACACACACACACACACACACACACACACACAGACACTAAAATGTATCAATATGCATGCCAATCGAAATTCACTATGAATCATATATCATCCACAGATCCAAAAATAATCATTTTACTGAACATGGATTTATGTATAATATTGTTCAACTAGGAAGTTCACCCATAGGTTGAAGTTTCAGTTCCAACAGCGTTTAGGAGGAGTGATCTCTTCCCACAATTTGTATCTCCCAAGACAGCCAAACTCACAAGGATATACGTGTGATACCAGTTATGTTTCTATATTTGCATATAAAAATACATGTGCTGAACAGGCTGCAGAGAAAGGGAGACAGGAATTCACATATTTGTTAACTTTAAAAACACATGGAGATCAATTTCAATTAAAAATTGACTAGATTTATAACACCTACCCTTTATCATTCAAAAGGAAAGTCCAACTATACACCATGCCTTCTCTGAACTGCTTTCATTTCCATTCTGTTTGGTTATTTTTGTCCATCATTTTAGGATTAGTAGTCAGAGTCTATTAGGGTATGGGTTAATGTCAGAAATTCAGTAATTCGAATGGAAAATAGGAAAATGAATCCAATGTGTATGCAAATATGTGCTACACAAAAATATTCCCACTCTCATCCAGAACATTGCCTTTACATTACCTTTGCCCCAAATAAACACAATTAGAGAAGAAGAGTTAGGAAATCTGTGAATACATATCGGAAATGGAAAATATTCAGGAGTTCACAATCTTGGATGTGGTAGAGGAGTTTCCAAAAGTGAGGGACAGGGTAAACACTCCACAAACATGGAGCTCATTGGGCCTAAAGACTCTTGAGAAACTGCCTCTGAGGTTGGGCACTTGAAATATATGTTGTTGTCAGGAATTTTAGCATCCTTTCTAGTGAGACCAACAAAGCTGGGTCTGATCTCTGTGACCTGGAAGATATGGTTTTTTATTTTCCAATGAACATGAGGAAGCAGCGCTGAATTCTCTCTTTGTAGGTAAACTGTGGCCACTGGGGTCTAAGTGTCTTCCCATGTGGACTGTGAAGCCATTTGATCATCTTCCACTTTTCGAGGTGTTTCTTGCTGCTGCACTGTGAATTTGGTATTTGCTTCAGGAAATGCAAGGAGTTCAACAGGTACCAGTGATGGAGGGAGTTCTGTCACATGTGGTGGGTCAAGGTCTGCAGGAAAATGCACCAACCAGGCTTCTACCCCACATAGCTTGCCCGCTTGTCCATAGCAATCTGATTCTGAACATTGCCCGGAAACCTCTCCATATAACAAGATGCTTTTATATAATAGGGTCTGCTGACTTCACCATGTCAGTCTCAAGCCATTTGGAATCCAAGGGCAGATCCACATGGTACCACCACAGATTTTTTATCACATACCTGCACACCACTGCTCTAGGCCCACTACTCAGCAGTCTCCAACTTACAGGGATCTCTTTTCTACACTGTTTTCATGAAACCAAGTAAATCCAAGCACAGTCTGGTACACTCATGACCAGCAACAAGTCATCCAAAGTTTCTCCATTGCCACCTGGTCATTGAAATTTCAAAAAATTCATGGTATGTATTTAGCTATTTTTCAAAGATGAAGTTGGAGGCACTGTGGGTTTCAAATTATTTAGGAAACATTAAATGGTGAGGAAGCTCATTTCAAAGAAATCTCTGGAGAACTCTCACAGGCAAGGCTTCCCAAAGAGTGGCCAATATTTCACATGAATCCAGGCCCATTGAGGTCTAAAATGTGAGGTCTATGTGTGTTTTGACTCTCAATTATGGCTGCCAAGACTTTCAGAATAAAATCACGTGAAATCCTGGCTGAGATTCCCAGTGCTCTGTGGAAGCCACCTTGGCCAGGATCTCAGTTTTCAGGATGACTCTCATGTGTTGCCTCCTAAAATTCCAACACAATTCATGGCAATACTTCTCTGAGGACAGTTCCAGAATTCAGTCTCTAATAACACCAGAGTTCAAGCCCAGGTGAACTAAGTCATCTCTTCCAACCGCCACACAAACGACCAGAATTAAAACCAAAACACTCCCACATGGCCCTCAACATTCTCCATATAGACACTTATCATAACCTCTGGCTGGAAATTTCCATGAGGGGCACAGACAAAGACAGTATCCAAATAAGTTCCCTTGCCCTCATTTGCCTAAAGTCAGGGTGGCCTGGACACCCTTCCTGAGAACCAAGAGTGATTAAATAATCCTGCACTTAATACTGCTCTGCATCTCCAATTTGGGGCCTACTTACTTTCAGGTATAGATTCTTTATGTGATTTGGAGTCATGAGAAAAGCCAAGCACCTCTGGGCTAGTCTCTGCAGGGTTTGAAGAACTCATTTGACCCAAAAGATCCCTATTCTCACTTGATGGATTTCAGGAACCTAACAGAGGAAAGCAAAAGACTTAATCCACACTGACTCCTCATTTGGCCATTTTGGTTTTGGATGCACACATGGTATCTTTCTTTAGATCCATCAGGTGCTAAGAATCTAAGCCACAGCATCACACAGGGTCATGAGGCTGATTCAGACACATCCCTTTCCAAAGCAATCAAGCAAAGAGCCACAGGTGATGCCCATTCATTTGCATTTGAAGACTCTTTTCTTCAGGCTTCACAAAGGAGTAGTCTGAGGCAAAAAGCTTTCTGAAATTCAGGACAACAGAACAATAGGTAAGCAAATGGCCCAAAGCAGGATTTCTCCACTGAGACTTTCCTGGTCACACTGATATCTGAGTTTTCTGAGATGCTCGCCATTCCCTTTAGCTATCCAGTACATGGCCATGCCACAGAGCTTGGAGGTGGTATATATATTGGACACATAACCATGAGCCTATTTTGGAGAGTGGAGTGAATTCAGGAACAAAATAGAAACTTAGGAAGATAGTAGGTGTTGCCCATTCATAAGGCAAGCCGCAGTCCATTCATAAATTGGCAGGATGAATGTTGGGAAGATTTCTACTAGACAGGAGTCATCCATTGATGCATTCTCTTTTCTGATGTCTAGAACCACGGACACAGTGGGATACACAGACTTAGAAACACTCGCCTTTTCATAAGACTTATTAGAAACAATTCACTTCAAATCAAAAAACCGCCTTTATTACCTATTCTCAGAACATGAGACCAAACCACAAACCAACAGCCACATCCACAAAGACAATTTCTTCCCCCAAGTCAGTCTGAGAGTATCCATAGTGTCCTCTGATTGGTGGGCCATACTATGTTACCCCGAAATGTCCTGTCCTGTCTCAGATCTGGTCTCCTTGGTCAACACTGTGAAGTTCTCAGGAGCCAGCGGTGATCCACTAACTGCTTTCTCAGGAAAGGCCACTCTTCAGAGCTTTCCTGGCATTTGGGCATCCTCACCTCCGTAGGTACCAAGAAAGACTGACTCTGTCCTTGGTAAATCCGAACAATTGAGACCACTTGGACTGGGACTGGGACTGAAACAGGATTTGGGTGCCTAGCTTCCTGGATCTCAAGTTCAGAGTGTTCCATCACAAAGGATGTTAGGTGAGGTCACTTCCTTCATGATCTGAATGAGGTCACTGCCTTGGCAACCACTTTGTTCTAACAGTTGCTTCAAAGTGTCCCATGAAATGGAGGCTGCCCCTACATCCTGTGACACTTTCAAAAGTTCGAATGGTATATCAACCATAGGCACCCGGAAAGTGCACACTGGCCTGGTTTGGTCCTTCTTCTCCATATTAAGAAGAGAGAGGCTGATTCAGACACATCCTTCATCCTGACCAGGTTGTTTTCAATGGAAGATGACTTTTGCTCTCTCAGTTCCTACATATGTGCCTACAACTTCTCCAGAGATCATTTTGCGTGGACCTTTGAGTTTCTCAGCAGTTGGAAGAAACCGTACATTCCTGTATTTTAAGATAAACTCTGTCCCTGCTCTTCTGTAAAGTTAGATTGAGGGAAGAGTGTATGGTTAGGGTTAATAACAGTTTCGATTGGGGTTAGGAATCATTCTGCTGAATGAATAATGGTATGGCGAACCTTCGATATTTTCAAGAATATATAGGTAAAATATAAGTACGAAAACAGAAATAAAGGTAATATTTGAAGCCCAGAAGGGCATTGGGTCTTTGATTGCAATATTTAGCTTTGATTTCTTTTCTGCACAGATGTCTCAGATAAATCAATATACAAAGGCATAGGACCTTGTACTTTGAATGATTGATTGTCAAAAAGAACTTCCAGTCAAAAATGGATAGTCGGGGGGCTGGGGATGTGGCTCAAGTGGTAGCGCGCTCGCCTGGCATGCGTGCGGCCCGAGTTCGATCCTCAGCACCACGTACAAACAAAGATGTTGTGTCTGCCAAGTACTAAAAAAACTAAATGTTAAAAAATTCTCTCTCTCTCTCCCTCTCTCTCTAACTCTTTCTTTAAGAAAAAAAATTTAAAAAAGCATAGTCGGTAGGATTAGGACGATAGTTGGTAAGTTTAGAACGGAGAGTAAGTATAGGATTTGCACCAAAAGTTCTTTAGCTATGGGGTTTCGGGTATAGAGTGAATGTAAATGTCAGCACTTTTGAAGAGTCAGTCACAATGATGTACTGGGGAAAATATGTAGGAAAGCAGATTTCAATAGAGACATTAGGAAATCTGGCAAAGTATATTCGGTAATGAAAATTTAGTAAAATAGGTAAATGTCGCTTGCTGTTTTTCTGTATGCTTAACAAAACACTATTGAAATCTTGAGAACTGTTTGCTAATCTTGTTCCCAGAATGTGCTGTCCCCAACTGCCAACCTACAGAATGTACTCATTCACCCGGTTGCACGCAAACTGCTCACTCGCCCAGACCAAACAATAAAGTTCCCTCTCTGCCCTCTCCAAGGAAAGTATATAAGCTCTGCTTAAGCTGTTCTCAGGGCTCTCTGCTCTATTCAAGTGAGCTCTGAGCCCCAACATGCTGAATCCCCAATAAACCCTTTGCTTTTGCATGAGACAGTCTCTTGGTGGGCTCTTCACCCGATGCTCGCCTGACCTTTACATATGGAGGTTCCACTGAGATCCGGCAGCGGCGAACGAGAGACCCCAACAGGCTCCTCTTGGGGTATGTATGGTGCCTCTTTCTGGTTTCAGGTTTCAGGTTAGGGCTTCGCAAAATGGCTGTCAATGAAGAGTGTGAGCTCTCTCCGACGGTGGCTGACATACGTGTCACAGAGCCACAGGCCACATCCCTGGGGGATGCTCCAGAGTATTCGGGAAATCGAGGAGCAATAGTCTCCTCAATTCAGTGATATTTTGTTTCAGATTCAGTATCGCCAGCCCATCGGGTTGGGCCAGATACTTAGTCCTGGTCTCAGTGTTCGAAGTTCCATTGTCTGTCTTTATTTTCTTGTCTTGTCTGTGTCGTGTGTCGTTGCTTTTACTGTTTGTGTATCTTTCATTATGGGACAGAGCACTTCAATGCCTGTGTCCCTAACCCTCGATCACTGGACCAAAGTACCCTTAAGGGCTCAGAATCTTTCTTTTTCAGTAAAATTCTGGACCTGGCAGACTCTCTGTGCCTCAGAATGGCCCACCTTTGTATTCGGATGGCCCCTAGAAGGATCTTTCTACTTCCCACTAATTTAAAAAGTCAGATGATATTGTCTTTCAGCCAGGGCCACATAGCCATCTGGATCAACAGCCATATATCTTAACTTGGCAGGACCTCTGCAAATCTCCTTCATGGGTGAAGCATTTCCTTGCCCCTACCCCCACTCCTACTGCTTCCCCCATGATCTCTCAAACCCTCTGCTCCTCCTCCTCCTCCAACCTCTGTTCTCCCTGAGACACAAGATTTGACTCTACTGGACTCTCGTCCCCCTCCTTATCTCCTGCCCAAGTCCCCCAAAGACCAACACCCTCTAAGTGATTCCCCTGCTGCTGACTCAACCTCTCCACCATTGGAGAAAGCTAAGCCAGCCCAGCGCCCTCCAGATAATTTCCCCGCGGCACACACAGCCCCTCCTCTTCTGGAGGAAGCTAGCCCGGCTAAAGGTACTCACCAGCGGTGAATGATTGAAAAACCTGGAACTCGAATGATGCTCCCCCTCCATCCCTAGGGGCCAATGATTGACAACGGCCTTGGGGGAAAAATGCAAGCCTACCAGTATTTACCTTTCTCCTCTTCAGACCAATATAACTGGAAAAATAAAAATCCCCGTTTTACCGAGGACCCCAACCGGCTCCTAGGTGTGGTTGAGTCATTGATGTTTTCACACCAGCCTACTTGGGATGACTGCCAACAACACCTAGGGTTGTCTCTTCATGACAGAGAAACAAAAGAGAATCCTCCTGGATGCTAGAGAAAAATATCCTCTGACCAGATGTGTAACCGACAAAACTTCCCAACATATTTAACCCGGCTTTCCCTTGAATCAACGAAACTGGGACCCCAAAACCTTTGAAGGTAGGGAGCATCTGTCCACTTATCACTGGGCTCTAATTGTGGGTATCTTAGTGGCCGCTAGGCGACTTACAAATTTTGCCAAGTTAAGAGAGATTATTCAAGGGCCTGATGAATCTCCCTCTATGTTTTTAGAGAGAATTATGGAGGCATATAGGAGATATACTCTTTCGATCCTCAGGCAGAGGATCAAAAGTCATCTGTCAAGATGGCCTTTATGGGCAAGCTGCCCTGGATATTAAAAGAAAGTTACAATGCTTAGATGGATTACAAGATATGACTTTGAGAGATTTAGTCAGAGTAGCCGAGAAGGTATACTATAAGAAAGAAAGTGAGGAAGAGTAGGGAGCAAAGGAAGGATAAAAGAAACAAAAGACAGACTAAGGCATTGACTAAGGTCCTGGTCACAACAACAAATAGGCCAGAAATAAGAAACATGGAGACAGGAAGGGATACCGGGGCCCAGACTAGAGGCCACCCCTGGCCTCAATTTAATGTGCCTACTGTAAAGAAAAAGGACACTGCTTCAAAGAGTGCCATTGAAAGAGACAGCCACTCTAGCCAGCCATTCTGACTCTGGAGGATGACTAAGAATGTTGGGTCTCAGATCCCCTCTGAGAGCTCAGGGTAAATTTTGAAGTGGAGGGGACCCTAGCAAACTTTGAAGTGGATACAGGGGCAATATACTCTGCCCTTATGGCCCCATTGGTCTCTCTATCAAATAAAAAGGTCTCTAATTCAAGGGGCTAATGGCAGAAAATATCGGGTTTGGACAACTAAGAGGACCATGGACCAGGGGAAAGGAAAAATCCATCACTCGTTCTTAGTAATCCCAGAATGCCCGGCCCCATTGATGGGCAGAGATCTGCTCACCAAGCTCCGGGCCAAAATAACTTTTAACCCTGAAGGCCCACAAGTGGAATTTCTAAATCCTTCAATAAAAACTCCTATAGTCACGGCTCTAAATATGTCAGTAGAAAATGTATATCAACTCACTCACCTTGGTTCAAAGAAATTGCATTCATTCCTGAAGGATGAAGAACAGAGTTTTTTACTAACCGACTCAAAGCAAAAGGAAATAACTGAATGGGTAACAAAAGCCTGTCAGGTCTGTCATGGTTAATGCTTACCCTTCCAAGCTTCCTGCAAAAAAGCACCTACGAGGAACCAGACCAGGACAATTCTGGGAAGTGGACTTTACTAAAATTAAGCCAGCAAGGTTTGAAATTAAATATCGCCTAGTCTTTGTAGATATATTTTGAGGATGGATTGAAGCCTTTTCCAGGAAAAAAGAAAAAAAACGAAACAGCGCAAATGGTTGTCAAGAAGATCCTGAAAGATATTTTTACAAGATATGGCCTGCCTAAAGTAATAAGGTCTGATAATGGACTGGCGTTTGTAGCCCAAGTAAGTCAGGGGTTAGGCAAGACCCTGGGGATTAATTAAAAGTTACATTGTGCTTATAAACCACCGAGTTCAGGACAGGTAGAAAGAATGAATAGAACCATTAAAGAGACCATAACGAAATTAAGCTTAGAAACCTGCATAATAGATTGTACTATGCTCCTTCCTTATGCACTATTTCATGGAAGAAACACTCCCTCTGTTTCTTTGTGTAACCTTACCCCCTATGAAATTGTCCATGGTTCCCCTCCTTCAGTAAGGGACCTAACCCCAACTCTAAGACCTAACGGTTCCTTCCACACCCCATTGCTTGACTGAATTAAAGCTCTTGAAAGAACTCAGGGATACCTGTGAAAACAGATGGCCAATGCCTATCAACCTGGGGACGAATGGACTCTACATCAATATCAAGTAAGAGACTTCATCTACATAAGTCGACATCAGGTGTCATCCCTGAAACCCCACTGGAAATGACGATACAAGGTGCTACTTATAACACCTACAGCGGTAAAGGAAGACAGAATCACTTCCTGGATCCATACCTCTCATCTCAAGCCTGCGCCCTGCCAGACTCTGGCTGGAAAATGGAAAAGATTGGTAAAACTTTCAAATTGTGTATTTACCCTGTGTCTAAGGCTATAGACTCTTCCCTTGACCACCAGTAGTCCTAAACCTATTAAACCCGTTCAGCAGTGATGGCTGATCACAAATCCTACTGGTAAAGAAGTATGATCTATCTCGCATGCAGCCCACTTAGGGACTTGGTGGACATCTATCCACCCAGACATTTGTCAGATGGCTATAGGTCTTTCCTATTGGGATATACCTGATGAAGAGGATCCCACTAAATTTCCATTAAATCCATTCTGCACCATTGATAATGGAAACAATCATTATGGATGTAGGGACACGCGAGCCAGATGCAGGTTGGCTAGCCTAGATTACTATGTTTGCCCGGTGGACTACCAAAGCCACAAACAGTCACGGTTGTGTGGGGGGAATGCGGACTTCTTCTGTATGTCTAGGGATGTGATCATACAGGCAGTGCATGATGGAACCCAAACTCCTCATCAAATTCTGTACACAGCATTGGCCCTATTACCAATTAGATCACCCAAACTGTTGGCCCCTAGAGGGGTCTCTAGATCCTCAAATTCTGCATGACCTTTTTAACTTCTGAATGTCCTCAAAAGGGTGAAAGGAGATTTCCCTATGTGGAGGCCTTTTCCCTCCTTCGCTCACATCCTGAACTATGCTTCTCCAATAGGTCCTCACACTCAGCCTTCCGCTCCAGACTCTCTGCTGTCACTCTCACCTCAGCAACATGATTTCTCCCCTCCAATTACTAGATCAAAAACCCAAACCTCCACCGGATCTCAGACCATTTCCCCCTTTCTGAGGTAGCAGGTACTGAGGTAACCCTCCACCGAATCACTCCTCTCTTCTCCAGTCAGTGCCCACACCGGGTCCCACCAGTTCCTCTTAACAGCTAACCCAAAGCTCAAACCAGCTGAGGAGAACCCTCAGACCCCTATCCAAGATGTAGTGAAAATGGCCTTTAAAGTTTCTTTGTCATTAGTGAAAACAGGTTACTAAGAATTTAAAGTCCCTCACAGGCTTTTAGGGATACTAACTCCTATCTTCTCCTCTGTTCTACCTGTTCTACTGCTCACCTTTTTGTTGCTAGGAAAATCACAAACACCTTTGCCAGTATTCTTTCACATCTCTGCTACCTCATTCTCAGATCCACGGAGCTGCTCACAGCCATGCCTTCCCCATCTCCCCCCTCTGTTCCAGGCCCACAGAAAAACATTAATTGACCTTCTACGGAAGTCTTCAGCATGGCTGACTTTAGGACTTTCAGGAAAAGAGTCCCCATGAAAGACTTCAAAGTAGATAAACTTCCTCTTTCCATGTTGCCCTGTTGTACTTGGTCACTGGCTAAAAATATCAGCACTCCTAAGTTAGACACCCCCTTACTAGTTTTTCACAAAATATGTGAACAAGGCCTTTGGCATTGATCTGGGGCTTCACAGAGATGGCTACATTTCAAAGATAAAGAAGTTACCAACTGGGCTCCATGGTAACAGCTGGAAGGGGGAAAAATAAAGGGAAAAAAAAGCTCTCCTTCACCCAGGTGTCCTTGAAAAGTTAACTTGCCCAGAACAGAGGAATAAAACAGAAAAAAATCTGCTTTTTGTGAACTTCTGCAGGCTGTGAACTTCTGCGCCCCTTCCCTTATATGTTGGGTACAAAATTCTGAAACTACCTAAACGTGAGTTTCAGGGAATTAATTGATTATAACAGAAGTAATGCCCTCTGAATCCGGTTGCTAATAAAATGGAAAGTTTCCCTGTTTTTGGTAGTATCTTAGGTGCCGTGCCTTGTCCGTCTCTACAACAGTATAATTCTATAGACTTAAACATTGTTTATGTTTTCAAGAAATTGTCAAGACGATGTGATTAAATGTGTAAAGGTGCAGATGTTTCCCAGAGTGCTTTATCATAATGCAGGTTCATTTGAAGTTCAAATAGGGGGGCATAAAACTCGGTTCCACTGAGAACATATATCCATCACTTTAGCCATCCTATTAGGAATAGGAGTTGCTGCAGGCGTGAGCACAAGAACCACTGCCTTGGTCCATGGGATACAACAAATGACACAATTAGAAGCAGCAATAGACCAAAACTTAAAGATATTAGAATCCTCCATCTTGGCTTTGCAGGAATCTTTAACCTCTCTCTCTGAAGTTATTTTACAGAAAAGGCGAGGGTTGAACCTCCTCTTCATGAAAGAAGGGGGCCTTTGTTCTGCATTGATGGAGAATGTTGTGTTTTTGCCGACCATACTGGAGTTGTAAAAAAATCTAGGAGTAAATTAAATAGATGCCTTGAAGAGTGTCAATGAGAGAGAGAGGCCCAAAAAGTGTGGTTTGAGTCTTGGTTCACACAGTCCCCCTGGTTAACTACGCATTTATCAACCCTGGACAGTTCAATAATAATCCTCATATTATTGCTAACTATAAAACCCTGTTTGCTCAACCGTGTAATTTCTTTTTTCCAAGCTCAAATTGGATGAGTTAAACTTATGGTAATACCCCACTAGCAAACATAGAATGTGACACCCCGCAATGATCACTTTTATGATTAAAAGTAGCCAGAAGAAGAAGTGGGGAATGAAAGGTTAATTGAATAGGCACTTTTCACTTCCTTTTTTCCTGTATGCTTAACAAAACACTGTTGAAATCTTGAGAAATGTTTGCTAATCTTGTTCCCAGAATGTGCTGTCCCCAACTGACTAACTGCAGAATGTGCTCCCTCACTGGGTTGCATGCAAACTGACCACTCGCCCTGACCTATCAATAAACTTCCCTCCCTGCCGTCACCAAGGAAAGTGTATAAGCTCTGCTTAAGCTGTTCTAAGGGCTCTCTACTCTATTCAAGTGAGCTCTGAGCATCAGCATGCTGGACCCCCAATAAACACTGCGCTGTTGCATGAGATAGTCTCTTGGTGGTCTCTTCTTTCGACCTCATCCGACCTTTACTTGGATAATTAAATGTAGAAGAGAACATCCATTCAAAAAGGGATAGTCGGTAGGATTAGGAATATAGTTGGTAGGTTTAGGAAGAAGACTGTGTATAGGATTTGGAACAAAAGTTCCTTAGCAATAGGGTATCGGTTAGAGAGTGAATGTAAATGTCAGCACATGTGAAGAGTCAGTCACAATGATGAACTGGAGAAAATATGTAGGAAATCAGATATCAATACACACATTATGAAATCAGGCAAAGTATAAAGTGAATGATAGGATTAGACATTAACAACAAGGTTGAGTTTCAATGTATTCTCTTAGGAAGAAACAAATATGTAGTCAGCAATATGATTGACATTTGAGAGCATTAGGCAACCTGGACATGGATGTTTTTAGTAATCCAGGATCACTTTCCATTTAGGATTTGCTACAATCATAAGTTTGACCTTTGCATTTTGTGATCAGAATATTACAGTGATAAAATGTATATGTAGATCAGGTGACATGAGTATTTTTTCTAACATTTCTGGGAGCAATATTTTGAAGACGTATAAATTAGTGTTGGGGGTACACAGAGTTGTACCCTGTGTCTATGAATATAGAAGTAATGCATGAATTGACAATACTGTGAATAAATAATATAACTGTTTCCACTTTAAATCATGGATTGAATTGATATCTGAAAATATATAAGAAATCTTATATTGATATACAATCATTCATTCCAACGAGTTATGCATCTAATGGTAATATTAGGGTTACGTTTTATCATGAAAGGTGTGTGAGTTTAGCTTCAAAAGTGATTATGGAAATGGAAAATTATGTGTTTGGTAAGAAGTCTCATGAAAAGACGAATCAAGAAACCTAGAGGAATACATGTGTTCTGAAGCAGGAAGTGATTGTAAGTATAAAAAAACGTATAAATTTCCTAACTTGTGGATGAAATATATATCCTAGGATGTGCAAAAACTGAAAAAAATAGTAATGTACCAGTGTTGAAAGAAAATGAATGTCAAAATACATATCATGTCCCATAGGAATCTACTTGCATTGATGTTAAACTGGGTCAGTTACTGTAGAAACATTAGGATTTGAAAGGACCATTTACTAAAGTTAGTTTTCAGTACTAGGAATCAAATATATATTTCAGGTGGATGAATATATCTGAGCATAATCTTGTGAACATTTTATTATAAATCCACATTCATGACATGAATGAATTTAGGGAGTGTATATGAGACACATATATTTCATATTTTGAAAAATCAGGAGGGTGTAAAATATATATATATATATATATATATATATATATATATATATATATATATATATATATATATATATATATATCACAGATACATTAAAAAGTAGCAATATATAAATATATATGGGTATCAAAATTTATCTTGAAATATATATCATCCACAGATTAAAAAGTATTCATTTTAGTGAACATGGATTTATGTATAATGTTGTTCAACTAGGAACCTCACCCATAGGTGGAATTTTAAGATCCAAAAGCGTTTAGGAGTAGTGATCTCTTCTCACAATTTGTATCTGCAAAGTTAGCCACCTCACAAAAATGTACGTGTGATACCAGGTAGGATTCTATATGTGCATATAAAAATGCATGTGCTGAATAGGCTCCAGAGAAATGGAGACAGAAATTCAGAAATAAGTTAACATTAAAAAGAATGGAGAACTATTTCAATTAACAATTGACTATATTTTTAACACCTACCATTTATCATGCAAATAACAAGTCCAACTATACACCATGCCTCCTCTGAACTGCTTGTGTTTCTATAATGTTTCGGTTACTTTCCTCCATTATATTAGGATTAGTAATCAGAGTCTAGTAGGGTGTGAGTTAGTGTCAGGGAATCAGTATATTGAATGGAAAATAGAAAAATGAATCCAATGTCTATGCAAATATGTGGTACACAAAAATCTTCCCACTCTCATCAAGAACAACACCTAGATATCACCTACGCCCCAAGTAACACACAATTAGAGCAGAAGAGTTAGAAAATCCATGACTACATATCTGGAATGGAATACGATCAGGAGTTCACAGCCTTGGAAGTGGTAGAGGAGTTTCCAAAAGTAAGGGACAGGGTAAACACTCCACAAACATGGACCTCTGCCTGCCTAAAGACTTCTTGAGAAACTGTCTCTGAGGTTGGGCACTTAAAACATATGTTGTTGTCAGGAGCTTTAGCTTCCTTTCTAGGGAGACCATCAAAGCTGGGTCTTCATCTCTGTGACCTTGTGGATATGGTTTCTTATTTTCCAATGAACATGAGGCAGCAGTGCTGAATTCTGTCTTTGTAGGTAAACTGTGGCCACGGGGGGCTAAGTGTATCCACATGTTGGCTGTGTATCCATTTGGTCATCCTCCAAATTTCGTCGTGATTCTTGGTGCTGCACTGGGAATTTAATATTTGCTTCATGGAATACAAGGAGCTCAACTGGAACACAGTGCTGGAGGGAGTTCTGTCATGTGTGGTGGGTCAGGGTCAGCAGGAGAATGCACCAACCAGGTTTCTATCTCACACAGTTTGCCCCCTTGACGATAATAACCTGATTGTTAAGATTTCCCTTAAACCTCTACTTATAAAAAGATGCCTTTACATATAAGGGTCTGCTGGATGCACCATGTCAGCCACAAGCCATATGGAAGTCAAAGGCAGATCCACAAGGCCCCACGACAGAAGTTTTATCACAAAACTGCACATCTCTGCTGTAGGCCCACTAATCAGCAGGCTTGAACTTACTGGCATCTCTGTTCTACACCATTTTCATGAAACCCAGTCAATCAAGAAACTGTCTGATACACTCATCGTCAGCAACAGTATATCCAAAGGTTCTCCTGTGCAACCTGGTCAAGGGAATTTTAAGAATTTCATGGTATTTATCTAGCCATTATTCAAGCATGAGGTTGGAGGCACTGTGGGTTTCAATTTTTTCAGGAAACATTAAATGGTGAGGAAGCTCATTTCAATGAAACCTCTGGAAAACTCTCACAGGCAAGTCTTCCCAAGGAGTGGCCAAAAGGTCACCGAAATCCAGGACTATTGAGGTCTACAATGTGAGGTCCATGTGTGTTTTGACGCTCAAGTATGCCTGCCATGTGTTTTAGAAAAAATCATGTGATATCCAGGCTGTGATTCTCAGTGCTCTGTGGAAAGCCACCCTGGACCTAGATCTCAGTTTATAAGGGGGACTCTCATGTGTGGCCTGCGAAAATCCCAACACAATTCATGGCAATACTTCTCTGAGTTCAGTTCCAGAACTCAGTCTCTAAGTCCCCTTGAACTCACACCAGAGTTCAAGACCAGTTGGACCCATTCATTTCTTCCAACCGCCACACAAATGACCAAAATTAAAACCTAAACACTCCCACAAGGCCCTCATGTTCTCCATATAGACACTCATCATAACCTCTGGCTGAATTTTTCCATGAGGGGCGCAGCCCAAGACAGTGACCAAAATGAGCACCTTTGGCCCTCATTTGCCTAAAGTCAGGGTGGCCTGGACACCATTCCTGTGAACCAGGAGTGATTAAAAAGACCTGCCGTTAATACTGCTCTGCTTCTCCATTTTGAGGCCTACTGAATGTCAGGTATAGATTCTTTATGTGGTTTGGAGTCATGAGAAAACCCAAGCACTTCTGCAGGGTTTTGAATAACTCATTTGACCCAAAGGATCCTTATTCTCACTTGATGGAGTCAGGAACATCACAGAAGAAGGCTAGAGACTTCATCCACAATGACTGATCTTTTTGCCATTTTGGTTTTGGATGCACACATGGGATCTTTCTTTAGATCCATCAGGTGCTGAGAATCTAAGCTGGAGCCTCACACAGGGCCAAGTGGCTGATTCAGACACCTCCCTTTCCAAAGCAATTATGCCAAGAGCCACAGGTGATCCTCATTCATTTCCATTTGATAACTGTTTTTTTCAGTCTTCACAAAGGGGTGGCCAGAGGCAAATACCTTCCTGACATTCAGGGCAACAGAACAAAATGTAAGCAAAAGGCCCAAAGCAGGGTATCTCCACTGAGAGTTTCCTAGCCACACTGATATCTGAGTTTCTTGAGATGCTCGCCATGCCAATTCCTTCAGCTATTCAGTACATGGTCATGTCACAGTGATTGGAGGTGGTACATATCATGGATAAAAAACAATGAGCATATTCTGGCTAGTGGCCAGAATTCTGGAAGAAAACAGGAACTTAGGAAGGTTGTAGGTGTTTCCCATTGGTAAGGCAAGCCGCAGTCCTTTCATAAATTGGACAAGTTGATTGCTGGGAGGCATTCTACTACACAGGACATATTCATTGATGCATTCTCTTTTCTAATGTCTACAACCACGGACACAGTGGCATACACAGAAATAGAAACACTCACCATGTCAAATGACTTATTAGAAACAGTCCATTCCAAAAGAAATAAATCACGTTTTTTCTACCTATTCTCAGAACATGAGACAAAACCACAATCTGACATCCACACACCCAGGCACCTCCTTCCCCCAAGTAGGTCTGTGACTCTTCTGAATGTCCTCTGACTGGTAGGCCATACGATGTTCCTCTGAAATGGCCTTTCCTGTCTCAGATCTGGTGTCATTCACCAACTCTGTGAAGTTGTCAGGAGGCAGTGGTGAGCCAATTTCAGTCTTGTCAGGAAAGGCCCCTCTTCAGAGCTTTCTTGGAATTTGGCCACCGTCACATGAAGAGGTACCTAGAATGACTGATTCTATCCTTGGTAAATCCAAACAAGTGAGACCACTGGGACTTGGACGGGTAATGGCTTTGGGTGCCTGGCTTCCTGGATCCCAAATTCAGAGAATTCCATCACCAAGGAAGTAGGTGAGGTCACTTCCTTCAGGAACTGAATGAGGTCACTGACTTGGCCACCAATATGTCCTAACAGTTGCTTCCTAGGTTCTCATAAGATGGAGGCGGCCCCTACTTCTTGTGACACATTCACAAATTAGAATGGTATAGAAACCATAGGCACCTGGGAACAGCTCTCCACAAAGGCCTGGTTTGATCCGACTTCTCTACATTAAGAAGAGAGAGGCTGATTCAGAAACATCCCTTCATCCTGACTAGGTTGTTTGCCATGGAAGATGACTTTTCCTCTCTCAGGTCCTAAATAGCTGCCTAAATCTTCTCCATCGATCATTTCTGCATGGACTTTTGAGGTTCTCAGCAGGTGGAAGATCCCCTACCTTCCTGTATTGTAAGACCAACTCGGTCCCTCCTCTTCTGTAAAGTTAGATTGACGGAACATTGTATGTTTAGGGTTAATAGCATGTTCGATTTTGGTTAGGAATCATTCTGCTGGATGAATAATGGTTTGGGAACCTCTGATACTTATAAGAATATAGACGTGAAATATAAGTACGAAAAAAGAAATCTAGGTAAGATTTGAAGCCCAGAAGGGCATTTGGCGATTGATTGGCATACTAAGCTTGAATTATGTTCTGCACCGAGGTCTCAGATAAATTTATTTACAATGGCATAGGTTGCTGTACCTCAGATGACTGAATTTAGAAGAGATCATCCAGTCCAAAAGGGATAGTCCATAGGATTAGGAAGATTGTCTGTAGGATTAGGAAGAAGAGTGAGTCTAGGAGTTGGACCAAAAGTTCTTTAGCAATAGGGTTTCAGTTAGAGAGTGAATGTAAATGTCAGCACATGTGAAGAGTCAGTCACAATGATGAACTGGGGAAAATATGTAGGAAAGAGAGTAAATATGTATCAATAGAGACATTAGGAAATCAGGCAACGTATAAAGTGAGTGATAGAATTAGATATTTTCAACAGGGTTGAGGTTGAATATATAATCTTAGGAAGAAACAATTATTTAGTCACCAATAGGAATGACATTTGAGCGCATTAGGGAACCTAGACATGGAGGTTTTTAGTAATCCATGCTCACTTTAAATTTAGGCTTTAGTACAATCATAAGTGTGACCTTTGCATTTTGTGTCAAGAATATTACTGTGGTAAAATATATATGTAGATCAGATGACATGAGTATTTCTTCCACCAATATGAGGAGCAATATTTTTAAAACTTATAAATTAGTATTGCGGATAAAATAGGCCTACCCTGTGTTGATGAATAAGAGATGATGCATGAATAGACCATATTGTGAATAAATTATATAACTGGTTCCAACTTTAAATAATGCATTGAAATTATATTTGAAAATATATAGTAAATCTTATATTGATATATATACATTCATTCCAACCAGTTATACATCTAATGGTAATATTAGGGTTACGGTTTATCATGAAGAGTGTGTGAGTTTTGCTTCAAAAATGAGTATAGAATCGAAAATAATGTTTTTAGAAAGAAGTCTAGTGAAAAGACCACTAAAGAATCATAGAGGAATACATGTTTTCTGAAAGAGGAAGTGATTGATAGTGAACCACATGCCTATAAATTTGTGAATTTGTGGATGAAAGGACATATTCTATGATGTCCATAAACTGAAGAAATAGTAATGTACCAGTGTGGAATAAAAATGAACTTAAAAATACATATCATGTCCCATAGGAATCTAACTGCATTGATGTTAAACTTGGTCAGTTACTATAGAAATATTAGGATATATAAGGACCATTCACTGAAGTTAGTTTTCAGTACTAGGAAACAAATATGTATGTCAGGTGGTTGAATATTTCTGAGAATAATCTGTTGAGAGCCACAGCCAAAGGAGCCCCAGCAAACTTGCAGCTGCCAGCAAACTTCCATTTGCCGGCTGATGATTGGCTCACAGCGGCCCCAGCATCATCTAGCTGATTTGCTTGTCTGTGGTGATGCTCATTGAGATGCTCAATGAGCGGTTTCCCCGACCTTTCAGACTGCCAGCGGATGATTGGCTCACAGCGGCCCCAGCAACATCTAGCTGATTGGCTCCTCTGTGGTGATGCACATTGGGCTGGTTCCCTGCCCTTTCAGACCATGGAACTGTTCATTGGGGGACTTTTTGGCTTCGCCCACGTGACCCAGCCAATCGGCCTCAAGAGGAGGAGACTTGTGTTTGAGGGAGAGGCTTGTGGGAAGCCTGTGGTGGCAGTTGGGCTCTGACGGCTTTTCCTGAGGAGCTGTTTTGTTTGGTGTCATCTTGTTGGGTTGTATTATAGTAGAAATACGGGATCAGAAATTAGTAAAAAAAAAAAAAAAAAAAAAAAAACTGAAAGAGTGTTCAGTAAATTGTTAGAGGAAGGAGGCATCTCAGTAAAATCAAGAAAAGTCAGGGCATACGTTGATACAATACAAAAATGTAGCCCATGGCTTTTTCAGGAGGAGTTGTTAAATATATCACAATGGAACCATCATGGTGAAGATTTAAAAAGAATAGGAAAGAAAAACCCAGGGACTCTGCCAGTTGGCACATTGCTATTGTGGACGTTTGTACCTTGTTTGCTTAGTGGAAAGCCTTCAGTTCAGACAATGGTAGAGGAAGGAGAAGACATATTGATTCAAGTAAAATAGAAGGTCTCTCAAGTTAGTCAGATAGAGGAAAAAATTCAAGTAAAAGAAAAGGTCTCTCGAACTAGTCAGACAGAGGAAAAAAATCAAGTAAAAGAGAAGGCCTTTCAAGCAAGTCAGACAGAGGAAGAAAGTGTAAAACAGAAAAAGCCATCAGGGGGAAAGTTACAAAAGGAGACTACTACTAACACCTTTCTATCACCAGAGGGTGTAAGTGTCCAACCAACAGCACAACCTCTACAGGAGACTGCTACTAACACCTTTCTATCACCAGAGGAAGTAAGTGTCCAACTAACAAGGCCACCTCCATATGCTGGGAGGCCCCCAACCCCCACAGTTGATAGTTGGAATCCTGAGACAAGATCTCAAATATTAACATGCCCAGTATTTGAGGCAGGAGGGCAGTGAGATTACCATGCTTTAAATTTCAAAACAGTGAAGCAGCTAACAGAGGCTGTAACAACCTATGGTCCTCAAGCACCCTTCACTGTAAGCATTATCAAATCCATTAACAACATGAACATGAAGCCAGCAGATTGGGCTAATATGTGTAAAGCTGTGCTAAATGGAGGAAATACCTGTTATGGAAGATTGCCAATGAGGAATTTTGCAAGGAGACGGCTAGGCAAAATGCAGCAGCTAGTTATCCTCAGAGAAATCTAGATATATTGTTAGGAAAGGGACCTTATGAGGATCAGCAGCAGCAATGTGCATATGATCCTGGTGTATATGCACAGATTCCTATAGATGCAATTAAGGCATGGAAGACTTTTCAAGGAAATGGAGGTTTACAAGGTCAGTTATCTAAGGTAATACAAGGAGCTAATGAACCTTATGCTGAATTTGTAGATAGGCTTATTCAAACAGCTACCAGAGTTTTTGGAAATACACAACAAGCAATGCCATTACTAAAACAACTGGCTTATGAGCAAGCGAATTGTTGGTGCAAAGATATCATTAGACCATGGAAACATGAAGATTTAAACACATATATTAAATTGTGTAGAGACATTAAAGAACAAGAGCAAGTCGTGGAAGCTGCAGTAAAACAGGCTTTAGATGCCAGAGACATTAATGAACAAGGGCAAATTGTGGCAGCTGCAGTAAAACAGGCTTTAGATGCCAGGCCAAGAACATGCTACAATTGTGAAAAAACAGGACATTTTAAAAGGAATTGTCCCATAGGAGGAGGGTTTAACAAAACTAGGTATCAAAGGAGTAGAATACCAGGTATTTGTCCACGATGCCATAGAGGGAGACTTTGGGCTAATGAATGCTGTTCTCAAACCACCATAGAGGGTACACCATTATCAAAAAACGAACAAGGACCAGGTGTTTATCCACAATATCGTGGACAAAAACATGGAGCTCCTTTGCCAAAAAATGGACAAGGGGGCTCAATTCTCCGGGGCCCAAAACCACAAATATACGCAGCACTGGAGAAACCCATCAACCACATCAGGGTAGTGCCCAGGACACATTGTCCATCAGATCCCTCATCAGAAAAACCAGAGGGAGGGCAGGGTTAGACATCTGTGACTCTGCCAGAGCAGTACTAACTGCAGAGATGGGAGTTCAATTCATTTCCACAGGGGTAAAAGGACCTCTTCCCAAAGGAACAGTAGGCTTATTATTGGGACCCAGCTCTTCTACTCTAAAAGGACTTATGATAAGTCCTGGGGTAATTGATCTCAACTATGAAGGTGAAATAAAAATTATAGCCAGTTCTCCAAAGGGTATATTAGTAATTTCACCAGGAGATAGAATAGCACAGTTACTAATAATACCCAGCCTACATGAAAAATTTTCCAGTCGTACTGTAGAAAGAGGTTCCAAGTGATTAGGCTCCACAGGTGTAGATTGGGCTATGCTTTCTTTAAATTTAGATTCTGGCCCCATGCTTAAACTAAATATTCAAGGGCATGAATTTAATGGGCTACTGGATACAGACGCAGACCTTAGCATCATCTCTCGTCAAGAATGGCCAAAACATTGGCCATTACAACAAGCCACTCAAACGCTTCGAGGCCTAGAAGTAGCGTATAATCCCCATAGAAGTGCAATGGTATTAGATTGGAAGGATCCTGAAGGATGTGAAGGAACTCTACAGCCATATGTATTGGATCATCTTCCCATAAATTTATGGGGACGAGATAGTCTCCTGGACTCATTGATATTTTTTTTCGGATTCGGTATTGCCAGTCAATCGGGTTTTGCTGGCTCCTCAGTCCTGGTCTCAGTGTTGGACGTCCATTGCCTGTCTTCATTGCCTTGTCTTGTCTGTGTCATGTTTCATTGCTTTAACTGTTTGTGTATCTTTCATTATGGGACAGAGCACTTCAATGCCTCTGTCCCTGATACTTGATCACTGGACCAAAGTCCACTTAAGGGCTCAGAATCTTTGTTTTTCAGTAAAGCGCCGGATGTGGCAGACTCTCTGTGCTTCAGAATGGCCCACCTTTGGATTTGGATTACCCCTAGAAGGATCTTTCTACTTCCCACTAATTTAAAAAAGTCAGAGATATTGTCTTTCAGCCGGTGCTACATAGCCATCTGGATCAACAGCCATATATCTTAACTCGGCGGGAACTCTGCATATCTCCTCCTCCATGGGTGAAGCCTTTCCTTGTCACTGCCCCCACTCTGACTCCTTCCCCCAGGAACTCTCAAATCCTCTGATCCTCCTCCTCCTACACCCTCTGTTCTCCCTGAGTCACCAGATTTCACTCTACTGGAGTCTCCTTCCCCTCCTTATCCCCTGCCCTTGTCCCCCAAAATCCAACACCCTCTAAGTGATTCCCCTGCTGCTGACTCAGCCTCTCCTCCATTGGAGGAAGCTATGCCGGCCCAGCGCCCTCCAGATAATTCCTTTGCGGCACACACAGCACCTCTTCCCTTGGAGGAAGCTGTACCATCTAAAGGAACTCGCTGGCGGTGAATGATTGAAAACCCTGGAACTCTTGGGATGCTCCCCCTCCATCCCTATGGGCCAATGATTGACGATGGCCACGGGGAAAAAATGCAAGCCTACCAGTATTAGCCTTTCTCCTCGTCAGACCTATATAACTTAAAAAAATTATAATCCCCCTTTTTCTGAGGACCCCACCAGGCTCTCAGGTCTGGTTGAGTCATTGATGTTTTCACACCAGCCTACTTCGGATGACTGCCAAAAACTCCTAGGGATTCTCTTCATGACAGAGGAACAACAGTGAATCCTCCAGGAAGCTAGAAAAAAAATCCCTCAAACAAGATCTGCGTCTGACACAACTTCCCAAGATAATCAAAGGCGGCTTTCCCTTGAACCCACCCAACTGAGACCCCAAAATCTTTGAAGGTAGCGAGCATCTGTCCCCTTATCACCGGGCTCTAATAGTGTGTCTCCAAGCAGCCGCTAGCGACAAAGTAATTTGGCCAAGGTAAGAGAGATTATTCAAGGGCCTGATGATTCTCCCACTATGTTTCTAGAGAGAATTATGGAGGCATACTGGAGATATACTCCTTTTGATCCTCAGGAAGAGAATCAAAGGCATCTGTCACGATGGCCTTTATTGGGCAAACTGGCTTGGATATTAAAACAAAGTTACAAAGCTAGATTGATTACAAGATATGACTTTCAGAGATTTAGTCAGAGAAGCCAAGAACGTATACTATAAGAGAGAAACTGAGGAAGAGAAGGGAGCAAGGGGAGGATAAAAGAAACAAAAGGCAGACTAAGGCGTTGACTAAGGTCCTGGTCACAAAAACAAATAGGCCAGAAATTAAGAAACAGGTAGACAAGAAGGGATAACATTGGCCCATGCCAGAGGCCACCCTGACCTCAGATCAATGTGCCTACTCTAAAGAAAAAAGGACACTGGGCCAAAATTGCCCTAAAAAGCGACAGCCACACCAGCCAGCCATTCTGACTCTGGAGGATGACTGAGAAAGTCGGGGCTCAGATTCCCTCCCCAAGCTCAAGGTAACTTTTGAAGTGTTTCAAAAGTGATTATGGAAATCTAAAATGATGTGTTTGGAAAGAAGTCTCATGAAAAGATCAGTCAAGAAACATGGATGAATACATGTGTTCTGAAGCACGAAGTGAATGAAAGTCAGACAAATGCGTATGAATTTGCTAACTTGTGGATGAAATATATATCCTATGATGTGCATAAAGTGAATAAATAGTAATGTAGAAGTGTTGAATAAAATTGAACATCAAAATACACATCATGTCCCATAGTAATCTACTTGAATTGATGTTAAACAGGGTCAGTTACTGTAGAAATGTTAGGATATGTTTGCACCATTCAAAGAAGTTAGTTTTCAGTACTAGGAAACAAATATGTATTTCAGGTGGATGAACATTACTGAGAATAATCTTGTGAAAAGTTGATTAAAAATCCAAATACATCAATATGAATGAATTTAGGGAGTGCATAATAAGACACATGTTATATATATATATATATATATATATATATATATATATATATATATATATATATATATATATAAAAATAGCAATATATATGCCAATTGAAATTCATCATGAAATATATATCATCATCATATCCGAAAATATTCATTTTAATGAATATGGATTTTTATATAAGTTTGTTCAAATAGGAAGCTCACCCATGGGTTGAATTTTCAGTTCCAACATTGTTTAGGAGGAGTGATCACTTCTCACAATTTGTATGTGCCATGTCAGCCACCTCACGAGAATGTACGTGTGACACCAGGTAGGATTCTATATGTGCATATTAAAACACATGTGCTGAATAGGCTACTGAGAAAGGAAGACAGTAATTCATATATTTGTTAACTTTAAAAACACATGTAGAACTATTTCAATTAAAAATTGACTAGATTTATAACTCCTACCCTATATATTTCAAAAGGCATGTCCAACTATACACCCTGCCTCCTCTGAAATGCTTGTATTTCTATTCTGTTTGGGTTATGTTTCTCCATCATATTAGGATTAGTAGTCAGAGTCTAGTAGGGAATGGGTTAGTGTCAGGGATTTAGTATTTCAAATATATGCTGCTTAAAAATCTTCCCACTCTCATTCAGAACAATGCCTAGACATTACCCTCGTCCCAAGTAAGACACAATTAGAGGAGAAGAGTTAAAAATTCTGTGAATACATATCTGGAAATGAATATTCTCATGAGTTCACAACCTTGGAGGTCGTAGAGGAGTTTTCAAAAGTATGGGACAGGGTAAGCACTCCACAAACATGGAGCTCTGCTGCCCTAAAGACTTCTTGAGAAACTGCCTCTGAGGTTGGGCACTTGAAATATATGTTTTCGTAAGGAGCTTTCTTTGTACTGAGATCATCAAAGCTGGGTGTGCATCTATGCGACCTGGAGGACATGGTTTCATATTTTCCAATGAACATGAGGCAGCAGTGCTGAATTCTCTCTATGTAGGTAAACTGTGTCCACTGGGGCCTAAGTGTCTCTGCGTGTGGACTGTGAAGCCATTTGGTCATCCTCTACTTTTCCTGGTGTTTCTTGCTGCTGCACTGGGAGTTTGGTATTTGCTTATGAAGTAAAAAAAGATCACCTGGGACACAGTGCTTGAGGGAGTTCTGTCACGTGTGGTGGGTAAGGGTCTGCAAGAGAATATACCAACAATGCTTCTATTCCACAAAGCTTTTCCCCTTGACCATAGCAACATAATTCTCAACATTTCCCTGAAACCTCTCTATATAACAAGATGCCGTTACATATAAGGGTCTGGTGGTTATACCATGTCAGTCACAAGGCATTTCGGAGCCAATGGAAGATCAACATGGCCCCACCACAGATGTTTCATCACACACCCCCCCTCCACTGCTCTAGGCCCACTACTCAGCAGGCTCCAATTTACTGGCATCTCTGTTCTACACCATTTTGATGAAACCTAGTCAATCAAGGTGCTGTCTGGTATACTCATGATCAGCAACCGGTTTTCCAAATTTTCTACAGTGCCACCTGGTCATGGAAATTTCAATAATTTTATTGTATTTATCTAGCCATTTTTCACGGATGAAGTTGGAGGCACTGTGGATTTCAATTCGTACAGGAACCATTAAATGATGAGAAACCTCATTTCAATGAAAGCTCTGTAGAACTGTTACAGACAAGGCTTCCCAGGGAGTGGCCAAAATGTCACATAAAATCAGACCCACTGAGGTCTACAATGTGAGGTCCATGTGTGTTTTGACTGTCACCCGTGCCTGCCAAGTCTTTCAGAAAAAAAAAAATCATGTGATATCCTGGCTGAGATTCCCAGTGCTCTGTGGAAAGCCACCCTGGGCCTAGATCTCAGTTTCCAAGGGAGACTCTCATGCGTGCCCTCCTAGAATCCCAACACAATACATGGCACAAGTTCTCTGAGATCAGATCCAGAATGCACTCTCTAAGTGTAATCACACCAGAGTTCAAGCCCATGTGGACCCAGGCATCTCCTTTAACTGCCACACAATGACCACAATTAAAACCAAAACACTCCCACATGGCCCTCATCTGTTTCCATATAGATACTCATCATAACCTCTGGCTGGATGTTTCCATGAGGGGCGCAGTCCAAGACAGTGTCCAAAATAAGCTCCCCTGCCCCTCATTTGCCTAAAGTCAGGGTGGCCTGGACATATTTCCTGTGAACCAGGAGTGATCAAATAGGCATGCCGTTAATACTGCAGCGCTTCTTCAATTTGAGGCCTACTGAGTTAGAGGTATAGATTGTTTATGTGAATTAGAGTCATGAGAAAACCCAATCACCTCTGCAGGGCTTTGAAGAACTCAATTGACACAAAGGATCCCTATTCTCACTTGATAGAGGTCAGGAACCTCACAGAGGAAAGCGAGACTTTATCCACAATGACTGGTCTATTTGCCATTTTGGTTTTAGATGCACACATGGGATCTTTCTTTAGATCCATCTGGTGCTGAGAATCTAAGCCACAAACTCACACAGGGCCAAGATGCTAATTCAGACACATCCCTTTCCAAAGCAATTAAGCAAAGAGCCACAGGTGATGCCCATTCATTTCCATTTGAAAACTGTTTACTTCAGGCTTCACAAAGGGGTGGCCAGAGCAAGAACTTCCTGACATTCAGTTCAACAGAACAATATATAAGCAAAATGCCCAAAGCAGGGTTTTTCCACTGAGAATTTCCTGGTCACACTGATATCTGAGTTTTTTGAGATGCTCGCCATTCCCTTCAGCTATCCAGTACATGACCATGTCACAGAGCTTGGAGGTGGTACATATGTTAGACACAAAACCATGAGCCTATCCTGCAGAGTGAACAGAATTCATGAAGAAACCTGGAAATTAGGAATGTAGTAGGTTATGCCCATCTTTAAGTAAAGCCGCAATCCATTCATAAATTGGGCAGGATGAAATGGGAAGCTTTCTACTAGACAGGAAACATCCATTGATGCACTCTCTTTTCTAATGTCTACAACCACGGACACCATGGGATACACAGACATAGAATCACTCGCCTTTTCAAACGACTTACAAGAAACAGTTCACTCCAAACCATACAAACCACCTTTCCTTCCTATTCTCACAACATGAGACAAAATCACAAACTCACAACCACACCCACAAAGGCACCTCCTTACCCTAAGTAGGTCTGTGACTCTATGGAGTGTCCTCTGACTGGTGGGCCACACAATGTTCCCCTGAAATGTCCTGTCCTGTCTCAAATATGGTCTCCTTGGCCAACTCTATGAAGTTGTCAGGAGCCAGCAGTGGGCCACTACCTGCTTTTTCAGGAAAGGCCCCTCTTCAGAGCTGTCCTGGCTTTTGGCCATTCTAACATCAGTAGGTACAAAGAAAGACTGACTCTGTCCTTGGTAATTGCAAACAAGTGAACCCACTGGGACTGGTACTGGGACTGGCTCTGTGTGCCTGGCTTCCAGGATCCCAAGTTCAGAGAGTTCCATCACCAAGGGAGTAAGGTGAGGTCACTTCCTTCAGGAACTGAATTAGGTCACTGCCTTGGCCACCACTTTATCCTAACAGTTGCTTCCAAGTGTCTCATTAAATGGAGGCTTCCCCTACTTCCTGTGAAACATTCACAAGTTAGAATGGTATATCAACCATAGGAACCCGGTAATAGCTCTCCACACAGGCCTGGTTTGGTCCATCTCCTCTACATTGAGAAGAGAGGTTCTGATTCAGACACATCCCGTCATCCTGACCAGGTATTTTGCCATGGAAGATTACTTTTGCTTTCTCAGGTCCTCCATAGCTGACTACATATTCTCCAGGGATCATTTCTGTATTGAACTTGTGGTTCTAAACAGGTGAAAGATCCCCTACATTCCAGTATTGTAAGACCAACTCTGTCCCTGCTCTTCATTAAATTTACATTGAGGGAACAGTGTATTGTTAGGGTTAATAAAATGTTTGATGTTAGAAATCATTCTGCTGGATGTATAATGGTACTGGGAACCTGGGATATTTTTAAAAAATATAGAGGTGAAATATATAAATGAAAAAAGGATGTCTAGGTAATTTTGAAGCCCAGAGAGGCAATGGGCCCTTCATTGGGATACTTAGCTTTGATTTATGTTGTGCACAGATATCTCAGATAAATCGATATGCAATGGCATAGGACCTTGTACCTTGGATGATTAAAATTCGAAGAGAACATCCAGTCAAAAAGGGATAGTCGGTAGGATTAGATAGATATTCGGTAGGTTAACAAAGAGTGAGTATAGGATTTGGAACAAAAGTTTCTTTAGCAATAGGGTTTGGGTTAAAGTGTGAAAGTAAGTATCAGCCCACTTGAAGGGTCAGTCACAATGATGAACAGGGGAAAATATGTAGGAAAGCAGATATCAATAGAGATATTACAAAATCAACAAGTGGGCCAAGGACCTGAACAGACACTTCTCAGAAGAAGACATACAATCAATTAATAAGTACATGAAAAAATTCTCACCTTCTCTAGCAGTCAGAGAAATGCAAATCAAAACCACCCTAAGATACCATCTCACTCCAGTAAGATTGGCAGCCATTAGATGTCAAACAATAATAAGTGGTGGCAAGGATGTGGGGAAAAGGGTACACTTGTACATTGCTGGTGGGACTGCAAAATGGTGCGGCCATTATGGAAAGCAGTATGGAGATTCCTGGAAAAGCTGGGAATGGAACCACCATTTGACCCAGCTATCGCCCTCCTTGGACTATTCCCTGAGGACCATAAAAGAGAATGCTATAGGGATACTGCCACATCAATGATCATAGCAGCACAATTCACAAAAGCCAGACTGTGGAACCAACCTAGATGCCCTTCAATAGATGAATGGATAAAAAAAATGTGGCATCTATACACAATGGAGTATTATGCAGCACTAAAAAATGACAAAATCATGGAATTTGCAGGGAAATGGATGGCATTAGAGCAGATTATGCTAAGTGAAGCTAGCCAATCCTTAAAAAACAAATGCCAAATGTCTTCTTTGATTTAAGGAGAGCAAGTAAGAACTGAACAGAGGGAAAGAGCATGAGGAAAATATTAACATTAAACTGAGACAAGTGATGGGAGGGAAAGGGAGAGAGAAGGGAAATTGCATGGAAACGGAAGGAAACCCTCATCGTTATACGAAATCACATATACAAGGTTGTGAGGGGAAAGGGGGGGGAAGGGAGAGAACGGAACAATAACAGATGAGGTAGAGAGGGAAAATGAAAGGGGAGGGGAGGGGGGATAGTAGGGGATAGGAAAGTCAGCAGAATACAACAGTCACTAATATGGCATTATGTAAACATTGTGAATGTGTAACTGATGTGATTCTGCAATCTGTATTTGGGGTAAAAATGGAAATGCATAACTCACTTGAATCAAATTTATGAAAGATGAAAAAAATAAAAATTTTAAAAAGTACTAAATTGGCTCATCCTAACATTAAAAAAAGAGATATTACAAAATCAGGCAAAGTATAAAGTGAGTGATATGATTAGATATTTTCAACAGGATTGATTTTGAATATATAATCTTAGGAAGAAACAAATATGTAGTCACCAATAGGATTGATATTTGAGAGCATTAGGCAACCTGAACATGGAAGTAATCCATGTTCACTTTCCATTTAGGCTTTAGTACAATAATAAGTGTGAACTTTGCATTTTGTGTCCAGAATATTACTGTGATAAAATGTATATGTAGATTAGGTGACATCAGTATTTCTTTCACCATTTCTGTGAGTAATATTTTGAAGACATATACATAAGTATTGGTTGTACAAAAAGCTGTACCCTGTGTCTATGTATATACAGATAATTCATGAATAGACCATACTGTGAATAAATAGTATAGCTGGTTCCACTTTAAATAATGGATTGAATTCATATTCACAAAGGAGTGGTCTGAGGCAAAAACCTTCCTGAAATTCAGGGCAACAGAACAATAGGTAAACAAAACGCACAAAGCAGGGTTTCTCCACTGAGACTTTCCTGGTCACACTGATATCTGAGTTTTCCTAGATGCTCGCCTTTCCCTTCAGCTATCCAGTACATAGCCATATCACATAGCTTTGAGGTAGTACATATCTTGGTCACAAAACAATGAGGCAATTCTGGAGAGTGTCCAGAATTCAGGATGTAAACAGAAACTTTGGAAGATAGCAGGTTTTGCCCTTCAATAAGGAAAGCCGCAGTCCATTAATAAATCGGGCAGGATGAATGTTGCGAAGCTTTCTCCTAGACAGGACACATCCATTGATGCATTTTCTTTTCTAATGTCTACAACCACGGACAGAGTGGGATACACAGACATAGAAGCACTCGCCTTGTCAAAGGACTTACTAGAAACAGTCCACGCCAATTCAAACAAACAGCCTTTCTTACATCTTCTCAGAACCTGAGAAAAAAACCATACACACACCTACACCCACAAAGGCACCTCCTTTGTGGAGTGTCCTCTGAATGGTGGGCCATACTATATTCGCCAAAAATGGCCTGTTGTATCTCAAATCTGGTCTCCTTGGCCAACTCTGTGCAGTTGTCAGGAGCCAGCGGTGAACCAATACCTGCTTTCTCAGGAAAGGCCTTTCTTCAGAGCTTTCCTGGCATTTGGCCATCCTCACATCTGTTGGTACTAAGAAAGACTGACTCTGTCCTTGGTAAATTGAAACAAGTGAGACCACAGGGACTGGGACTGCAACTGGCTCTGGGTGCCTCTCTTCCTGGATCCCAAGTTCAGAGAGTTCCATCACCAAGGAAGTGCAGTGAGGTTACTTCCTTCAGGAACTGAATGAGGTCACTGCCTTGGCAACCTCTTTGTCCTAACAGTTACTTCTAAGGGTCCCATGAGATGGATTCTGTCCCTACTTTCTGTCACACTTTCACAAGTTAGAATGGTATATCAACCATTGGCACCTGGGAAGAGCTCTCCACACAGGCCTGATTTGGTCCATCTTCTCTACATTTAGAAGATAGAGGTTGATTCAGACACATCCATTCATCATGATCAGGTTGTTTACCATAAAAGATGACTTTTCCTCTATCAGGTCCTTCATAGCTGCCTACATCTTCTCCAGGGATCATTTCTGCATGGACCTTTGATGTTCTCAGAAGGTGGAAGATCCCCTACATTCCTGTATTGTAAGACTAACTCTGTCCCTCCTCTTTTGTAAAGTTAGATTGAGGGAAGAGTGTATGTTTAGGGTTAATAACATGTTTGATTTGGGTTAGGAATCTCTCTGCCGCATGAATAATGGTATTGGGAACCTGTGATATTTACAAGAATATATAGGTGAAATGTAAGTATGAAAACAGAAATCTAGGTAAGATTCGAAGTCAGAAGGGCATTGGGTCCTTGAGTGGGATTCTTAGGTTTGAATTATGTTCTGCATATATGTCTCCGATAAATTGAAATACAATGGTTTAGGACCTTATACCTTGGATGATTAATTGTCGAAGAGAACATCGAGTCAAAAAGCAATAATCAGTAAGATTAGGAAGATAGTCAGTAGGTTTAGAAATAAAAGTGAGTATAGGATTTAGACCAAAATTTCTTTAGCAATAGGGTCTCGGGTAGACATTGAATGTAAATGTCAGCATATGTGAAGTGTCAGACACAATGATGAACTGCGGAATATATGTAGGAAAGCAGATATCAATAGAGATATAAGGAAATCAGGCAAAGTATAAACTGAGTGATAGAATTAGACATTTTCAACAGCCTTGAAGTTGAATATATAATCTTAGAAAGAAACAAATATGTAGTCACCAATAGGATTTACATTTGAGAGCATTAGGCAACCTGGACATGGTTGTTTTTAGTAATTCATGGTCACTTTCCATTTAGGCTTTGATACAATCATGAGTGTGACCTTTGTTTTTTGTGTCCAGAATATTACTGTGTTAAAAAAAGAAATATATATATATATATATATATATATATATATATATATATATATATATATACACACACACACACACACATATATAGATAGATAAGGTGACATGAATATTTCTTCTACCATTTCTGGGAGCAATGTTTTGAAGAGGTATAAATTAGTATTGGGGGAACAAAGAGGTGTACACTGTGTCTATGAATATAGAGATAATGCATTAATAGACCATACTGTGAATAAATAACATACCTGGTTCCAACTTTAATAATGGATTGAATTGAAATGTGAAAATGTACAGGAAATCTTATATTGATATACACACATTTATTCCAACCACTTATACATCTAATGGTAATATTAATGTTATGGTTTATCTTGAAGAGTGTGTGGGTTTAGCTTCAAAATTGATTATGGAAATCGAAAATAATGTGTTTGGAAAGAAGTCTCATGAAAAGACCAGTCAAGTAACATGGAGGAATACATGTGTTCTGAAGCAGAAAGTGATTAAAAGTGAAACAAATTCCTATAATTTTGTGAACTTGTGAATGAAATATATATCCTATGATGTGCAAAAACTGAAGAAATAGTAATGTACCAGTGTTGAATTAAAATGAACGTCAAAATAGACATCATGTCCCCTAGGAATCTATTTGCATTGATGTTAAACTGGGTCAGTTACTGCAGAAATATTAGGATTTGTAAGCACCATTGATTGAAGTTAGTTTTCAGCACTGGGAAACAAATATGTATTTCAGGTAGATGATTATTTCTGAGAATAATCTTGTGAAATGTTGATTATAAATCCACATACATGAACATGAATGAATTTATGGAGTGTATATAAGACACATATATTTCATATTTATAAAATCTGTAGAGTGTATATATATATATATATATATATATATATATATATATATATACAAAAAAAAACCACAAAAATTCATTAAAAAGTATCAATATATATATGCCAATCGTAATTCATCATGTAATATATATCATCCACAGAAGCAAAAATATTTATTTTACTAAACATGGGTTTATGTATAATATTGTTCTAATAGGAAGCTCACCCATAGTTTGAATTTTCAGTTCCAACAGCGTTTAGGAGCACTGATCTCTTCTTACAATTTGTTTCTGCCAAGTCAGCCAACTCATAAAAATATATGTGTGATACCAAGTAGGAATCTATATGTGCATATAAAAAGTACAAGTGCTGAGTAGGCTACAGAGAAAGGGAGACAGGAATTCACATATTTGTTAACTTTAAAAACGCATGGAGAGAGCTGCGGATGTGGCTCAAGTGGTAGCGTGCTCGCCTGGCATGCGTGCGGCATGGGTTCGATTCTCAGCACCACGTGAAAACAAAGATGTTGTGTCCGCCGATAACTAAAAAATAAATATTATAGAATTCTCTCTCTCCTCTCTCACTCTCTCTTTAAAAAAAACACATGGAGGACTATTTCAATTAAAAATTGAGTAGATTTATAAAACCGACCCTTTATCTTGCAAGAGGGAAGTCCAACTATACACCATGCTTCCTCTGAACTGCTTGTATTTTCATTCTTTTGGGGTATTTTTCTCCATCATATTAGGATTAGTAGTCAGAGTCTAGTAGGGTATGAGTTAGTGTCAGGGATTCAGTATTTCGAATGGAAAATTGGAAAATGGATCAATGTGTATGCAAATGTGTACTACAAAAAAATTTTCCCACTCTCATTCAGAACAATGCCTTGACATTACCTTCACCCCAAGTAAGACACAATTAGAGGAGAAGAGTTAGAAAATCTTTGAATACATATCTGAAATTGAAAATGCTTAGGGTTCACAACCTTGGAGATTGTAGAGGAGTTTCCAAAAGTAAGGGACAGTGTAAAAACTCTACAAACATGGAGATTTGCCTGCCTAAAGACGTCTGGAGAAACTGCCTTTAGGTTGGGCACTTGAAATATATGTTGCTGTCAGGAGCTTTAGCTTCCTTTCTAGTGAGACCATCAAAGCTGGGTCTTCATCTCTGTGATCTGGAGGACATGGTTTATAATTTTCCAATAAACATGAAGCAGCAGTGCTGAATTCTTGCTTTGTAGGTAATCTGTGGCCACTGGGGGCTAAGTGTCTCCCCATGTGGACTGCGAAGCCATTTCATCATCCTCCACTTTTCATAATGTTTCTTCATGCTGCACTCGGAGTTTGGTATTTGCTTCACGAAATACAAGGAGTTCAACTGGGACACAGAGCTGCAGCGAGTTCTGTCACGTGTGGTGGATCAGGGTCTGCAGGAGAATGCACCAACAGGGCTTGTATACCACATAGGATGCCCCCTTGACCATAGCAACCTGATTCTGAACATTGCCCTGAAACCTCTCCATATAACAAGTTGCCTTTACATATAAGGGTCTGCTCGCTGCACCATGTCAGTCACAAGCCATTTGGAAGCCAATGGCAGATCCACATGGCCCCACCTCAGATGTTTTATCACACATTTGCTCACTACTGCTCTAGGCCCACTACTCAGCAGGATCCAAATTACTGAGATCTCTGTTTTACACCATTTTCATCAAAACCAGTCAATCAAGGCACTGTCTGGTACACTCGTGATCAGCAACAGGACATCCAAAGGTTCTTCATTGCCACCTGGTCATTGGAATTTCAAAAATTTCATGGTATTTATCTAGCAAATTTTCAATTATGTAGTTGGAAGCACTATGGCTTTCAAATCATTCAGGAATCATTCAATGGTGAGGAAGCTCATTTCAATGAAAGCTTTGGAGAACTCTCACAGGCAAGGCTTCCCAAAGAGTGGCCTAAAGGTCACATGAATCCAGGCCCATCGAGGTCTACAATTGAGGTCCATGTGTGTTTTGACTAGCAAATATGGCTTCCAAGTCTTTCAGAATAAAATAATGTGATATCCTGGCTGAGATTCCCAGTGCTCTGTGGAAAGCCACCCTAGGACTAGATCTCAGTTTCCAATGGAGACTCTCATGCGTGGCCTCCTAAATTCCCAACACAATTCATGGCAATACTTCTTTGATGATTGATCCAGAACTCAGTGTTTAAGGGGAATGACACCAGAGTTCAAGCCCAGGTGGATCCAGTCATCTCTTCCAACTGCCACATGAATGACTACACTTAAAACCAAAACATTCCCACATGGTCCTTACCTTCTTCCATATAGACACTCATCATTACCTCTGGCTAGAGTTTTTCATGTGGGACGCATCCCAAGAGAGTGTCCAAAATAATCTTCCTTGCCCCTCATTTGCCTAAAGTCAGGGTGGCATCGTCACCCTTCCTGTGAACCTGGAGTGATCCAATAGGCCTGCCATGAATACTGCTCTGCTTCTTCAATTTGAGTCCTACTGACTCTCAGGGATAGATTTTTTAAGTGATTTGGAGTCACAAGAAAACACAAGCACCTCTGCAGTTCTTCAAAGAACTCATTTGACTTAAAGGATCCCTATTCTCACTTGACAGAGGTCAGAATCCTAACAGAGGAAGGCAAGAGACTGATCAACAATGACAGATTTTTGGCCATTTTGGTTTTGATTGCACACATGGAATCTATCCTTAGATCCATCATGTGCTGAGAATCTAAGCCACAACCTCATACAGGGCCAAGAGGCTGATTTAGACACATCCTTTTACAAGCAATTAAGCAAAGAACCACAGGTGATGCCCATTCATTTCCATTTGAAAATTGTTTTCTTCAGGCTTCACAAAGGGGTGGCCTGAGGCAAAGACCTTCCCGACATTCAGGACAACAGAACCATAGGTAAGCAAATGAACCAAAGCAGGATTTCTCCACTGAAAATTTACTGGTCACACTGATATCTGAGTTTTCTAAGATGTTCCCATTCTCTACAGCTATCAAGTATATAGACATGTCTCAGAGCTTGGAGGTGGTACATATCTTGGAAACAAAACCATGAGCCTATTCTGGAGAGTGGCCAGAATTCAGGAAGAAAACAGGAACTTAGGAATTTAGTAGGTGTTGCCCATCCATAAGGCAAACCACAGTCCATTCTTTAATTAGGCAGGATGAATGCTGGGAAGTTTTCTACTAGACAGGACACATCCTTTGATGCCTTCTCTTTTCTAATGTCTACAACCACCGACACAGTGGGATACTCAGACATAGAAACACTAGCCTTGTCAAACGACTTACTAGAAACAGGCCACTCCAACCCAAACAAACAGCCTTTCCTACCTATTCCCAGAACATGAGAGAAAACCACAAACTCACTCCACACCCACAAAGGCACCTCCTTAACCCAAGTAGGTCTGTGACTATCCGGAGTGTCCTCTAACTGGTGGGCCATACTATGTTCCCCTGAAATGGCCTGCCCTTTCTCAGATCTGGTCTCCTTTGCCAACTCTGTGAAGTTGTCAGGAGCCAGTGGTGAACCAATACCTGCTTTCTCAGGAAAGGCCCCTCTTCAGAGATCTTCTGCCATTTGACAATGCTCATATCAGTCGGTACCAAGGAAGACTGACTCTGTCCTTGGTAAATCCAAACAAGTGAGACCACTGGGACTGGGACTGGGACTGGCTCTGGGTGCCTGGCTTCCTGCATCACAATTTCAGATTTTTTGATGACCAAGGAAGAGAGGTGAGGTCACTTCCTTCAGGAACTGAATGAGGTCACTACATTGGCCACCACTTTGTCCTAACAGTTGCTTCGAAAGGTCCCATGAAATGGAGGCTGCCCCTACATCCTTTGACACTTTCACAAGTTAGAATGGTATATCAACCATAGGCACCTGGAAACAGCTCTCCACACAGGCATGGTTTGATCAGTTCTCTACATTAAGAAAGGAGAGGCTGATTCAAACACATCTCTTCATACTGACCCGGTTGTTTGCCATGGAATATGACTTTTTCCCTCTTAGGTCCTTCATAGCTGCCTGCAACTTCTTAAGGGTATAATTTCTGCATGGTCCTTTGATGTTCTCAGCAGGTGGAAGAGCCCCTACATTACTGTATTGTAAGACAAACTCTGTCTCGGCTCTTCTGTAAAGTTAGTTTGAGGGAACAATGTATGGTTAGGCTTAATAACATGTTTGATTTGAATTAGGAATCATTCTGCTTAATGAATAATGGTATTGGGAACTTGCGATATTTACAAGAATATATTGGTGAAATATAAGTTTGAAAACAGAAATCTAGATAAGATTTGAATCCAGGAAGGGCATTGGGCTGTTGATTGGGATACTTAGCTTTGAATTATGTTCTTCAAAGATGTCTCAGATAAATCAATATACAATGGCATAGGACCTTGTACCTTGGATGATTGATTGTCGAAGTGATCATCCAGTCAAAAAGGGATAGTCTTTAGGATTAGGAAGATAGTCGGTATGTTAGAAAAAAGAGTAATATAGGATTTGGACCAAAAGTTCTTTAGCAATAGGGTTTCGGATAGAGAGTGAATGTAAATGTCAGCACATGTGAAGAGTCAGTCACAATGATGAACTGGGGAAAATATGTAGGAAAGCAGATATCAATAGACATTAGGAAATCAGACAAAATATAAAGTGACTGATAGGATTAGTCATTTTCAAGAGGGTTGAGGTTGAATATATTATCTTAAGAAGAAACAAATATGTAGTCACCAATAGGATTGATTTGAGAGCATTAGGCAACCTGGACATGGATGTGTTTAGTAATCCATGCTCACTTTCCATTAGGCTTTGGTGAAAGGTTAATAAAATAGGTACTTGTTACTTACTGTTTTTCTGTATGCTTAACAAAACACTGTTGAAGTCTTGAGGACTGTTTGCTAATCTTGTTTCCAGAATGTGCTGTCCCCAACTGCCAAACTGCAAATGTATACCCTCACCCGTTTGCACGCAAACCACCCACTTGCCCTGACCAATCAATAAACTTCCCTCCCTGCCCTCTCCAAGGAAAGCATATAAGCTCTGCTTAAGCTGTTCTCATTGCTCTCTGCTCTATTCAAGTGAGCTCTGAGCCCCAGAATGCTGGACCCATAATAAACCATTTACTGTTGAAGGAGACATTCTCTTGGTGGTCGCTTCCTCCGATGCTTGCCCGATCTTTACATCTGGAGGCACCAGCAAGATCCGACAGCGGCGGATGAAAGATCCCCAAGGGGCTCCTTTCAGGGTAAGTAAGGCAAATCTTTTTGGTTTTAGGTTTCAGGTTAGGGCTTGGCAAAATGGCTATGGGTGATGAGCGTGAGCTCTCTCTGACAGAGGCTGACATACGTGTCACAGAGCCACAGGCCACGTCCCTGGGGGATGCCCCAGAGGACTCAGGAAATCGAGGAACAATAGTCTCCTTGACTCAGTGATATTTTGCTTCGGATTCGGTATTGCCAGCCCATCAGGTTTTGCGGGCTACTCAGGCCTGGCCTCAGTATTGGACGTCCAATGCCTGACTTTATTGTCTTGTCTTGTCAGTGTAGTGTGTCGTTGCTTTCACTGTTTGTGTATCTCTCATTTTGGGACAGAGAACTTCAACACCTCTCTTCCTGACCCTTGATCACTGGAACAAAGTCCGCTTAAGGGCCCAGAATCTTTCTTTTTCAGTAAATCGCTGGACCTGGCAGACCCTCTGTGCCTCAGAATGACCCACCTTTGGAGTTGGATAGCCCCTAGAAACATCTACGTCCCACTAATTCGAAAAGTCAGAGATTTTGTATTTCAACCGGGGCCACATGGACATCCAGATCAACAGCCATATATCTCAACTTTGCAGGACCTCTGCAAATCTCCTCCTCCATGGGTGAAGCTTTTCCTTGTCTCTGCCCCCGCTCCTACTCCTTCCACCATGATTCTATCTCTCAAACCCTCTGCTCCTCCTCCTCCACCCTCTCTTCTCCCTGAGTCTCAAGACTCTACTGGACTCTCCTCGCCTTCTTATCCGCTGCCCTCGTCCACCAACCCCCAACAACCTCTAAGTGATTCCCCTGCTGCTGACTCAGCCTCTCCGCCACTGGAGGAAGCTAGGCCAGCCCAGTGCCCACCAAATGACTCCCCCTTGTCACACACACAGCCCCTCCTTCCCTGGAGGAAGCTGGCCTGGCAAAAAGAACTCAAAGAACTCCCTGGCGTTTTCAAACCTGCCTACTTGGGATGACTGCCAACAAATCCTAGGGATTCTCTTCATGACAGAGGAATGAGAGAGAAACTTCCTGGAAGCTAGAAAAAAAAATAGCCTCGGACCAGATGGGTGACCAACACAACTTCCCAACATAATCAAAGCCGGCTTCCCCTTGAACTTACCCAACTGGGACCCCGACACCTTTGAAGGTAGGGAGCATCTGTCCACTTATTGCCGGGCCCTAATAGTGGGTTTCCAACCGGCCGCTAGGCAACCAAATAATTTGGCCAAGGTAAGAGAGATTATTCAAGGGCCTGATGAACATCCCTCTATGTTTCTAGAGAGAATTATGGAGGCATATAGGAGATATACTCCTTTCGATCTTCAGGCAGAGGATCAAAAGGCATATGCCATGATGGCCTTCATTGGGCAAGCTGATCTGGATATTAAAAGAAAGTTACAATACTTAGATGGATTACAAGATATGACTTTGAGAGATTTAGTCAGAGTAGCCGAGAAAGTATCCTATAAGAGAGAAACAGAGAGAACGAAAGGGAGCAAAGGGAGGATGAGAGATGAAAAAGACAGATTAAGGTATTAACTAATGTCCTGGTCACAACAATAAATAGGCCAGAAATTAAGAAACAGGGAGACAAGAAGTGATACCTGGGTCCCCTCCAGAGGCCACCGTTGGCCTCAGATCAATGTGCCTACTGTAAAGAAAAAGGACACTGAGCCAAAGAGTGCCCTAGAAAGAGAAAGCCACGCCAGACAGCCTTTCTGACTCTGGAAGTTGACTAAGAATGTCGGGGCTCAGATCCCTTCCCCGAGCTCAGGGTAACTTTTGAAGTGAAGGGGACCCCATAAACTTTGAAGTGGATACAGCAGCAGTATACTCAGCCCTTAAGGCCCCACTGGGCCCTCTATCAAATAAAAGATCTCTAGTTCAAAGGGCTAACAGCAGTAAATATCAGACTTAGACAACTAAGAGGACCATGGACATGGGGAAAGACAAAATCCAACATTCCTTCCTAGTAATCCCAGAATGCCTGGCCCCATTGATGGGCAGAGATCTGCTCAGTAAGCTCCGGGCCAAAACAACTTTTAACCCCGAAGGCCCCAAAATGAAATTTCTAAATCCTTCATTAAAAACTCCTATAGTCATGGCTTTATAAATGTCAGTCGAAGATGAACATCCACTTTTCACACACCCCAAGACTGATCAAACAGGCAAGCTACCCCAGAAATGGATAACAGATTACCCAGATGCCTGGGCAAAATTGTTGGGTTAGGCCTAGCCATGAAACAACCTCCAAGAACAGTGGAGTTAAAAACCTCAGCCTCCCCAATCAATGTCAAACAACATCCTCTGAGCAAAAAAGGTAAAGATGGGATAAGGCCCCATATTCAGAAATATCTGGCCTTAGGGTCCTAAGGCCCTGTCAATCGGCCTGGAACACTCCCCTGCTACCGGTAAAAAATCCAGGAACTGGGGACTATCCCCCATACAAGACCTAAGAGAGATCAACAACAGAGTGCAGGAAATTCACCCCATGGTAAATAATTCATACAATCTGCTTATCACTCTGAACCCTGAGTAGAAATGGTATGGACATAAAGATGCTATCTATTGCATGCCTCTGCATAAAGACAGTCAGTTGCTGTTTGCTTTTGAGTGGGTAGACCCAGAAACCGGAACGTATGGTAAACTAACATGGACTAGACTCCCACAGGGGTTCAAAAACTCCCCCACTCTCTTTGATGAAGCCCTCCACAGAGATGTCAACAACTTCAGACCTATGCACCCTGAAGTCACCCAGCTTCAATACGTGGATGACCTGCTACTGCAGCCAACACCAAGGAAAACTGTGAGTCTGGGAACCAAGCACTATTATATAAGCTTGCTCAACTCGGGTATAGAGCTTCTTCCAAAAAACCCCAAATTTGCCAGCAAGAAGTAGTCTTCCTGGGCTATTCCCTTAGGGGTGGTAAACGATGGCTCACTGAGCCCAGAAAACAAACGGTTGTGCAGATACACCCCCCCCCCAGCAGCAGACAACACAGAGAGTTTCTTGGGACTACTGGGTTTTGCAGGTTATGGATTCCTGTGTTTGCGTCCTTAACTTCTCCTTTATACCCGCTGTTAAAGGGAGATGCCCAATTCCAATGGACCCCTGAGCACCAGCAAGCTTTTGATAACATCTAACAACACTGGCACTGAACTCCTCAAGTTCACTGAGCCAAGCCTGCAATTTCAGAAATCCCTACACTACGTTAAAAATGTACATCAATTCACACACCTTGGTTCAAAGAAACTGCAGGCATTCCTGAAGGATCAAGAACAGAGTTTTCCACTAACCGACTCACAGCGAAAGGACATAACTGAACGGGTAACAAAACCCTGTCCGTTCTGTCAATAGGTTAATGCTTACCCTTCCAAGCTTCCTGCAAAATAGCACCTATGAACAACCAGACCAGGACAATTCTGGGAAGTGGACTTTACTGAAATTAAGCCAGCGAGGTATGGACTTCAATATCTCCTAGTGTTTGTAGATATATTTTCAGGATGGATTGAAGCCTTCCACACAAAAAAAGGCACAAATGGTGGTAAAAAATCCTGAAAGATATTTTTCCATGATACGGCCTACCTAAGGGTATATTGTCTGATAATGGACCGGCGTTCATGGCCCAGGTAAGTAAGGTGTTAGCCAGGACCCTGGGAATAAATTGGAAGTTACATTGTGCTTATAGACCCCAGAGCTCAGGACAGGTTAAAAAAAATTAATAGAACCATTAAAGAGACCTTAACGAAATTAAGTTTAGAGAGGGCATCAAAGGTTGGACTATGCTCCTGCCTTATGCACTGTTTCATGCAAGAAATACTCCCTCTGTTTCTTTGAGTAACCTCACCTCCTATGAAATTCTCTATGGGGCCCCTCCTCCAGTAAGGACCTAACCCCAACTCTAAGACCTACCGATCCCTTCCACACACCCTTGCTTGACAAACTTAAAGCTCTTGAAAGAACTCAGCGATACCTGTCAAACCAGCTGGCCACTGCCTACCAACCTGGTGAAGAGGAGACTCCACATCGATATCAAATAAGAGACTTCGTCTACATAAGATGACTTCAGGTGTCATCCCTGGAACCCCGATGGACAGGACCATACCAGGTGCTACTTATAAAACCTACAGTGGTAAAGGTAGATGGAATCACTTCCTGGATCCTAATTCTCATCTCAAGCCTGCGCCCTGTCCAGACTCTGGCTTGAAAGTGGAAAAAGCCCATTCAAATTGCATATTGTCCATGTGGATAAGGCTATAGACTCTCTCCTTGGCCACCACTAGTCCTAACCATCATCTGCCCATTCAGCAGCGATGGCTGATCACAAATCCTATTAGACAAGAAGTATGGTCTGTCTTGCATACAGCCCCCTTAGGGACCTGGTGGCCATCTCTCCACCCAGATATTTGTCAGCTGAGTATACGTCTTTCCAATTGGGATATCTCTGATGAAGAGGATCCCATTAAAATTTCATTAAATTTCTTCCGTACCATAGATAATGGAAACAAACATTATGGATGTAGGGACATGCAAGTCTGATGCAGGTTGGCTAGCCTAGATTACTATGTTTGCCCGGTGGACTATCAAAGCCACAAACAACCACGGCTGTGTGGGGGAAAAGCCGTCTTCTTCCGTAAGTCATGGGGATGTGAGCATACAGGGGCTGCCTGGTGGAACCCAAACTCCTCATCAAATTCAGTTCACAGCATTGGCCATATTACCAATTAGACAACCAAAACCGATGGCCCGCAGAGGGGTGTCTAGATCCTCAAATTCTGTGTGACTTTTTCAACTTCGGCAAGTGCTCAAAAGGATGGAAGAAAATTCCCCTATGTGTATGCCTTTTCCCTCCTTTGCTCACATCATGAACTATGTTTCTCCAATAGATCCTTCTGCTCCAGACTCTCTCCTGTCACTCTCACATCAACAACCTGATTTCTCCCCTCCAATTACTAGATCAAAAACCCAAACCTCCGCTGGTTCTCAGACCATTGCCCCCTTGCTGAGGTAGCAGGTACTGAGGTACCCTTCCACCCACTCACTCCTCTCTTCTCCTGTCAGTGCCCACACCGGGTCCCACCAGGTCCTCTTACCAGCTAACCCAAAGCTCAAACCAGCTGAGGAGTGCCCTCAGACGCCTATCCAAGTTGTAATGAAAATGGCCTTTAAAGTTGCTTTGTCATCACTAAAAACAGGTTACTAAGAATTTAATGTCCCTCACAGGCTTTTTGGGATACTCACTCCTGTCTTCCCATCTGCTCTACCTGTTCTACTGCTCACGTTTTGTTGCCAGGAAAATTCCAAACCCTTTTCCCATTATTCTTTTATATCTCTTTTTCCTCATTCTCAGAACCACAGAACTGCTCTCACCCCCCCGCCTTCCCCGTCTTCCCCTCTGTACCAGGCCCACAGAAAAATCTGAAATGGCCTTCTCCAGAAGTCTTCATCGTGGCTGACTTTAGGACTTTCAGCAACAAAGTCCCTATAAAAGAGTTCAGTGTACATAAACTTCCTCTTTTCGTGTTGCTCTGTTATACTTGGCCACTGGCTGGAAAAATCAGCACTTCTAAGCTAGACACCCCCTTACTAGTTTTTCACAAAATATGTGAACAAGGCCTCTGGCCTTGAGCTCAGGCTTCCAGAGATGGCTATATTTCCAAGATAAAGAAGTTACCAACTGGGCTCCATGGTAACAGCTGGCAGGGAGAAAATAAAAGAGAAGAAAAAAGCTCTCCCCCTCCCAGATGTCCTTAAAAAGTTATCTTTCCCAGAGAAGAGGAAAATAAAAACAGAACCAAAAACTGCTTTTTGTGAACTTCTGCAGACTGTAAATTTCTGAGTCTTTTCTCTTACATGTTGGGTACAAAATTCTGAAACTACCTAAACTTGGGATTCAGGGGATTAATTGATTAGAATAGAAGCAATGCCCTCTATATCCGGTTGCAACCAAATAGGACTGTTTCCCTGTCTTCGGTGCTATCTTAGGTGCCTTGCCTTGTCCATACCTACAACAGTATAATTCTATATACTTAAACATTGTTTATTCATAGAATTATCAACAGATGTGATTAATTATGTAATGGTGCAGATGTTTCCCCGAGTGCTCTATCATGAGGCAGGATCATTTAAATTTCAAATAGGGGGGCATACAACCCGGTTCTGCTGGCAACCTGTATCTTGCACTTTAGCCATCCTATGAGGAATAGTAGTTGCTGCAGAGGTGGGCACAGGTACCACTGCCCTAATCCATGGGACACAACAAATGACCCAATTAGAAGCAGCAATACACCAAAACTTAAAGATATTAAAAAACCACCATCACAGCTTTACAAGAATCTTTAACCTCTCTCTCTGAAGTTGTTTTACAGAACAGGCGAGGGTTCGACCTCCTCTTCATGAGAGAAGGGGCCTTTGTCCTGCATTGAGGGAAGAATGTTGTTATTATGCCTACCATACTGGAGTTGTAAAAGAATCTATGATTAAATTGAGAAGAAGCATTGAAGAGCATCAACAAGAGAGAGAGGCCCAAAAAGGGTGGTTTGAGTCTTGGTTCACAGAGTCCCCCTGGTTAACTACGCTTTTATCAGCCCTGGCCGGTCCCTTAATAATCCTCACATTATTGCTAACTGTAGGACCCTGTTTGCTCAACCGTGTAATTTCCTTTCTCCAAGCTCAAATTGGACAAGTTAAACTTATGGTAATCAGAAATCAATATACCACACTAGCAGACATTAAATGTGACATCCCCAATGATCACTATTATGATTTAATGTAACCAAAAGAAAGTGGGGAATGAAAGGTAAATAAAATAGGTAATTGTCACTTCCAGTTTTACGGTATGCTTAACAAAACACTGTTGATATCTTGAGAACTGTTTGCTAATCTTGTTCCCTGAATGTGCTGTACCAACTGCAAAACTGCAGAATGTACTCCCTCACCCATTTGCACGCAAACTACCCACTCGCCCTGACCCATCAATAATCTTCCCTCCCTGCCCTCTCCAAGGAAAATATATAAGCTCTGCTTAAGCTGTTCTCAGGGCTCTCTCCTCTATTCAAGGGAGCTCTGAGCCCCAGCATGCTGGACCCCCATAAACTTTTGGCTGTTGCATTAGACAGTCCCTGGTAGTCTCTTCCTCCGATGCTCGCCTGACATTTACATTGGTAAAATAATAAGTGTGACCATTGCTTCTGTGTCCAAATGTACAAATTAATATTGGGGGTACAAATAGGTGTACCCTGTGATATGAATATAGAGATAATGCATGAATAGGCAATACTGTGAATAAATAATAAAATGGGTTCCAAATTTAATAATGGATTCAATTGATATCTGAAAATATACAGGAAATCTTATATTGATACACATACATTCATTCCAACCAGTTATACATCTAAACGTTATATTAGGATTATGGTTTGTCATGAAAAGTGTGTGAGTTTTGCTTCAAAACTGATTATGAAAGTTGAAAATAATGTGTTTGGAAAGAAGTCTCATGAAAAGACCAGACAAGAAACCTGGAGGAATCCATGTGTTCTGAAGCAGGAAGTTATTGAAAGTGAAACAAATGCCTATAAGTTTGCTAATTTGTGGATGAAATATATATCCTATGATGTGCATAAATTGAAGAAATAATAATGTACCAGTGTTGAATAAAAATGAACGTCCAAATACACATCATGTCCCATAGTAATCTACTTGCATTGATGTTAAACTGGGTCAGTTACTGTACAAATATTAGTATTTGTATGCAACATTAACTGAAGTTAGTTTTCAGTACTGGAAACAAATATGTATTTCATGTGGATGAATATTTCTGAGAATAATCTTGTGAATACTTGATTATAAATCCATATACATGAACATGAATGAATTTAGGGAGTGTATATAAGACACATATATTTCATATTTTGAAAAATCTGGAGAATATATATATATATATATATATATATATATATATATATATATACAAAAAAACACACTCAGAGACATTAAATTACCAATATATATGCCAATCGAAATTTATCATGAAATATATATCATCAACAGATGCAAAAATATTTCTTTTACTGAACATGGATTTATGTTTAATGTTGTTCAACTAGGAAGCTCACCCATAGGTTGAATTTTAAGATCCAACAGGGTTTAGGAGGAGTGATTTCTTCTCATAATTTGTATCTGCCAAGTCAGCCACCTCACAAGAATGTACATGTGATACCAGGTAGGATTCTATATGTGCATATAAAATTACATGTTCTGAATAGGCTACAGAGAAAGGGAGACAGGAATTTATATATTTATTAACTTTAAAAACACAAGGAGAACTATTTCAATTAAAAATTAACTAGATTTATAACACCTACCCTTCATAATGCAAATGGCAAGTCCAACTATACACCATGCCTTTTTTGAACTGCTTGTATTTCTATTCTGTTTGGGTTAGTTTTCTCCATCATATTAGGATTAGCAGTCAGAGTCTAGTAGTTTATGAGTTACTGTCAGGGATTAAGTATTTTGAATGGAAAATTGGAAAATGAATCTAATGTGTATGCATATATGTGCTACACAAAAATCTTCCCACTCTCATCCACAACAATGCCTTGACATTAACTTCGTCCCAAGTAAGACACAATTAGAGGAGAAAAGTTAGAAAATCTGTGAATGCATATGTGGAATGGAATATACTCAGGAGTTCACAACCTTGGAAGTGGTAGAGAAGTTTCCAAAAGTAAGGCACATGGTAAACACTCCACAAACATGGAGCTCTGCTGGCCTAAAGACTTCTTAATAAACTGCCTCTGAGGTTGGGCACTTGAAATATATGTTGTTGTCAGTAGCTTTAGCTTACTTTCTAGTGAGACCATCAAAGCTGGGTCTGCATCTATGTGACCTGGAGGACATTGTTTCTAATTTTCCAATGAACATGAGGCAGCAGTGCGAATACTCTCTTTGTAGTTAAACTATGGCCACTGGGAGCTAAGTGACTCACCGTGTGAACTGTGAAGCCATTTGGTCCTCCTCCACTTTTCGTGGTGGTTCTTGCTGCTGCACTGGGACTTTGGTATTTTCTTCATGAAATACAAGGAGATCAACTGGGACACAGTGCTGGAGGGAGTTCTGTCACATGTGGAGCTCACGGTCTGCATGTGAATGCACCAACCAGGATTTTATCCCACATGGGTTGCCCCTTTGTCCATAGCAACCTGATTCTGAACATTGTCTTGAAATCTCCCTATATAAAAAGATGCCTTTACATGGAAGGTTCTCCTGGCTGTACCATGTCAGTCACAAGCCATTTGGAAGCAAATGGCAGATCCACATAGCCCCACCAAACATATTTTATCACACACCTTCACACCACTGCTCTAGGCCCACTAATTTGCAGGTTCCAACTTATTGGCATCTCTGTTCTACACAATATTCATGAAACCCAGTCAGTCAAGGCACTGTCTGATACACTCATGATCAGCAATAGGACATCCAAAGATTCTCCAGTGCCACCTGGTAATGGGAATTTCAAAAATTTCATGGTGTTTATCTAGCCATTTTTCGAGGATGAAGTTGGAGGAACGTTGGGTTTCAAAAACCATTCAATGTTGAGGAAGCTCATTTCAATGAAACTCTGGAGAACACTCATAGGCAAGGCCTCCCAAAGAGTGGACAAAAGGTCACATGAAGCCAGTCCAATTGAAATCTACAATGTGAGGTACATGTGTGTTTTAACTCTCAACTATGGCTGCCAAGACTTTAAGAAGAAAATCATGGATTATCTTGGCTGAGATTCCCAGTGCTCTGTGGCCTTGATCTAAGTTTATAAGGGCTACTTTCATGCGTGGCCTCCTAAAATCCCAACAAAATTCATGGCAATTCTTCTCTGAGGTCAGTTCCAGAACTCAGTCTCTATGTGGATTCACACCAGAGTTCAAGCCCAGGTAGACCCAGTGATTTCTTCCAATCGCCACACAAATGACCAAAATTTAAACGAAAACACTCCCATATGGCCCTCATCTTTTCCACATAGACACTCATCATAACCTCTAGCTGGAGGTTTCTATGAGGGGCGCTGGACAAGACAGTGTCCAAAATAAGCTCCCTTGCCCGTCATTTGCCTAAAGTCAGGGTGGCCTGGAAACCCTTCCTGTGAACCAGGAGTGATCAAATAGGCCTACCATTATTACTGTTCCACTTCTCCAATTTGAGGCCTACTGACTGTGGGGTTTAGATTCTTCATGTGGATTGGGGTCATGAGAAAACCCAAGCACCAATGGGCTAGACTCTGAAGGGCTTTGAAGAACTCATTTGACCCAAAGATTCCTATTCTCACCTTATGGAGGTCAGGAAACTTACAGAGGAAGGCGAGAGACTTCATCCATAATGAATGCTCTTTTGGCCATTTTGGTTTTGGATGCACACATGGCATCTTTCTTTAGATCCATCAGGTGCTGAGAATCTAAGCCACAGCCTCACACAGGGCCAACAGGCTGATTCAGACACATCCCTTTCGAAATCAATTACTCAAAGAGGGACAGGTGATGCCCATTCATTTGCATTAGAGAACTGTTTTATTCAGGCTTCACAACAGGGTGGCCTTGGCAAAGACCTTCCTGACATTTAGTGCTATAGAACAATAGGTAAGCAAAAGTCCCAAAGCAGGGTTTCTCCACTGAGACTTTTCCTGGTAACACTGATATCTGAGTTTTCTGAGATTCTCGCCATTCCCTTCAGCTATCCAGTACATGGCCAAGTCACAGAGCTTGGAGGTGGTACCTATCTTGGTCACAAAATCATGAGCCTATTCTGGAGAGTGGCCAGAATTCAGGAAGAAAACAGGAACTTAGGAAGATTGCAGGTCTTGCCCACAAATAAGGCAATCCACTGTCCTTTTATAAATTGGGCAGCGTGAATGTTGGGAAGCTTTCTCCTAGACAGGACACATCCATTGTTGCATTTTCTTTTGTAATGTCTACACCCACGGACAAAGTGGGATACACAGACATAGAAACACTTGCCTTGTCAAATGACTTAATAGAAACAGTCCACTCCAAAACAAACAAACCAACTTTCCTACGTATTCTCAGAACATGAGACAAAACCACAAACCCACACTCATTCCCACAAATGCACCTCCTTCCCCCAAGAAGGTCTGTTACTAACCGGAGTGTCCTCTGCCTGGTGAGCCATTCTTTGTTCACCCGAAATGGCCTGTCTGTTCTCAAATCTGGACTCCTTGGCCCACTCTGTGAAGTTGTCAGGAGCCAGCTTTGAGCCGCCACTACCTGCTTTCTCAGGAAAGACACCTCTTCAGATTTTTTCTGGCATTTGGCCATCTTCACATCTGTAGGTACCAAGAAAGACTGACTCTTTCCATGATAAATCCAAACAAGTGAGATCTCTGTGACTGTTACTGGGCCTGGCCCTGGGTGCCTGGTTTCCGGGATCCCAAGTTCAGAGAGTTCCATCCCAAAGAAGTGAGGTAGGTCACTTCCTTCATGAACTGAATGAGCTCACAGCCTTGGCAAACACTTTGTCCTAACAGTTTCTTCCTAGCGTCCCATGAGATGGAGGCTGCCCCTACTTCCTGTGACACTTTCACAAGTTAGAATGATATATCAACCATAGGTACTCGGGGAGAGATCTCCACACAGGCTTGGTTTTGTCCATTTTGTCTACATTAAAATGCGAGAGGCTTATTCAGACACATCTCTTCATCCTGACAAGGTTATTTGCCATGGAAAATGACTTTTGGTCTCTCAGGTCCTTCATAGCATTCTATATCTTCTTCAGGGATAATTTCTGCATGGATCTTTGAGATTCTCAGCAGGTGGAAGATCCCCTATATTCCTGTATTGTAAGACCAACTCTATCCCTGCACTGCTGTAAAGTTAGATTGAGGAAACAGTGTATGGTTAGTGTTAATATCATGTTCTATTTGGGTTAGGAATCATTCTGCTGGATGAATAATGGTATTGGGAACCTGAGATATTTACAAGAATATATAGGTGAAATATAAGTATGGAAACAGAAATCTAGGGAAGACTTGAAGCCAAGTAGGACATTGGGCCCTTGAGTAGCATACTTTGCTTTGAATTATATTCTGCACAGATGTCTCAGATAAATCGATATACAATGAAATAGGATCTTATACACTGGATGATTGAATAACATACAGAATATCCAATAAAAAAGGGACAGTCTGTAGGATTAGCAAGATAGTCAGTAGATTTAGAAAGAAGAGTTAGTATAGCATTTGTACCAAAAGTTCTTTACAAATAAGGTTTCGGGTAGAGAGTGAATGTAAATGTCAGCACAATGACGAATTGGGGAAAATATGTAGGAAAGCAGATATAAATAGAGACATTAGGAAGTCAGTAAAAGTATAAAGTGTGTAATTTGTTTAGACATTTTCAACGGTTTGAGTCTGAATATATAATCTTAGGCAGAAACTAATATGTTGTCACAAATTGGATTGACTTTTGAGAGCATTAGGTAACCAGGACATGGATGTTTTTATTAATCCATGCTCACTTTTTATTTAGGCTTTGGTAAAATCATAAGTGTGACCTTTGCATTTTGTGTCCAGAATATTATTGTGATAAAATGTATATGTAGATCAGGTGACATGAGTATTCCTTCCACCATTTCTGGGAGCACTATTTTGAAGAAATATAAATTAGTATTGGGGGTACAAAGGGGTATAACCTGTGTCATAGAAT